>NC_080179.1:15209597-15520431 GCF_950295315.1 Erinaceus europaeus | reverse complement strand
GTGGGTTTTGATGTGCCTTTCTTCAAGTTCAAGGAAACCCCTCTAGTAGCCGGGGTTGTCGGAGCGGGTCTCGGCAGCCCCCGTGGCGGCTCTGCAGAGGCGAAGGCGCAATAGACTAGACGTGCGTAGTAAAGAAATATGCCGGGAACCGGCCTACCCGAGGCAAAGGAAAGCGAGGGGGGCTGGGGAGTGAGGGCAGGAGTACAGACTTAGAAAAGTGGCTGAGGAGCTGCTTCAGGAGGAGATACAGATATAGATATAGATATAGATATATATAATTTATCTAGAGATTCAAGTATTTCCCAGATCGAGTGGAACCCGGTAGTTGGAAAACGGAGCTGCAAACACATCTTCCAGTTCTACAGCTGTCTGTCAATCTTGCCTGGCTTGGCCTGGCCTGACTGTGGCAACTTCGTGGCCATCGTTACTATTATTATTTGCATGAAGTAAGCAAGATGCACTCTTTCCAGACCACTGACCAGACAGGGAGGACGGAGGCGGCCCGAGCCTGAGCCCGCCAGCTCGGTCCTCCCGGAGGCAGGAGGCCTGAGGGGGGCACAGACCCCGCGCCCCCCACGAGGCTGTCCTGCCCTCCTCCTCCCGGCAGACCTGCACTCATAGCCCGCGCTTCTTAGACGGGCTCCCCCCAAGCTCAGACGGAGAGAAAAACCGTCACCTCCCCTCACTCTTGTTTTCAAAAAAAAAAAAAAAAAAAAGGCTGGCAGGACGAGAGCGGCAGCGGGACGTCACCCCGGGCGACTTTCTCCCCCCCCACCCCCCAGGAAGGAAAGCGGGCGCCCCCTCCCCTTCTCTGGGCGGCGGGTCCCGGGTGCTGTGGGCCGCGCGGCTCTGCGGAGCGACCCCCGCCCAGGTGCCAGGGGCTGCACTCGGGGTCCGAGAGGCCCGGGGACGGGCTCGCAGAGTGGGGGGGTTGTCTTCCGGGGAGACCCAGGGCTCCGGGCCGAGGCGGGAAACACACCGAGAGGAGTGGAGGCGACTGCGCAGCAGATACAAAAATAGAAGCGATTCGAGGGGCGCAGCAGAGCTCCGGATCCGGCTCTTCCCCGCGGCCCCTGGCCCCTGACCCCGGGCGGGGTCCCCGCCCCCAGCGCCGGCCTCCCGCGCCGGCCTCCCGCGCCGGGGCGCCCCCTGGCGGCGGCCGCGACCGGGGGCAGCGCGCGGAGGGCCCGCGGGCGCACGGAGGGAGCGGAGGGCGCTCGGGGGACCCCCAGGCACACTCCGAGCGGCGGGCGCGGCCCCCTGGCGGCCGCCTCGTAGTTATCTGGTGAGCGGCGCCTCGTCCCTCTGGTCCGGCGGGCTCACCTCAGTCTTGCTGAGCACGGCGGCCGAGTAGGGCAGGAAGCCGCTCTCGGAGCGCGGCGCCGCGGCGCTACAGCCGAAGTCCGAGGCCCCCGAGGCCCCGCCGGCCCCGCCGCCGCCGCCGCCGCCGCCGCCGCCGCCGCCGCCGCCGCCGCCGCCCCCGCCCCCGCCCCGGGCACCCAGGGCCGCAGCGGCGGCTGCCGCGGCCGCCGCCGCCGACTGGCTGCTGTGGCAACTGAGGCACGAGCAGGGCGCGGAGCCGCCGCTGGAGGGCGCCCCGGCCGCCGCGGCCGACGAGGCCGCCGCCGCCGCCGCCGCCGCCGCCGCGGCCGAGGCCGCGCTGTTGAGGCCCGCGGCGGCCGCGGGCGCCTGGTAGAGGCCGGGGTGGCGGAAGCTGCAGAGCAGCTCGGGCCGCGAGTAGGGGTGCGAGAGGGCGCGGAAGGTGTCCAGCGGGCGGATGGAAGTGGCGAAGGGCGACGAGGCCGCGGCGGCCGCCGCCGTGACGCCCACGTGCGGGTAGTAGTGCAGCGGCACGTGCGAGTGGAAGGGGTAGGGCAGGCTGCCGGTGGCCGCCGCGTGCGTCATCATGTAGGTGTAGAAGCTGGGGTCGGCCGGGTGCGGCCACGACATGGCCAGGCGCTGCCGCTTGTCCTTCATGCGCCGGTTCTGGAACCACACCTGCGGGGAGAGCCGCGCGGCGCCGCGAGTCAGCGACTGGCCTGTGGCGCCCGCCCCTGCCCACGCCCAGAAGCGCGCCGGCCCTCGGGGCCCTCGGGGCCCCCCGCTCGACGCGGCCGCTCGGCTGCCACCCGCGCTGCTGGGCTCCCCGCCCCGGACACGGGGCGGCGCAGGCGGCCATGCGGGCCGCCCGGGACACACACCCTCCTCCCACAGAGTCTCTGCTCCTGCGCCCGGCTGCTGCGGCCTGACTGCTCCGGCTTCTGCTCCCTCTTTTTCTCCTTTCTTTCTCTCTCTTTTTTTTTTTTCTTCTTTCCCCCAGCTTTTTCTCGTCTCTCTTACAAACGAACCCAGCCTTTTCTGCCACCCACCAGGACGTCCACCGGCCTGGACGAGCAATTCTCGCATCTGCCCGGGGATTCTAGGCCACCTCGGCGGGCGGAGAGGCTGCTGCGGCTGCCTTTGGTTTTAGGACGTGAGACCTCTTGAGTGACAGCACCAAACCCGGGTCACGGTCCGAATGGGACCCAGAGGAACTGATACTGTTGGGACCCTTTGCCTCCTGTGAATAGCGGGAACAGCATCCTGTGAAACTGGGGGGAAAGGGAGGAGGAGGACTTCCCTGCGCCCTCCCTGCACAATAACTAATGAAGACTTCATCCGTCACAACTCTAAATTATTAAAAGCCCTCCAAACCAGAGGGAGACTTCTACACTCCTCCCTGTACCGTGGATTCTCCTATTTTCTCTTCCTAGAATGCCAGGTCCTCCCTCCTCCCCAAAGTCTTCACTAAGTCATCTAGCCTCCCAGCTGTTTTTGTCTTTTCTCACCCGAATGTATAATAAACCATCCACCTAAAGATATACATATAAGGACAATTTCGTTGCGTGTTTCCCTCCCAGGAAGTTGGCTTTGCCCTGTTGCCCAAGGGGAAGGGGGAGGAAATGTTTAGGAAGCTACTTTCTCAACCCCATCGACTTATTTTTAAACAAACAAAAAAATCCTTTTTTTCATGCGGTAACGATTTACATGGAAAAATAAGCCTCCAAGATCGCATGCAAATGAAAAGTTCCTCCTCTGCTTCGTGCCAGAGGAACAAAGACCAGTGGGGCGAGTGAGGCTCCCCGGGCAGGGCCCTGCAGAACCAGGCTCTCTGGGCCCCACCACCCCGGGCCTTCCCAGGCCAGCCAAGCCGCACTCCCCTGTGGCCAGAAGAAAGCCAGGCCAGCTCCTTCGGTGGCTTCCCGAGAGGGCTTCTCGGCACTTTGGCTCAATGTAGACCACCTACCCACGCCCAGGAAGGAGAAGCCAATTTCGACCCTGACACCCCCAGGGAGACCGGAGCCGGCGCGCGCTGGATCGATACCTTGATGGTGGTTTCGGGCAGGTTGAGCGCGGCGGCCAACTCGCACCGGCGGGGCCGCGACACGTAGTTCTCCCGGTAGAACTCCTTCTCCAGCCGCGCGATCTGCTCGCGGGTGAACGCCGTGCGGTAGCGCCGCACCTGATCCGCGCCCGAGCCGGAGCCGCCCAGCGCCGCGCCCCCGCCGCCACCGCCTCCATGCAGGCCGCCGAGCCCGGAGCCTGACGCCGACGTGGTGGTGCCCGCAGTGGAGCCGCTCTCCGCGTACCCTGGCAAACAAATGCCCCACAGCGCATGAGTCGCGCAAGGGTCCAGAGAGCCTCGCGCTTGGGGCTGTGCGCGGACAGACAGACGGATTGACGGACAGACGGACGAACAGGGGAAGCCGGGCGGGGAAGACGAGGCGCTGTCTGAATGGACGGGGTCTGTCACGCTTACAAGTTGCTGCTGCTAGTGTAATCAATAAAGTTTGGGGAGCCCTTCATAGCCAAATAAAGAGACTCGGCTGGGGAGTTGGGGTGGTCGGTCTCTCTCTCTCTCTCTCCTTTTTTAAAATATATATAATAATTGGAAATTTACAACTCAGGAGGAAAATTGGTCAAGGGACAGTGCCTCCATCTAGGCGTGGACTGAGCAGCTCTGGGCTGACCGAGAGCTGGAGCCGCAGAAGAGCTGGCTTCGCCGCCACTACCCTTCCTCTGACAGCCTTGTGGATTTGGTTCAAAATGCATAATGACTGCATGACAGCAGCAGCTCAAGCATCCACCAGGAGAGAGGGTGGCCTCCGCTTCGTAACTCTTCTCGCTGACCAGAGAGAGTGGGTCGACCAGAAGGTGCCAGGGTGCCCGCCGAAGTTGCCCCCCGACCTACTCAGAAGAATATCCCCTCTTCTTGACTCGGTCTTGGGGACTCCAGGCAGGCACCCCTACCACCAGCTGCTCAGTCACTGGCTGGAATCTTAGCCCCGCGGACAGAAACATTTTCTGGGGCTCAGGAACAGGGGGGCAGGAGCAGGGGGAGGGTGCAGGCGGGTCTGGGGGCCCAGGCCTGCGCCCGGCTGGGGGGTCCTGGGCGCGGAGCCAGGGGGGACACAGTCCCCGCGCGGATCCCGAGCCCTGCGGGCCAGCCGGCAAGCGGAGGGCCGGAGCGGGGCGCTGGGGACCCGCGGGCGGCGCGGCCGGGGCGCGGTTACCTTTGCCATTGTTTTCCTTGAGCGGCGCGGCGCCCAGGCCGCCGGGGGAGCGCAGGGCCGAGCAGCCCACCTCCACGTCGCTGCTCATGTCCGCCTCGGCCGCCGCCTCCGAGTAGTGACCAGGCTTTTTCCGGCCCTCGGCGGCGGACGAGATTTCGGCGGAGACGGTGCTTTCGCTGCCCGGGTGCTGCAGGTTGAACAGAGTGTCGATTTCGAATTTGCCCTTGGCGGGGAGGTCCCCCAGAGCGCCGTGCAGGGGGGCGGACGGCAGGCGCGGGCTGAGGCGGGCCGGGTGCTGCGAATTCTCCAGGGCCTCCAGCACCGCGTTGCCGGCCGAGTCAGACAGACCGGAGAACCTCTTGCTGGCCGTGGGGCTGTGCAGCCCTCTCTCCATCAGAATCATCTCTTTTCTTATTCTTTCCATCATCTCAGCTTTCTTTAAAAAAAAAAAAAAATGTCACAGGGGCCCGGCTGTCCCGTCCTAATGATGGGCTGAGCCTTGGGCTAATTCTCATTCAGCAACAGCGAGCGCCTCTAAATATTATTATCTCTTTTAGAGGGAGGAGGGGGAAAATGTGGGATGCCAGAGCGAGGGAATGACTGGTCAAAATGACCCATACATCCTTCTGAGCCCGAGATGTCATTCATCAAAAAGTAGTGCTCTCTCGTCATTAAGGTACGAATGACGCCGTTGGAATAATCATTTATTGTAACAGGTTTATAAGCAAATAAATATACGCTCCTGTCAGTGGGTAATGAAGGCGGCTTCGGAGCAGACAAATAGATCCAGGTAGGAGGCGAGAAGAGACAAGAAGTGAGGAGAAAGGCTCCGGTCCTTTGCCGGCTCAGAGCCGGTTCTACCCGCCCGGGGGTTTGGCCTCGGGGGTGAAATTGACAGTCTGATTAATAGAGCGCGCCGCGGCCCATTTCCCCCTTCATTTAGGGGCATCATTACGCTCTCAGTTTGCTGGGTTGCCCCTTAGGTCTTAATCATGCAGCGCCTTCCTCATTTTTCCTCGGACACAGATATGTGTTAAATAATAGATAATGCTTTGATTTTCCAGAGTAGATCATCGGGAAGGGTTTTTTTTTTTTTTAACCTTTACAAGCGGGAGGGGGTGGAGCAGGGGCCAAGGGGGAGGATGTAGGAAGAGTTGCGTAAGGAGACCTTGCGCTCCTGTCTGGGTTACTTATCATTCCAATTGCAGAGCCAAATATGTATTTTATTTAACAAATAGGACGCCGAGTTCTCGCTCCCTACGTCTTCACCTCTGACTGCTCTCCTCCCACCCCAGGAAAGAGAGAGAGAGAGAGAGAGAGAGAAGAGAGGAGAGATCTGGTAGAGTTTTGAAAGCACTTTAGTGCTACGTGGCTAGGGAGGTGCATTGGGCCCGTGCCTCCAAACGGAAATCAATGGGTCCTCTCTGATTTCTTAGAGAAAGGAAAAGAAAAAAAAAAAAAACGTTTGAGGACTGAATTCTGAACTTGGAAGTCCGGCGTTTTTTTGTTTTTTTTTTTTTTACTTTTATCATCCTGCAGATGGGTAGGCTTCTCGCCTATGTCTTTTCCCTGGGGATAATAAGCTCTGGCTGGCCGATTCCTCAGCAGAATCCCACCGCTAACTTTAAATACAGTCTCGATTTACTGCTCCGTACAGACCACCCCCAACCCCTTCTCGCGATGCCAGATGTCCCCCCCACCTCCCCACCCCCACCCCAAATCGAGAGTCATTGTGGAAGAGCTGACAGATTAGAGGTCAAAGAGGGAAAAGAAGAGACTTCACCTCTTTATTCCATCCGGCCTGCCTTGCTCTCCCTGCTCTGCACGCCCCCCTTCTCCCGCGGCCCAGTCCAGCCTCTTACCTGTGGCCCCGGGTTCTGGTTCGCCCTGCGCTGAGCTGGGGCGCGCAGAGGTGCAGACCTGCCTCGCTGCTGCTTCTCCCGGCCTGAGCTTGGCGGCTGAGCCTCTTGGCGATAACTTTGATGGTCATAATGACGCCGGTGGCAACCATTTTAACGAAGATCAATCTTTGCTCAAGTGGCTTCGTCTCCTCCCGCGCTTGCGCCCCCCAGCTTGCCCTCACCCTCCCATACATTGGTCCCCGGCCAGCCGCCCAAGGGAAGAGACCCGCAGCCCGCGGCGGGCGGAAGCGAGCGAAGACGGACTGGGCTGGGAGCCCGGCGGGGGAGCTTGCTAAGGCACATGTCGGCGCGGGGCGCGGGTCGTGCATCCCCATCTCAGCGCCAATCCAGACCCTAACCTAGTCCCCCCTTCCCTCCCTGCCGCCACACCCAGCACATCGGGACTTTGAGGGGGCAAACTTGGCATCTATTTGGCGCTTTCTTTTTAACCTTGGGCCCACTGGGGGCGCGTCAGCAGCGTGAGGGGAGGGGAGGTGTGAGGTATATTTATATACATTTATACACATCAGCGGTGCCAAAAGTTTCTCTCTTGCTCCCCTGGGCGCCAACTTATTTCAACAACCAGGGCTTTGCTTAGGAAATCGGTTCCAGGGCTGGGGTAGATAGCATAATAGTTATGCAAAGAGACTCTCATACCTGAGGTTCCAAAGTCCCAGGTTCAATCCCCTGTAACACCATAAGCCAGAGCTGAGCAGTGCTCTGGTAAAAAAAAAAAAAAAAAAAGAGAGAGAGAGAGACAGAAAGAAGGAAGGAAGGAAGGAAGACAGATAGATAGATGAAAATCGGTTCCACCTCTAGAAGGTGGAATTCTCCCTGAAGGTGAAAAATGGAAAGTAGCACAGTCTCCGCAGACTGGGGAAGTGAAAGGGGGTGGTAGGAGGGGCACGGCTGGGGTGGGGACCCTCAAGCCTTGACCCATCTCTTCCCCAGACCCCGGCTTTGCTGCTAGGAGCATAGTGGGAGCACGGACTGGATACCCCACCCACCCTGCCTCCCTCCCTGATCTCAGTCCTGGTGCCCAACTCCATCACCAGAGAGAGACTGTGCCCAGCACAGAGGCACAGAACTGGGGTTCCCACCCCACCCCACCCCCCCAGCCCCTCAAGCTTTGGAACTAAATGGGACACCTGGGTTCAGGCTTGAGCCGGGATGGGAAAAGGTCCTGATTGGGGGCTGGGGGGCAGAGCAGGCGGAGGCCACCTGAACGGAAGTCGCAGGCGCCTTTATTGCTGGCGTTTGGCGCCCCCGTCTGTTTTCCTCGCGGTTTCAGAGGCTGCACGCTACCTTCTCCGCAGAGGCCGCGGCTGGGCTCCGGGCTGGGCCGCCAGCAGAGGCTCCCAGCTCCCCCTCCCAGCTGCCCTTCCCCTGGGGTGCATCTCCCTCCTCTGCGGTCTACATGACTCCGGTTTTTTGTTTTTGTTTTTCCCGAAGGCTGCACCAGGCCTGTTGAAAAGGGAAAACACCATTACTGGCAACACCTTCATTCCTTAGTGGTTGTGGAAACTGCTTTGTACCACAATGCTAAATAACACCACCAGTGCGTGTTCTGGAACGTTTATAATGAAAAGTAGATTTGAGTCCATGTCAAGAAAGTTTTAAAATAATAATGTTCCACGGAACTGTGTCTCATAGTCATAGCTTCATGGGTGACATCAGAGGTAGCTTTAATTTCTTCAATGTACTAGGCTCCGCCCCTCTAAGTAGTAGCGACACTGGCCAACTTGTACATACATACACCTTTTACACTGAAGTCAGTACCAGTTCACACATATTATCTGCTCTAAATCTCACAACTCTAGGGGTAGATTCTGAAACTTATCTCTTTTTCAGAGATGAGAAAACTTCCACACAAAATTTCAAGACCTTGCTCCTAATTAGAAGCTTTCTCTGAAAACATTCATGTTGTAAAGTATTTGAAAACTTTGGGCAGCACTTTTAAGTGAGGTTCTCATTAAGCATATGTCTTTTTGAAAATGCAAGTCTACCTCAAAAACACTGAGCCAGTGTGTAGAGTACACAATTCTGTTGGTGTCTCTTCATGAAACACCCAAACTTTGTACCTCTCCCAGAATCATGAAGTTGAGGCTGAGAATAGGCCTGTCAAATGTTCCTGGACATCAAGTCTTTTAGCCACTTGCAAGCCACAGAACTCACCCAATAAAACAAGAATCTAATCCATGTCCTGGTTGTTCTGCAGGGATTTTTAAGATACAGTTGGGGGTGAGCGTATGTGAAGGACGTATTCCCAATGATCTGAAAAGTACTAGAAAGGAATAGTTAGGAAGGAATAGTTACGTGAAAGAGGCCTAGTTCTTTTTTTTTTTTTCTTTTTTTCTTTTTTTGTTAGACATCCAGACTAAATATTTGTTTCTTGAACAGTGGAAGGTCCTCCAAGGTGAAATGGTAAACATTTTTGACCTGCGACTCAAAGCTATAAAATTTTTGTTCGGGCTGACCCTGGGGAGAGGCACCTAGAAAGGGCCAGTCACAGTCATGCTAGTTCACTGAGAAGTGTGTGGTGGAGGAGGGAGGGCTTTGGGTGTGGTGGGGTAGCAGGACAGTTTGAGTATGGATTGCGGACCCCAGACACATTTTCCTTGAGCTAAATGCTGTCCCTGGCCTGCAGTTTTTGTTTTGATGAGCAGGTTTTTTTTTTTTCCAGAGCATTGCTCAGCTCTAGCTTTTATTTATTTTTTTTTTGGGGGGGGGGACTGAACCTGGGACTTTGGAGCCTCAGGCATGAGAGTCTCTTTGCATGATCATTACGCTGTCTACCCCCGCCCTGCAGTTTTTGCTTTATGAAGGAAGGCACAGGTTTGGTGATTGCATACTGGCATTTTTCTGTCATTCCTAGACAGGCAGGCTCCATACTCTGTCTCACTTGGTGACATCTCTGGATACTTCTATTTCTCCCTTTCTCCCTCCTCCTTTCAGTCCACTGTCTTACAATGAACCCGATAAGGACGTGGGGATATTTTCTCCTTGGAAGCCGGAGCTATGCAGACAGACACAAGGCTTATACCCCAGCTCCTGCACCCTCAGATGCGACAGGAAAACTTACAGGGACATCTAGCGCCAGTCCTGGAGAACTGCACCCTGCTCAGCGGGGAAGCTAAGTCTGGCCACTCACTAGTTCTTAGCTCCTTCCCCCGGCTCTGCCACCTCCACACCCCCACCACCACCACCACACCGGCCAC
Source organism: Erinaceus europaeus (assembly GCF_950295315.1). Classification (NCBI taxonomy): domain Eukaryota; kingdom Metazoa; phylum Chordata; class Mammalia; order Eulipotyphla; family Erinaceidae; genus Erinaceus; species Erinaceus europaeus. The sequence continues at coordinate 15,510,759 of NC_080179.1, read as the reverse complement.
CACTATTATCACCACCACTTTCTGTGCTCAGGCGTTTCTCTAACCTTCATCCTTTCACCCTGTCAGTGACTACATATGAATTCCCCACAGAAACAAACTCTGCAGAAGACAGGCAGAGACACAGAGAGATTTTCATCTTTCATCTCAAGGGGCCCACAGAGTGAATACTTACTAGATGTCAGTTAACAATATTGCCAGAGAAGTGTGCTCCCAAGGTAGCCCCACACCTTGAAGTGTCTGACAAAACAGCAGAAAACTGCTGTCCCATCATTTGTTGGAGGTGATGGTGGTTATATGTTACCAAGGTCTCTCTGCTGGACCCTTTCACTGACCCTCCACCCTTTCTCCAGAGCCAGAATGGAGTTTCTCTGAGTGAGAAGACTCTTGCTGTACTTAATTCTCTCTATCCCAAATATGGATCCACTGCCCTATGGAAGGCAAACCTGGCTTCACCAAAAACTAAGTTTGGAGACTATTGGTTGCTGTTGTCCTTTTGACCAATTTACATTTTTTAATTTACTTTTTAATAAGAGAGACCTCAAGACCAGAGGACTGCTCATCTCTGGCTGGTGGTGGGTGGTGCATGGGATTGAGTCTGGGGCTTTAGAACACCAGGTATGAAAGTCCTTTTATTGGGACTATGGAGACAGCACAGTGGTTGTGCAAAAGACTTTCATGCATGAGGCTCTAAAGTCCCAGGTTCAATCCTCAGCACCATAAACCAGAGCTGAGAGGTGCTCTGGTATCTATCTATCTATCTATCTATCTATCTCTCTATCTCTCCCTCTCTCCTACCCCACCTATCTGTTTTTCATTAAAATAATTAAATAAGTAAAAAAAAAAAAAAAGCCCTTTCACATAACCATTATGCTACCTCCCCAGCCCTGGACATTTTACATTTAATAAAGATCAGTGTATTGTTTAATTTAAATGGACAGGGAGTCGGGCAGTAGCGCAGCAGGTTAAGCACACAGGGCGTGAAGCACAAGGACCAGCATAAGGACCCCAGTTGGAGCCCCTAGCTCCCCACCTGCAGGGGAGTCACTTCACAAGTGGTGAAGCAGGTCTGCAGGTCTCTATCTTTCTCTCCCCCTCTCTGTCTTCCCCTCCTCTCTCCATTTCTCTCTGTCCTATCCAACAACAACAACATCATCAACAATAATAACTACAACAATAAAACAACAAGGGCAACAAAAGGAAATAAATAAATAAATAAAATTTAAATGCACAACTTGGATATAAGAGGGAGCACCCAAATTCAGAATCCCACTCTCTGACCTTTGATAGAAATTCCATTCCTCACCCCAATTTTTAAAAAATATTTTCAGCCTAAGTGAAACTGCATTGTCTTCAGAGGGAAAATTAGCTGCAAAGTAAGCAGGACACAGACTTGGTTAATAGCACTGTCCAGCCAGTTCTGCCAGCTTTAAGGCTTCACTTTGTGATTAAGACTTAATTTCCACTTGATTTTTTGTTTGTTTTTGTTTTTGTTTCTCACAAGTTAATTTGGAGGGTGCCCTTCACTTCCAGACCTGGCCATCCAGAAAACACTTTGAAAGGACTCCCCAGGACCCCATCCAGATAGAACCCCATCTTGGCTCCAATGACCACCCACTGTGTGGCTAATTGAGCTCACCGGTGTCTTAGCAAGGGAGGAATTTCTGTTCTTCAATAAATCTAAATCACAATCTGTATTTGCTCCTTCCTCAATGGAGAACTGGGGACAAATAAGAGATTATCTACACAAAAAAAAAAAAGAGGGGTAGTAGTAACTTCTAAAAACACTACTGGTGACTCAAAAAAGATGTTTGCGTGGGACAGGAGGGGACAGAGACGACGGCTCATGCTCATTTTTGTCGTTTTACTCTCTGTAGAGGGAGACTTTGCACAGTGAAAAAGGGATAAGAACTCGTTTTCCTGAGTAATCACCAGTGTTTAAGGACATTTCCTGTTTCAAAACATTTTCATTTAACAAAGACTGTTTTGTCAGAACCCAAATATGAGAGAGAGAGAGAGAGAGAGGTTAGTTCTATGCTACCAGCTAGCCAAATAAATTAATTCCCATTAAATTTGAGCCTGAAGTCAATCAGACACATGGTATGTAAACAAAATAAACAAAATGCTTATGTGAACCATCCTCCAATTTTCTCCCTTTCCTGCCATTCTTAGCTTATAAATTCTCTGCCTTATTAGTTCATAAGCAGAGTAGCCCTGACTCCACCAGGTACTCAAGCACAGTCCTATGATCCAATAGTAGCAGTTGCCCTGCAGTGCTGGACTCAGGGGTTCTATAGGATCTCTTCCGTGCCCTGATAAGGAGTCTCCAACTCTCAGCTGGAAGCTCAGTGGATAAACTAGGTTGAGCAGAACAAAAGACAAGAAAAAAAATCTTTCTGGTCTCTGAAAACCTGTGGAAGTGGGCAGAGAAGTTCTAAAATTGAGTCAGTTTCTCACTGGGAGGCTAGAAGGGGACCACAAGAAGTGCAGCACCTTCTTCCCAGTCCTGCATTTATTTATATTTATTTATGTGTTTATTTACTTATTTATTTATTTTAACCAGAGCACTGCTCCTCTCTGGCTCATGGCAGTGCCTCAAGACTGAGTGAATGTCTTTTTGCATAGCCATTATGCTTTTTTCCAGCCCTGTGCTTTAATCCAAGTGTGAAGCACTGCCTAAAATTTGACAAGGTCTGTAGGGCTGCGGGTTAAGTGCATGTGATGCAAAGCGGGAGGATCAGTGTTGAGGATCCCAGTTCAAGCCCCGGCTCCCCACCTGCAGGGGGGTCACTTCACAGGCGGTGAAGTAGGTCTACAGGTGTCTATCTTTCTCCCTCCCTCTCTGTCTTCCCCTCCTCTCTCTATTTCTCTCTGTCCTATCCAACAATGATGACATCAATAACAGCAATAATAACTACAACAATAAAACAGCAAGGGCAACAAAAGAGAATAAATAAATATTTAAAAATTTGCAACAAGGTCAACAAAAGGGAAAATAAATAAATATAAAATTTTAAAAAATTGACAAGGTCTTCCATCTTAATTTCACTTCATGTTTAATATATAATCAGTCATTACAATATCTCTGGTAGAAAAAAGAGAGCCTGAGCACAAAGAATCGGAGATGTTGATTATTAGTTGATTCCATGGGATGCATTGGATCGACCTTCCCGTGGTGCATCCCGTGAGTACCCATTCATTGGGGAAACTGACGATCCTTCCTAGCCGACTGAATCCACATGGATCCCAGTCACTTTCAAAGCCAGCAACAAGCAGCTCCTGACAGCTTTCAACCTGACCTGTTGACTGGCTACGGAAGAAGGGCAAACGCTAGAAGAAGAAGAAGTTGATTCCATTATGTTATCTGCTCCTGAGCAAGTTGGTTCCAGATATGTCTTAGAAATGTTTTGACAAATTTTCTTTCTGAACTCACAGAAGTTAATTTTCAGATATCTTCTTCATGTTTTTACTCCCTGGGAAAAGAAGGAGATGAAGGAAAAATAAGAGCATTTCAGAATGGCACCCAGTACTGGTTCCATATTGAAAAAATTAATAAAGAAGACTGTCTTCTAAAATGTCAATGATTTTTGGTGTGTGACTTGGAGTGAGGCTTTAAAATTGCCAATCTGCTTTATCTTTTGCCTTCTCTCAAGTTGCTGAAATTCTATTCAACACATTTCTGTTGCCAACAATTTTCTGCAAAGGTTTAGCTCCTCTCTGGCACAAATTTGATCACAAGCATGTCTAGGACTTCAAAAAGGTCAAACTCCTGCCTTTCTTCTCCAGTACCCCTCTCATAACTTTCCCCTTTATTTGAGCCTTTTATGGTTACTGCATTTTGCATGTCAACACTCCTAACACCAGCAGCCCACCCTGCAATGCCAGCCGTGGCCCAGGAGAGTTCCTGGCTCCTTTGCTTGTTCCATCCAGGTCTTGCCTGGGCACAGTGGGAATGGGAACAGACTGACCTCACCACCCACAGGCACAGGGAAACTCTTTTCTGGGAGACAGACTGGCTGGAGTGTTTGTTGATGCCACAAAGCCAAAGGGGTTCACCCTGTGGCTTCAGCACCTACCCCAACACCTTCAGTTCCGCAGACCTAATGTTACCTTTACCCCTAAGGTGAACCCTTAAATCCATCACAGAACTCATGATCACTCTTCACTAATGGGTAAATAGGCAAGGGCTGGGCTGGGCGGGACTGGGCTGGGCTGGGCTGGGCTGGGCTCTGTGGTAGAGGGATGACAGGAAGGGAAAACAGATGAAGGCTGTAACACTGACAACCTAGTGAAACTGTCCTGGCCCACTCCTGAAGTCAGACCCAGCTAGGCTGGTCCTGTCAGTATCACATCTTTTCTTGGGGAGAAAAAGGGAAGGGGGGGGGAACTCTCTTAGTTGGAGCATTTCGGTTCTCTGGAGCTGGTAGTTTGGAAAAGAAAGTGAAACAAAGGTCCCTGGGAAAGTAGTTTTCAATTAATTGGTGTGAGTAACTGGCAGAGGTAGGAGGTGGGAGTTGGCAGCAAAATGCGAGAGGCGGGTAGCCTGCCAGGGAAGGCCCACAAGTTTCACCCTGAGCAGGAGTGTGATTTCCACTCAACCCGCTTCACCGGGTCTTTCTGCGGGTCGGGGGAAGGGGGACAGAGGCGAGTCCTGATTGCCAGTCCCAATGTAGAAGCAAATAGCGAAGCAGCAGGAGACGGAGCTTTGCTCAGCTCTCCTCCACCGCGTCCTACTGAGGCCCGGACGGGTCCACTGCACTGATTTGTAAGTTTCTGCCCCCCGCCCCCACGACCCCAAGAGCATTTTGTGGGTGTTTCCCGAGCGGAAGAGCCCACGAAATTGCACGAATGGGATGTTATTGCCCCGAAGCAACACGCAAGGAAGGGAACATTAGCCCCCCTTGGGTTTGGAGTATAGATCAGCTAATGAGAGGACTTAAGCATAGGCTTAAAAAAAATAAACAACTCTGTTGTCACATCACCCTGACCATCTCTGTCCCTCGCCTTCACTGAGTTGTGCAGCTCTAGGGCCAAGGCGAGGTGGCGGACCCGCAGCGGTCGGGACAGCGCGCAGGCCTCGGCGCCCGCCTCCATCGCAAACTGGGTCCGGGCTGGGCGGTCGCGCAAGAGGCCCGGAGGTGGGGGGTGTTGGTGGCTGCGGCGGAAAAGCCCGGGTCTAGGGGAGGGCGGCGGGGAGGTGGGCTGCTCCAGGGTCTGCGGAGGGGTGGAGGCCCGGGTGGGTGGGTCCCCAGGACCCCGGCCAAGAGCCCGGCTCTCCAGCGCCCCCACCCCCACGTGGCCCCGCGCAGCCAATGGCGCGGGCCCGAGCGGGAGCCCTCGGGGAGGGAGGCGGCCCCCGGAGCAGCCCGGGCCCCCTCCCAACCTGAACTTCGTTTTTATAAACGTCCCGCGATGAGCTAACCTGTTGGCGGGCAGGCGGGCGGGCTGGCGGCGGGAGGCGCACGGAGGGAGCGGGCGAGGGAAGAGGGCGGGCGCGCGGAGGCAGAGAAAGGAGGGCGGAGGCGCGCCGCGCCATGGTGTCCTGCGCCCGGCCGGGGCCGGGGCCGGGGCCGGGCCGGGCCGGGCCATGAGCCGCGCGGGCAGCTGGGACATGGACGGGCTGCGGGCGGACGGCGCTGCGGCCGGAGCGGCCCCGGCCTCGTCCTCCGGCTCGTCCTCGTCCTCGGCGGCGGCCGCGGCGCAGGGCCAGGGCCGCGGCTTCCTCTCGGCGCCGGTGTTCGCCGGGGCGCACTCCGGCCGGGCGGCGGCGGCGGCGGCGGCGGCGGCTGCGGCGGCGGCGGCGGCGGCCTCGGGCTTCGCCTACCCGGGGACCTCGGAGCGCGCGGGCTCCGCCTCGTCCTCGTCCTCCGCCGTGGGGGTGGCCGCGCGCCCCGAGGCGCCCTCCGCCAAAGAGTGCCCGGCGCCGGGCGGGGCGGCGGCACCCCCGGGCGCCCCGGCGCTGGGCTACGGCTACCACTTCGGCAATGGCTACTATAGCTGCCGCATGTCGCACGGCGTGGGCTTGCAGCAGAACGCGCTCAAGTCGGCGCCGCACGCCTCGCTGGGAGGCTTCCCGGTGGAGAAGTACATGGACGTGTCTGGCCTGGCCAGCAGCAGCGTGCCGGCCAACGAGGTGCCCGCGCGAGCCAAGGAGGTGTCCTTCTACCAGGGCTACACCAGCCCCTACCAGCACGTGCCGGGCTACATAGACATGGTGTCCACCTTCGGCTCCGGGGAGCCTCGGCACGAGGCGTACATCTCCATGGAGGGCTACCAGTCCTGGACGCTGGCCAACGGGTGGAACAGCCAGGTGTACTGCGCCAAAGACCAGCCGCAGGGCTCCCACTTTTGGAAGTCTTCCTTTCCAGGTAGGGACGAAGAGGGAAGCGGGAGGAAAAGCGGGAGAGGGGGAGACAAGAAAAGAAAGTTCTAGGAGCCTGTGCCTCTACGTTCCACAGTTTGTACAGGTCAAGTGAAACCTGTGCATATTCTTCCTCTGATTTAAACCACCTCTTTAAAATTAAAAAAAAATTTTGGGGGGGAGGGGAGAACCTTTCCGTGCTCGCGCTCTTTGCTCAGGTCTTCGTTCCTCTCCCTAAAAGAGGTGTCACATAGCGGGGTGCCACTTTTCAAGGACACAACTTCTCCAGGGCGACCACTAGAGTTTCATAGGCAGAGCTTATAAGCTCCAAACACAGGAATCAACGTTTGAACAATCTGGACTCCCCCCTCCCCTAAAGGTCTGTGTATGTGTGTATGTGCACAACCAGCATTTGCAGAACTGCCCTTAGGAGTGTCTCCAATAGCCACACCATAAAATCGAAGGCTTGTTAAGATGCCAGCTCGAGAAACCATGATGATCCATCAAATTGGCCTTTGCTTTGAAGTGTAAATAATCTATTTAATACCATTTAAATAGCATTAAATAATGTATCTATGTACATAATAATAAAGTGTAAACAGTCTGACTTTATTTCCTGTACCCCCTCCAAACATACACTCACAGCCCCCAACTGGGTACTTCAAATAGTCTGCTCTAATTTTTTTTTCTCCATGCTGTTTTTGTTTTGTTTTTAATACCAGGGGATGTGGCTCTGAATCAGCCAGACATGTGTGTCTACCGTCGGGGGAGAAAGAAGAGGGTACCCTACACCAAACTGCAGCTCAAAGAACTGGAGAATGAGTATGCCATTAACAAGTTCATTAACAAGGACAAGCGGAGGCGGATCTCGGCTGCCACAAACCTATCTGAGAGACAAGTGACCATTTGGTTTCAGAACCGAAGAGTAAAAGACAAGAAAATTGTCTCCAAGCTCAAAGACACAGTCTCCTGAAGTGGGTCTGAATGGTCACCGAGAGTTGAAATGCTTTTATTTGCCTCCAAAAGACCTTTGGAAAGACTTGAATTTGTATTTAATTTCCCCCACCCTACCCCTGCCACCGATGGCAAATTTTGTGAATTGTTTTTCTTTTTTCCTCTTCAATGGTTTTAAAACCTTTTGTTGACCAAACTGACTTTGTAGTTGTTTATTTGTTTGTTATTGACTTGTTCTTCACTAGGTTTATTTTAATGGTATTTTTAATGTTCTATTTCTCCCTCCAGGCCAGTATAAAGGACTTGAAAAAATGTATTATTATTACTCCTGCCAAATGAATTTCAGAAGCACTATTTTGCTTTTTTTTTTTTTACTATTTTGATTTTAAGGTTTAATTTTTTTTAAATCACTGATTATCTTCATAATCCATTAAAGCAGAATGATTTGCAGTTGTTCATATCCTGTGATTGGATAATTGAATCATTAGCTCTCAGCAGTAGTCCTGAAGCAAGTGGAAATAGCTCTGAGCTGGCAGTGCTCAGCAGTCACTGCACTGGAAAAGTGTAAAAAAAAAAAAAACAAGACTAGAGGCGCTGTCATGGCTTTGAGAGCAACTACCTTATTAAACAGGGTCCATATTAGTATAGGAATGAAGACAATCCTTCTGATTTTGTGTCCCCCCCCATCTTTTAGTTGTGGAATACATCTTGTAGATTTGTGCCTTTATAATCTTTGAGTTGAAAATACTGAATTATGGATGCCTACCTTTCCCTCTAGATACAAATATTTAAATATCTCAGTTGGCAGAGTGACCTATTGGTAATTAAATAATGTCCCTTTCCTTAGTCTCAGTTATGTGGGACTAGAATAGAAGCTATCTCTTCACTCTCCCAAAAGAAGCTGAATCAATCTCCCTTGGCTGGGAACTTTCATCCAAAGCTCAATCAAGAACTTGGATACCTGAATAAATATGTTGGATCTCTTCTAGACCTTTAAGATATTCAACAAGTGCATAATATGTGGAATTCTAAGGTTCAAGAAGGGGGAAAAAAAGTTTCTTGAAGTGACAATAACTACTCTTGAAGTGCTGCATATTTATATAACTGAGAGATTATTTTTGTAGATGTGATGTCTGAGTTGGAATACCTGGACAGTGTGTCAAACATTTGAAAATCCCTTTTTACTCCTAGGGAGATGCAAATAAACAGAACTTGTTTCTTCTGAGTTTACTTTTTCCTTTTTGTAGCCTTGTGTTTTCTCTAAAAACCCATTCTTATTTATTATGAATCCTCTTGTGAACACTGTGATCTCTATAAGGGAGACTCCAGATCAGTTCAGGTTCTCCACATACAGCCCTCCCCCCTTCCTCCTTGAGGCTTTAACATAAAACCGTGATTGATGTCTTTAAATGAGGATGTAATTTGCGTATCTAAAACGATAACTTTCTCAGGCCATCTCAAAAATCTCCAATAAAATTTTACGTCTTTATTGATGTTATATATTTATTCATATAGTTTTTGTTTTTTAAGCAGTGTGTGTGTGTGTCCAATTTCTGCTCTAAGAAAAATGTGCCCAGCTGCAGGTTTTCTTCCTAGAAAGGCCCTTAAAACTATCTACTCTAGGGAGGTCTTGAAATCAGACATACCCATATTTGGCAATTAAAAAAGAAACATTTCAAGCTGTCTCCTTACAGTCACCTTCTCAAGACAGCATGAACACGCAGCAGTTGAAGACAGAAACCATAGCTATGAACTCTAAACATCTAGATATACTTTTTAAAGATAATGAACTTTTTTTTTTTTTTCCCTGAAGTCTTTTGCACTTCAGGGAAATGGTTGCAGAGGAACTGGGTGCCCTGGGCACCATCAGCATAGTTGCTGCTAACTTTTTGATATGTAAGCTAAACGCAGATGTTTAAAACATAACACAATATGTAAACCTTTCTGCAGGGAGGGCTTCCTTATCTGTCTGCCAAAGAAAGCACTAGGAATTAAAGTCCAGAGCTACTTTCATTTTCTCTGCCTGGCTTAATTTCTTCCATGTCTTGCAACCGACTGCAGGCAGCCAATTTCTGTTTTAATTAAGGGGGGGGGGGGGAGAAGAAAGGAAGGAAGGAAGAAAAAGGAAAAGTGACTGGGATTCAATTTCCAGATAAAAAAAAAATAATCCAAGAAAATGGGTTCACACCATCCTGGTCGGAATTCCACTTCTTAAAGAGTATTTAACATTTTCTCTGTTTTCCTCACAAAATTTGCTTTTATTTGAGTCCCACCAGTGTTTCCTTCTACTCCATCGCCACCGCCACCGCCACCACCCCTGTTTTTCAGATTTGTAAATTGCAGACTCCTGGGTCGCACTGGGTTTCTCAGACCCATTCCTTAGCTCCCAGTGGTGGGCAAGGAAGAATGGGTTCGATTCCCGCCCCCCCCCCTTTCATCTGCTCTTTATCGGTGAGTTTCCCACCGCCTAAGAGAAATAGGTTTGCTGAAGATTAAAAGTGCAATCGCTCCACGGTGGAATTTAAATTGACGGCTAAATCAATAACAGATGAAGACGCTGATATGTTTAAGCATTCCTTTTACATTTTGAATACAAGAGGGAGGAGAGGAGTGGGGTCGGAGGCCGCAGCGCTGGGAGGTTAGGAAGAGCTTTCCTTCTGAGACTGAAAGGCCGCAGGGAGAGCGCTGGAACCGGACTCACCTCCAGACAAAGGAGCGACCACGAGTTTCCCAGTATCTGGCAGCCCACCGGGCCCCTCTGCTTCGCTCTCCCCGCCCGCCTCGCCCGCCTCGCTCGCCTCGCCCGCCTCGCCCGCCTCGCCGCCGCGATCTCCCCGCTCCCAAGGCGCTCGGCCCAGCCTGGCAGCGGGCCGTGACCGCACGGGCTGGCGACCCCAGGCCGGCCGCTCCGCCCTTCACTGTTGATCTTGACCGTGCGGCGGCGCCTGGCCAGGCGTGGAGCTCGCTCGCCATCTCCTGGGCGATAGGCGACATTGGCAGAGCTCACCTTAGGCTTCCGCGGACAGATCTCCAGTCGGGTGCTGCGGCTCACCAGCCAATCAGTCTTCCCGCACCCTCCCGCACCCCCACCCCGCAGAACGCCCTCCTTCGCCACCCCCACTCCTCGCTCACAACTTTGCCTGTTAGACCTCGGAAATTAGAAACCCAGGGGAAGGGGCGGGGCGGACGGGCACCATTAAAGTTCAGGAGAAAAGGAGTCTGGCTGTTCTCATTTATTATGCTTCTCACTTGGTTCCTTCATATCTTTGGTCCCCAGGGCAAACTGCAGCTGGAGATCTGCCTAAGGGCCCGGATAAGACACCTCTGGGCTTGGACACACCAAAATAAAAAAATTTAAAGAAATCATTGCGTATTAAGACAGGAGGAGAGGAAACTGGAAGGAATCCCTGAAGCTGGAGTTTTCAAGGTCTGGTGAATTCTTGGAAGCAGGGAGAGGTTCTCCAACGAAAGTCTAGGTTCCCTTAGTCCTCTGGAACTGAGGTTGTAGACTGCGGCCTACTCCTCTCTTGAGAGCCCAAGCCTGGAGTAGTGTCTGTCTCCTTGACTGAACCCCTAAGAAAACTCTATAGAGGCAGAGGCCAGAGGAGCCTGAGAGTTGCCCACCCCACCCCCACAGTGCCCCACTCACCCCACCCCTTAACCCCCACCCTAGAGCAGGAGGAAGAAATCACCCAGAGACGCCCAATTGGTCGCTGTAACTCACACAATAAAGTCACAACGAGGTGGTCAGCCATGCCCTCAGGCAGCGCCTGTGTGGTCTCTGTGCCTCCTGAGCTGGCGGTCTAACCAATTCCAGCTTGGCTTGGAGATGGAGAGGCCAGCAGCAGGCTGCTGGCTGGTGTCGGCATCTGTCAGAGGGTTGCTGGGGGCCTCCAAGCTGCAGGCAGGAGAGGGAGACCCCTAGCTCTCCAAGCAGACTAGGGGGACCTGTGGCAGATTCCACACTGTATTTTTTGAAGGAGCCCTGGCCTGAGTGGTTCCTGTCCTCCAAATCCCAAATCCCCAGCGGCCGTACATCCCTGGAGGCTCTGAGAGAAGACACTGCCTGGGTGAGCACTACTGGCGCTGCCTCTTCTACCCTCCAGCAGCGGGTCAAAGGAGCTGGCCTAGGCTCTGCCCACTACAAAGTGGATGGGATGAGTTCCTTACACTGGTTGGGAGAATATAGTCACCAAGGTGACTTGTGAGAAGAAAAGGAATGAAGCCTTTGGCATCCAAGATTGGTCAATTCAGCTGCCTGGTCCTGGACCAGCATTCTTCATGGATCTGGGTGGTTATATCCCAAGGACTGAGGCATTGGCCATGTTGTACTCCAGACCTGGTGTGAAGCCTCCTTCCTGATTCATTGCTCCCGGAATGGCAAACTTCTGACTGTCTGCAGCCTGGGACAAAGAGGTCAGGCAGCGCTGGGGTCATTTGCTACATCACTATGCGGACATCTCTCTACAACCCTTCTATCAGGGACAGGGCTATGAGTAGCTTCACTCTGGCCTGGGAAGAAAACTTGACCTCACCAGGCCATGGCTATCCAGACAAGCTTAGAGGTCAGGCATGCTGGAAAAGACCTCAACTACAACTTTAAACTGGTAGAATGAAGCAAGCCTGTCCCCAGGCTGGTTGTGGAAAACCAGAACACAGGACCAATCAAGACCAAGAAGAGCCCCAAGGGATATGCGGGCCAAGGTTCCAGATACAAGATGCCCCTCCCCTGCCCCCAAAAGCAGGCCTGGAAACACAGAGGCTTCTCTTTGGCTCCACATGCCCTGCTGGTTCTGCCTAGCAGCCTCTTTCTTCACCATCAATATTGCCGGTGTTATCATAATACCCCGAAGGGGGGGAAATGGGCCGGGGGATGTAGGCGGTGCTGAAATGGCAGGCTTTGAAGAACCTGCAGGCAAAGTTTCGTCCAATCGTCTGAGCCTGTCCTCTTATTCCTGGTTGTAACTAAATACTGCTGCAAGCGCAGCTGAAGCCCTTTGTTGGAGATGTGTGAGCGCAGTCTCTACAGAGCGGGGTATGTGGGCTCCCTTCTGAATCTGCAGTCGCCTGACTCCTTCTACTTCCCCAACCTGCGACCGAATGGAGGCCAGTTGGCCGCACTGCCCCCCATCTCATACTCGCGGGGCACGCTGCCCTGGGCCACCACTCCCGCCTCCTGCGCCCCGGCGCAGCCTGCCGGTGCCACTGCCTTTGCCAGCTTCTCGCAGCCCTACCTGACCGGCTCTGGGCCTCTGGGTCTGCAGCCCTTGGGCCCCAAGGATGGACCCGAGGAGCAAGCTAAATTCTATACGCCCGATGCAACTGCCGGGCCAGAGGAGCGAGGCCGTGCACGGCTCCCCTTCGCTCCTGAGGCCAGTCTGGGCCCCCCAGCAGCCATCAAAGCCGCCAAGTACGACTATGCGGGTGCAGGCCGGGCCGCGCCAGGCTCCAATGCCCTGCTGGAGGGAAGCCCGTGCACCGCCAGTTTTAAGGATGATGCCAAGTGCCCGCTCAACTTGAACATGACAGTGCAAGCGGCGGGCGTAGCCTCTTGCCTGCGACCATCGCTGCCCGACGGTAAACGGTGTTCACACTCCTAGGGCCAGTTCGGGGTGGGTTGGGAGGTAGGTGGGGAGCTGGCAAGGGAGAGTGAGCAGCGGGAGGGGGTCTCGGGTGGCCAGGAAGCCCGCAGCAGGCCGGCCTGACTTGGGTCTGGACTGTGTTGCAGGCCTGCCTTGGGGGGCAGCCCCTGGGAGAGCTCGCAAGAAGCGGAAACCCTACACCAAGCAGCAGATTGCAGAGCTGGAGAATGAATTCCTTCTCAACGAATTCATCAATCGGCAGAAGCGCAAGGAATTGTCCAACAGGCTGAACCTCAGCGACCAGCAAGTCAAGATCTGGTTCCAGAACCGGAGGATGAAGAAGAAGAGGGTGGTGCTCCGAGAACAGGCCTTGGCGCTGTATTAGCTGCAGGCGTGGCTGCCACCCCTGCAGCCTGAAGTTGTTGAGCAGAGGCCTGGTGTGGAGAGAGCTGGGACTGGGGCTTTCCCTACTGCTCCTGCCCAGCTGGTCCCAGGTACTCCCTCTGCTCAGTGTGCATCCCCAGAGTGCACACTGAGCCTTGGCCCATTGGACCTCTGTTTTGTTTTTGGCTCTTTCCCCCAGAAGGATATGCAAACATGCAGCACAACCTTGACCTTGAGGCTCTCTAGCAGGGGCCTAGGGTCACCGCTCCTAGCTCTTAGTTGGGGTACTGACAACTGGGGCCCTCTAACTCCCTCCTACTTGGATATTTCTTCTTCACCAGGTTAGTCGCTCTTTCCCCCTCTCTCCAACCTTTCTCTCGCAGTGAGCAGGCCCCCCACTAGAGCTCAGAATGAGCGTGAATTTGACAGAGCCTAGGATCAGGTAGAAGTGGGTGTGGGCACAAGTCTCTCTCTTTCCAACAAAGCCTCTGTGGAAAAGCCAGAATCTCTACTCTGGAGGGAGGAAAGAGTGCCATCACACACCTACCCCCTTGTCTGCCCTGGCTGGTTTTGGAGGACAAAGGCCACCCTAGACCTTCAGACTTTAGGAGGGAAAGGAGGGGTAGGAGAGGATGTGGGGACAGAGTTGGAGACATCTCTGTGTTTATGCTAGGCTGACTCTCCCACCTAGGCAGAGTGGACTGACTAGCTCTTTCTGAGTCTAGGGCAAGGGAGGCTGGGCTTGCCTGCAACAGCAATCTTGGAACAAGAGTGGTTGAAAACAAACCCTGTTTTTGCCTGACATAGACTAGGTTAGAGCCCTGTAACAGGGCCCCCTCTGAGCAGAGCTCAGGTGAGGAGAGCTGTGGGTCTGTTTTGAGGCTTGCCTGCTCTTGAATGAGGGAGAAATATGGGGGTGGGGGGGGCAAATAAGCACAGAGATGGTTTCCCACCTTCCAGTAAGGCTTTCTTGTTAAAGCGAGTAAAGGCCTTGAAGTATCTTTCTTTGAATTATGGTGAAGGCTCACCACAGAGAGAGGGGAAGGCTCCCCCCAGGAGTCAGACAGCAAGAGAGGAGGTACCCCAGGCCCTCAGTCCCTGGCCATTGCTCTTGACCAAGCAGAGAGGGAGCTGAAGTTTCACTGCTCTCCACCTCTGTACTACCTGATGGCAACTTTACAGGAGGCCCAACTGCAGAATGAAGTATGTGGGGCCCTGTGCCCTGTTCCCTGGCCAGCCTTGCTTTGTGATGCCAGGTTCCTCAGTGCCAGCTGGAACTGTTCTGGGTGTAGAGGAGTGTCCAGTTTTAACAGCAGTGAACCCGAGGGGGTCTCCACATCCTGACTACCATTTCTGTCTGTGTCTTTCCCCTCTTTTGATGTCTAGCACCCCCACCCCCACACTCCAATTCTTAGTGGGATGCAAGACAGCAAAAGAGTTGAAGATTCCTTTCCAAAGTCCAGTGATTTATTTCCGCTGAAGGATCAAGGTCCTAGATGAGGAGTGGGCACCTCACAGGGTGAACCTCAACTCATCTGGCTTCAATTGATGTTTAGACTAATTGTATTTCCTCTGCTATATATTAATTGTCATGTATGTTTTATTTTGTTTTAATTCTGTAAAAAAAATAGCTTGTATATATCAGGCGCATTGAAATGTTTTGAGTGGAAATAAATATCCATATCCCAGTCAAGCTGTTAAGGGACTAATGCAGATTTTTCAAAATGTTTCCTACTCTCCCCTAGTGTTTTTTAGGTCACCAAATTCGTTTTTCTTTCCCTGTTGTGGTTGCACTGCGGGTGTCGACTATACACTAAATCAGAAAATGGCTTCCCAGACCATCAGGAAATGGTGTATATAAGTCTAGGAGCAAAATGTGCATGAAACATGAGGGTCAGTAAAGAGAGGCTAGAGACAGATTTAAGTACATCTCACACTATGGGAATCCTCCGCTTGTTATATGAGAGGACGTTAGTATTTTGCCTAAATACTCAAATTCTGTCCCTTGCTGTTATCAGGGAGGGCTGCCAAGACAGGAGGTCCTTCAAATGTCAATACAAAACATATCTCCTCACCTTGTTTTGGCCAGGATCAGTTGCAGCCTGTGGAAATCCTCCATGTTGGCTTGGTGTTCAGCAGTCGCTCACAGGAAATGGGGGTCTCTGCACTCCCCCTTAGAGGCTCTAATTCAGGTCTGGATATCCAGGTCTTGCTTTGTAAACATCATCGAGTGGTCCTCTTGTACACCCTCACTTACAACTAACTCCAAGATCAAAACTAGAGAATTGCTAGTTTTTAGTCATTGAGAGAATTAACAAACCCAGTTAAATCTTTAATATCGAATGTTCAATGGTTCCAACTCCCCTTCCCTGGTGTTAATGTATAACTTTAAAATACATATTTTAGCAGATCATTTAGAAATACAACGGGGAAAGGATTCAAGAGGCAGTCAAGGCCCTACCCTTAGAAATGTTGCCCTATTGGTGTGGCTCAGGGAGTCAGTGGGGAGATCTGCCAAACACCCCCCCCACCCCCAACAACCAAAGAAAGATGGAGGCCACACTCAGACTTCAAATCCAAGGACTGGGTAAAGGACCGAGAAACTACTTACTGAGACCTAAATGCAAAATACCATAAGTAGGTTGTTTTCTTTCCAATACAGATCATTCAAACACTGTGTTCTTTCTCTTTAGCCTGGGTTAGGGAGTTGGAGAAGATATTCATGGAGGCCACTCCCCCACAAGGTTGGTTGAAATACAAAATGTAAAATTCCTCATAGATTGGTGCTTTGCTGGATGTTTTCCCAAATCTCCTCCTTTTACTGTCCGGTACAAATACAAAGATGGTGGTGGGCTCCTCTCTTCTTTCCTAGTCGAGGTCCTGCCAAGGAGGGGTGGAAGCAAAGGAAATGGGTAAGCAATAAAGACCAGTGAGAAACGATGCTGAAATCCCAGTATCAGCATTCCCTGGCACAAAGACAAATGTGTCCTCCGAAAAGATGCAGTCCACGCAGGCCTCTGAAACAGGAAAACTGTTCGAAAACAAGAAGGGAAAAAAAAAAAAGTATTCTTCTAGCTTTCAATCGGTTTCAAGCTCCGGAGGCCCATGGGGGTGGGGGGGGACTCTTTTAAGGCCTAGGGGCGCCCCCAAAGGGAGGCGGGCTAGGGAAGCTCCCAGGAGGTCCACGGGTGGAGCAAAAATCCAGAACCGTTGTAAATATTCATGTTGGGGGGGGGGGTGCCCCTTCACTCCGCCTCTCCCAGCTGCCTGGGGAGGGGGGAGGGGAACAGCGCCTGTCCCTACGTCCTTGGACAAAGGTGATCTCCCCACATTTTTGTTCTTCAGGCACTTAAGCAAACCACTCTGAAGGCTTTGCAGAGGAGGAACTGGCTCTGGGTGTTTCTCCCCGCGTTCTCTTCTTCTTTCGTTTCCTAAAAGAGCATAAATAATTAAAGTTTGGCAGGGAGGAAAAGCTTTCTTGCAGAACTGTAGTGGCAATAAATGAAATGACTCAGAATCCCTTCCCAGTCAGCTTTTACGAGAGCTGCCAGACAGTGTCTGTTCACGTTCTCCAGATACCAGGGGCGCCCTGACAAAGTTAAGGTCAAGTTAGTGTCTTATCTTGGGTGGCTTGAAATTACCGCATCGCGTCGGGGCGCTGCGCGGAGAGCTGCCACTCGCGGAGCTGCTGGCGGCGCCTGGATCGTCCGGTGCGCTCCCGCGCTTCGAGTGGAGCCGCGCAGACAAGGACAAGGCCACAACGCCGGGGGCTTCGCGGTAGGTTCCGGAGCAGGACGCGCCTGGCGGGAGGCTGCGGTTTTCCCTAGGTTTGGGGGTGAAGATGGAGGTGGGAGCTGGGACCACTAGAGAAGGGCGCGGGTTGGGTGTGGGGGCAGGGGTCCGCGCTAAGGCGCAGAGGGGCCCCAGAGCCCCGCTCCCCGTTGCACCCGGGCGCCGCTGCAGATGGCGCACCCTCCCCCGCCAAAGCGCGGCTCCAGCCCGAGCCGCCGTCGCCATGTCGTTGAACTTGAATAGTTCGTCTTCCCCATTTCCCTCTTCGCGGTCGGCATGCTCGGGTTTGGGGGCAGCGAGCTGCCCGCGCCCCAGCCCGGCGCAGGGAGAAGATGTGGGAATTGTGCGCACCCCCGGGCCGAGAGAGACGCCGCGGGTCCTGAGGCCGGGCCAACGTGCAGCGTCGGGGGAGCCATTTTAGGAGAGAGATCCAGGGGCGTCGACCATGAACCCGAAAGGGAGATGCTCGCGTGGGGGGGGGGAATGCAGGGGAACCAGTAAGCCTGCGGTCAGGGCTCAGGGGAAGAGACCGAGTTGGTCCTTGGGAGAGGGTGCCCGTTTGGATGAGAGGAGGGTGCACAGGAGTATAAGCGCTGGTTGTGTGTGTGTGCACGGGGAGCACCCTTGGCCTCCGGTTGCCACTGACCTGTTTGCGCAGCGCAAGGAGGGAGTCGGAGGTGGGAGGGGGCAGGAGAGGGGGAGTGGGTGGGCGAAGCGGAGGGAGGAGAAAAAAGAAGGGGGGCATTGGTCACAAACAGATAGGAGCTTCTGTCACCCGCCGTTTCTGTCTCTCAGCTCGGTGGGCAAAGCTGACTGTGCGGGCACTGCGGTGACCAGGGGTGGGAGACAGCCTGCTTCCCAGCCTGGCCCGAGAGGGTGCCAGACTGAGGCCCAGGGCCCAGTGCTGGAGTGGCTTGAGTAGAAGGGTCCTAGGGAGAGAAGTAACTTCCTGCCGCCGTTGGTTGTGGGGGTTTGGGTGTGTGTGTGTGGGGGGGGGCTTCTTTCTTAGAGACTGGTTTTGCCTTTGGGAAGCTTGGCTCTTCTGTAGGGCGGGAACCAGGGCCCCACCTGGCTCCCCAGGATGGAAAAGAGGGGCGCAGCGGCAGTAGAGGAGAATTGAGATGGATTGGAGGATTGGTAAGGGCCTTTCAGGGCTGGGGGAGCTAGGGGGCTGAAGCCAGGAAGCAGGGGTTGCTAAGAGTCACTTGGTGAAGGGAACTGGCCTGGCGGAGTGGCAGGGGAGGCAGGCTGCCCTGTACCCGCCCGCCCAAGGGCACTGCAGGAGCCTAGAGAGAGGCTGCATGGATGGGCAGGCCTCGGGACGGTTCTGACAGGAGCAAGAAACTGAATGTGAGAAGCTCGGGTCATAGTTCAAGCCGGAATGAAGGATGGGGGCAAGGAATGGTGATCTGTCCGGCTTGAGGTGTGGGTGCAGATAGTGGGAGAACATGCAACCTGAGCAGAACTCTAGATCCTTTTGTTCAGGAGACCCCACCCCACCCCAGCTCTTAAGATTCATTGGATGCTTCCACTGGCTTACCTCCCTTCTGGGAGAGAAAAGGCAGCGGGGCGACTAGGAGAGAGACAGAGACAGTGACAGGCGGCTAAAGCAAGGAGAGGGACTGGGAGACAGCGAAGGAAAGAGCCACAGAATGTGGGAATGTGAAAGGACAGAAGACTGAATAAGGACACTACACAGAAAAGTGAAAGAAGAGAGGGTCTGGGAGTGAGAGGTGAAAAGAAAGAAGCGAGCTGAGCGAAGGAGAGAGAGAGAAACAAGAGACAGAGAGAAACAGATAAGGAAGCCAGAGAGAAGAGAGAGGGTCCCAGGGTTACTGAGGCCTTGGCCCGGGTGAGTGAGTTCCTGATAGGGTTTTGAAGTGGGCTCTTTCTTTCTTTCTTTCTTTCTTTTTTTCCGAGGTTCAATCTCGAGCAGGCAGAGTCAGGGATGGAGGGACCCAAGCCACTCTGTCACTCTGTCACTCTGTCATGACCGAGTGGGACAGGAGAAATACATAAATCGGATCTCCCTGCGCCCTGAGAGCTCAGAGCAGTCAATCCCCTTGAACAAGAAGCAACAAGCTCCAGGCGTGCGAGCGGCAGAGGGTGGCTACGTCGCGGGGGAGGGAGCATCTGTGTTGGGGGGGGGGTGCTCACACCCTCACACCTAGTCCCTCGTGTCCGGGGCTGGGGCTCCCCCCTCCGCTGCGCTCCTTCCCTTCCCCCTTCCTCCCCCTTCCTCCCCCGCCCTCCTCCTCCCCGCCGGCCTCGGTCCGCGTACTTAAAGGCGCGCGGGCTGACGCGGGCGGGCGGCCCGGCCGGGCGGTGGCAGATGCACCCAGCGGTGGCGGCCGCCGGCGGCGCACAGGTGACCGCCCCGCGCCTCGGCCCGGTCGGGGGGCGCTCGGGGACAGCCCGCCGGAGCCCCGAGGAAGCCGCTTCGCCCCCACGGCGTGCGTCCCGGGGCGTGTTGGTGGGCGCCGATATAGATATAAGGACATTTCGCTCCATGGCGTCACGTGACATAATTACCACCCGAATCAATCAAGATGAATTGCACGTCAGCGCCCGGTGGGGATTTTGGCTTAGCTGATCCTGGCCCAAGCCTCTTGTGCAATCGATGGCTCAGGTTGGCGGCGCGGGGAGCGGCCCGGGGCTGGCGGGCGCGCACGCCGCGGAGCCATGAACGACTTTGACGAGTGCGGCCCGAGCGCAGCCAGCATGTACCTGCCGGGCTGCGCCTACTACGTGGCCCCGTCGGACTTCGCCAGCAAGCCGTCGTTCCTGTCGCAGCCGTCGTCCTGCCAGATGACTTTCCCCTACTCGTCCAACCTGCCGCCCCACGTCCAGCCCGTGCGCGAGGTGGCCTTCCGCGACTACGGCCTGGAGCGCGCCAAGTGGCCGTATCGCGGAGGCGGCGGCGGGGGCGCGGGGGGCGGCGGCGGCGGGGGCGGCCCCGGCGGGGGCGGCGGCGGCGGCGGGGGCTACGCGCCCTACTACGCGGCGGCGGCGGCGGCGGCGGCGGCGGCGGCGGCGGCCGAGGAGGCGGCCATGCAGCGCGAGCTGCTCCCGCCCGCGGGCCGCCGGCCGGACGTGCTGTTCAAGGCGCCCGAGCCGGTGTGCGCGGCGCCCGGGCCTCCGCACGGCCCCGCGGGCGCCGCCTCCAACTTCTACAGCGCCGTGGGCCGCAACGGCATCCTGCCGCAGGGCTTCGACCAGTTCTACGAGGCGGCGCCCGGGCCCCCGTTCGCAGGGCCCCAGCCCCCCGCGCCCCCCGCGCCGCCGCAGCCCGAGGGCGCCGCGGACAAGGGCGACCCCAAGGCCGGGGCGGGCGGCGGGGGGTGCAGCCCCTGCGCCAAGGCGACCCCGGGCTCGGAGGCCAAGGGGGCGGCGGAAAGCGGCGGCGGCGGCGGCGGCGGAGAGGGCCCCCCGGGGGAAGCGGGCGCGGAGAAGAGCGGCGGCGGCGCAGGTAGGATCCCGGGGCGGGTGCGGGTGCGGGGCGGGCGGCCACGGGAGCGGGGGGGGGGGTGGCGAGGGCCTCCCTCTGCGCCTTTTTATATGCGACTTTATAAGCGTTCGAGGGGGTTTATACATCCTGTAAGATTTCCCGGGCCGCTGTAAAGCGTGTTTACGATAGGAAACCAATTTAGGTGGGCTTAAGGTAGACTTCGAGGAGGACCTTAATCGCTGCAGAGAGCTGCCCCCCACCCCACCCCACCTCAACTAGGAGGGGTGGGGGTGCTAGAAGCCCGGGAGGGAGGAGGAGATCTCACACTGGTTTGTGGGTGCCCGCACTCGAGCCTGGGATTTTGGTGTTGGGAGGGGTGGGGGAGTGGGGAGGGAGGGAGTTGATCCCTGAACTGGACTTTCTCCAAGCCGCTGGCTCCCAGCACCAGGAGTCCCAGGAGCGCTCGGGTTTCTGCTTTCCCTTCGGGTTCCACATTGTGCCTGTCTGATCTGCTCTGCTCCCCCGCTTGTGTGTGTGTGTGTGTGTGTGTGTGTGTGTGTGTGTGTGTGTATCTCCCCCTGGACTTGAACACACGTCCACGCCTGCACTCCTGTGCCCGCCCATATATCATCCCCCCACCACCACCACCACACACACACAGACCAGGCTTTCAGCAAAGACCGTATCCCCAACGGGCAGAGCCATCACCTGGCGTGATGGCTTCAGGCTGGCGAGGTAGGGTAGGCAGTGACCTTTCTCACTCACCCCTTTGGTCTCTTTGCCTTGCAGTGGCTCCCCAGCGGTCCCGGAAAAAGCGCTGTCCCTACACCAAGTACCAGATCCGTGAACTGGAACGCGAGTTTTTCTTTAACGTGTACATAAACAAAGAGAAAAGACTACAACTCTCTCGGATGCTCAACCTCACTGACCGACAAGTCAAAATCTGGTTTCAGAACCGCAGAATGAAAGAAAAGAAACTGAACAGAGACCGTCTACAGTATTTCACTGGAAACCCCTTATTTTGAGAGCTCCAGGAAGCACCCCTTCCCCTGAGCCCCACTCATTCATCCTCCTCCCCACCAGCCTCCTCTGGGCAGGCCCAAATGACCTTGGGTTTAACAACACCTCTTCTCTGTGGAACTTCAGAATCCTTTCCACCATCAACTCAGGACCTTCCAGCGACCACTGCAGCCTGCGGACAAGGCCGGGACTTGGCCGAACGGATCCTAATAAGGGGAAAATGGTAAATGCAAATGTCCATTTACAATTTTACCGCCTCTGTGTTGTTGTTCTCCCTCATCCTCTTCAAGGCCCAGTGGGGGATGTTGTGAGATCTGTGGAGAGTTAGGCCTGGGCTGGAAGGCTCTTGTTTTTGTTGTGAGTTTAAGGAACCTGGTCCTCACCCCCTTAGCCAATGCAGATTATTTAAACTCTGGGAAATGTACTTTTGGTCTGTCGTATCAAGGCGTCAGTCATTGTCTTTTGTGTGAATAAATGGTTTCTAGTAAAATGGAGGTTATAGTTTCAATGCACTGTATGAATTTTCCTCTTTGAAGAAGTTTTAGTGTTCAATTAGGATATTTGATTGGTCAGAACCTGTCCCCACTCATGCAACTGAAAATCAAGTGGAAGGCTTTTTGGTTCTCTTGAAATAAGTTGTTTCTTCTCAACACTCCTAGGTCCCAGTGGTTTTAAAAATTGTTAGGGATGAATTTCTAAATTGAGGGTGTGACCCAGCTGTGCTGGTGCTGCCTTCTCCAGACCACAGACTGGAGCAGCTCGATTCTAGGAAGTAGCTCCCTCCCAGTCTAATGAACTTGGAGTCTCTGAAAAGACAAAAAAGAAAGAAAGAAAAAAAAAAAAACTAGAGGTAAATAAAAAGTTCAAAATCTAAACTCATTCTTGACAAGAGTGCAAGAACTTAGGGCCCGTTGAAAGAAAATTACAAAATTAAAACCCTTCCTTGGGAGAAAAAAAAATTAATTTCCTAAAAGGAAGTTTCAGTGGATGGAGATGGGGTTGGGGTCCTTGGTGGTATCATGGTGTCCTGGACAGGAAGGGCAAGCCCCTCCCTGGTAGAGGGCTCAGGGCTGCAGACTCTGGTCTCACTGCATTTATCACTACAAGTTAAAGAATGTGGTGGGGGCTGCATTGCACTCTATGTTGCAGGGCCAGGCCAGGCTGTTTACAAAACCTTGAACTGTCTAGACAACATCATAAAAGCCAAAGTTCTAAACAGCTTAATTGGGTTATATTATACACCTTCTGGTGGGCCCAGAAGAGATTTCCGCAATGTGCAATAAACTGAAGGAGTGAGAAAAGCTCCTCTTTCTCTGAAAATAGTAAAGGGAGTCTTATGATTCTTAACCTCTCAGAAGCCCAACGTTGAAAAATACATTCATAAGCTGTACAGGACCTCATGCATCTTCCAAGGAGACACGCATTTCCTTAAGCAAAAACATTTTTAATTGCCAGAGCTTGGGGGCGGGGAGGAAGGAAAAAATAAGTGCATAAGTGTATGCCTTTGAACTTCCAAAATGTCAAGGTCATCACCTTTAACCTTTCTGAATAATTAGGCGCCTTAAGGTTTCTATGTGATATTCAGCTGCCACCCACTCTCACACACACATGTTCACACAAATCCCAACTCCCACACACATTTATGACCACACAGAATCCTATCAGAGGCTAATCATAAATCTAAATAAATTCTAAATTTCAGATTCAATAACCTTAATTTCCCTTTGAACTTGTGTGTACCTCTAAATAGCATTTGACTTTTTAAAAAAATATTAGTTAACATGTCTGCCAGCATGATTTTAATACTGCTAGGAAATGCTAGGGTTTGTTTATTTGTTTGTTTGGTTTTACTTTGGTGGGGGTAGTCATAGTTAGCAGTCCCCTTTGCTCTGATGAACTGCAGATTTTAAAGCAGGTATTTGAAATTTCTATTTAGACTTACACACTTGTTATAGTTGACATTTTTGTCACCCTATCAAATAAAATATCACATTTTGTACAATACAGAACAAAAGAAAATATACTTATATTGTTTTTAAAAGCATCACTTAACCTTTGATGAAGGATGCAATAGAAACAAAGCCTACAATCAAATGATTTCGTTTGTAAGGAGATTCCTTTGTTTGGAATTCTGGGAATATATTAAAAAATCATTGCCCTAGTAGTTTGATCCCTTCAGGAGGTAAAACTGTTTTATTTCCTTCCCTCTACATCTACTTTTTTTTTTTTTAACTTCATCTAAATATGGCAAGCTTGTGTGTCCACCACCTTAAGCAAGCTTGACCAAGAGACAGCGTTTCCCATGTGCATGGTCTTGGAAAGCCACACGGGGGCGTGCTCATGTTCCACAAGGCGCAGTTTGGTAGGCAGCTTTACCATATCTTTTCAATAGTGAATTCTAATTGGCAACTTCAGACATTAGAAACAGGCTGCCACTAAGGTGTTTGCTTGCTCTTTTTTCTAAGCAGCCATGAGGTGTGGACAGATAAAAAGGGAACTATCCATACATGAAAGAAGTGATCACCTATCTACTCATTCCTGAAAGATAAAGCAGTTGCCAAAAAAGAAAAAAAAATCTTATTATGTGATTATATCAAGAATAGTTTCATAAAAGACAAATATTTGAATTTTAAAATAAGTCTTGGTCCTTACTAGCTAATTAAATTATGGGAATCAACTTCTGGATGGTGTGAGTGTGCAGAGCTATTTGAAGGTAGGACCAGTCTCTTCCAAAAACCGCATCCGCCTTGCGTGCTAGTCGACAGCTTGGGAAGATTAAAAGGCTTTTGTTTAAGACAGACCAGGGAGCCAGCAACTTCACTGAGTGTGGTCTCAAAGAAAATTTAAAAAATTAAAAAAGGAGACATGTTGTAACTGACAGGGTCGTTGTAGGCAAGGGAGCTCCCTCCCTCTTGTGCCGGCACCTAGAACTATCAGTGGCGCTCAGAAGGTGCAGACAGGGCTGAGCAGGGACAGCTAGATCCTGATGCCGCTGAAGGAAGCTGCAGACACTCCAGAGAAGCATTTAGAGTCTGAAGCATTTAGAAGTCATAGTGGAGTGGGGGAGTATATCTGAAGCAGAAGAGCTTTGCATTTGACAGAATCCTGGCTAGCTGTTTAGCCTTCAGTATAAAGTCTGATTTTGTCACTTGCTCTTGGAAGCAGCTTTCTTGCCTGGTGCCCTCTCCCCTACCCTTTTGGAAAGCCTTTGTCGTTGGGGAGGGCCTATGTCACCACAAGTGATCCAAAAGGGAGATTGTTAGAGGGTGGGATCCTGGACTCTGGCCATTCTAAGTGAAGGTAGCTGTCCTTTCTTCACCGAAGTTCATTGTGAAGTCCCTGCCTCTACGGCTTTGCTTTTGTCTCCTCCCTCCAAGCCCTGGACAAAAGCTGCCCTGGGTCCACCCCCTGAGAGCTGGCACGGGCTTGAGAGGAGTCGGGGGCACTATGTATGCCCCCTCAGGAGGCGCCAGTCTGAGGCATGGGCTGTCCCATGGGCATCCCAGGCTCCCGCCTGTCTGTCTCTCTGGGTCTAGTTCAGCTACTGTGAAGTCTCTTGGTGCCTAACTCTGGCCTCAGTCTCCATGTGGTGAGGAGCCTCCTGTGCCAGTGGACCTGTGCTCCTTAGGCGGCACGAGTAGGGTACAGGGGAAAGTCCCCTTTGCCTCTGGCAGACTAGGTCTGCTGTTCATTCCTCCCTGAATCACCCAAAGGGGCCTTCACAGGGTCAGGTCGGAGGATGGGACCAGGAGTTCTGAGGGCTGCAGACCTGAAGCCCCGGATTGTTCGGGGTGCATGGAGCTCAGAGCAGAGTGGATGACCACATCTTGGAGATGTGGAGGTCCCAGATGCTAAAGTGGAGGGAAAATGCCCAAGGTTGGAATCTTTTGTTTCTGTAAGGAAAAGAGATTTCTCAGCTGCCACCCTTTTGCGTGTCTCATAGATCCCTCCTGTTGGTGTTGGCGTCTCAGATCTCCCTGTTTTTAGCTCCCCTTCCGTTTCTTTTCATTCTGGCTGGAAGGAGCACAGTGCAACCCAGAGAGGTACTGCAGGGAAGCAGCTTTAAAATTTCATCCTCATCCACTCTGCTGCCCTCCTAAAGTGGCACAGTCAGCAGGCCACCCAGGGCCTTAATTCCGAGTAAACCTAGAAGCTCAGGATCTCCTCATGCCCTGGGCTGCCTTTCTTTTCCCTAAGACCAGACAGTGCAGACGCAAGTCATTTCTTGATTCCGAATGCTAATTTCTTACTAAGGCGTTGCTTTTTAATTTTTCTCTAGGAAGAACTGTGTCAAAGAGATGGTTGTCTTGGTACCTATATACTGATATTCATGTCCTTTATGGGGACAATATTGATTTATTATTAATGGTAACGGTTCCAACTGATCTGAAGATGACCGAAAACAGCGGCTACACAGCTACATTAAATACTAGTATGCAAAATAAAAGCTGACTTTTAAAGCCACTGCCTTTTTCAAATTACATTTGTTTCACCTCTGCTATAGGGTGTTCGGCAAACTTTCCACCTTTTCCAAGCCCCATTCTATCTCTTTCATTATTTCTGTCTTGCTCAGTTGTATGGCAAAAGTCTCTGAAATCTTGACCGTCCCTGGCCCCAAGGAGCCGATGTGAAGGCAGAGTGTATAAAAGAGAAATAGAATTTTGTAATAGTCAACTCTAAATTTTATCTGATACATATTTTTCTCCATTAGTGAGGGTGGCCTATTTAAAACCAAATCTAAAGGAGGATGACTTTTAGTACAAAGCTTTGGGGAACTGAATCAGAAAGGTTCCCAGGTTTGGGAAGTAAATGCTGCCCGGCTTGGCTCATAGCAGACCTACTGGCTCTACATTAGTCGAAGTGTTACTTGTTTTGAGCTAGGATATTTTCGTTTTTCTTGTATCAACAAACATTATGAAAAGACGTCTGAACGGCATAAAATTCCTAGTTAAATTGAGCAGTCTTGCCTTGTGCACGGGATGGGGATAATTCAACAACCGGGTTCAGGGTGCCGACACTGTCCAGACCCGAGCAGCAAAGGAACCGCGGTGCTGGAGTACCAGGCTGGGGTCCAGGCGTCTGCTGAGCACAGGCACTTGGTCTATCCTGGGCATACTCAGCTGTGGATGGGATTACATTTGCCTCTTGAAAAAAGCAATTTTCAGGTATTGTCAGTGACTATTAGCTTCAAATAGGGCGCTAAGCAGATTAAAACCAAACATTTGCCCAAAAAAAAATGAAAGAAAAAAAAAAAAAGGAAAAATTCCTGTCTTTCTCATTCCTCCTACCCCCAAGCTTAGAAAGACCCACTCCTGCTGAAAGGTAATGTTTCAACCTCCAGCTACCATGGCCCGAAACCCCCAAGCCTGAGCAGTTAGAGGCACCAGGCTTTTAACCTGACAGTGATGTTGTATTTGAACAGCTGCTTAAAGGTTTAAAAGGTCTGTCTCATTGCCACTGCGGGTGGACGGGTCCCTCCTCTCTCTCTCTCTCTCTCTCTCTCTCTGTTATTGTTTGGGCGAGGGCATTGAGAGGCTCCAGGCAAAGTGGTTCTAAAACTCAAAATAATGTTCAATGTCTTTTTCTACCAGGCCATGGGGCAAGTTCTTTTGGGAAGTGGGGGGGGGGGGGCGACACACACAAAGGGTTTGTTAGAGAAGAATTTTGGGAAGGAGCAAATGGGCTACTGGATCGCCCAGAATCCCAAGACACTTTAATGAGCTCCAAAGAAATGTTCTTTGGTGGCAGGATGCGATTTGTCTACAAGTTCAGTCTCTGGGCCTGAAATCCAAGGCTAGTCCAGGACAGAGTGAGTGTGTGCAGGAAAAAGAAAACACAGGACAGAGAATGCTTCATGCCTGCATTTCAGGGACCCTTGTCGTCCTCTGTCAGATGCAGAGAGAGGAATCTGGGAAGCCTGTGGATGGCTTCCACACCCTTGCAGGAGCCTCTAGGCCAGGGTAAGCCTTTGGAAATCAAGGTTAAAGCTCCCTGCTGCTGCCCGGGGCCAGAGCTTCTGAGGGCTGCTAACCAGCCTGCAACCAGAGAACAAGGGAGGAAGTTGTTGGAGAAGTTTCTCATAAAACTCTGAGTTTCCATGGTGGTTGGTTCTTTAATGAGCTCAACCACAGTCCCAGACCAAATCCTCTTAAGAGAATTGGCCCTCACCAAAGGAAGCAGAGAGCCAAGATTCCTCCACCTCTGTTTTCCTCCTTTCTTTCCTAACCCAAGCAAAACCTTGTCAAATGATTTTAGGAATTGTCCAAAACTATAAAACTCAACTTCTGACAAAAGTGTAGCTTTTTAATATTTGCCAGTTTGTGTTAAAACAAAAATTGACCTTCTTGGTTAGTAACGAAGGGGAAAAATCAATAGTATAATTTTCAATAATTCATAAAGCAAATGCCATTATGCTAAATCTTAACTATTAATCTTATCCTTTACAAAGTCTCAATTGATTTGTTAATAAAATATCTCCCTGTGTGTGGCAACAGCGAGTATAACTCTTTAAAAACCTTCAGAAGCAAGAAAATTACCAAGTAGCCCAAGAATGTAGATGAGAATTTTATTGATCGCCCTGATTCTTCTTAATATGTATTAATAAATTCCACAACCTTTTGTACCTCGCACTTGTCAGAAACCAATGCTTTTACAAAATCCATAAAAGGAAAACATTTTTTTTCTTTGCAGAAGATTCCAAGTGACACCTTATGTCTCCCTCTCTCTTGCATGGCCCAGTCAGTTTTTTAAAACTTTTAGAGTTTGAGAGCATGTTTTCTTTCTTTTTTTTTTTTTCTTCCCTTGGAGAAAAAACAATTCTCTTCTTTCTCTCTTCCTTCTTCTGTGCACTGTTATCAGGGTGTAGGGGGAGGGAAACCTCAACTTATCTCTCCGACTGGGTAGCCGATGGACGCTTTCCCGAAGGACAAATAGCAAAACTGCTGGCGAGGGATAGTCTCCCGGCTGAAATCCCCCCAGCCCCCCAGTTTCTCAGATCGGGGTGTGGTTCCTTCTCCTGCCCAAAGCGCAGGGAGCCCACCGAGGTGCGGGGACGGGGAGCCCGGGCGGGCGGGCGGAGAGGGCAGCGCTTCGGCCGAGTAGGTTCCCCGGGGATCGGTCAGCAGCAGCGGCCTCTGCGCTCGGCTCGGCGACCCATCTCACCGCCGCTTCCCAGACACTTTGACTTCATCTATGCGCGAAAGCTCTTTTCCCTTTGGATTCCTAAGGTGGGATGTCTCGGAGCCTGGGGAGTCCGACTCACCTTCCCAGGCTGCTGGGGACAAAATGACCCAGCCTGGGCCCCCAACCCCCGCCCGGGCCCCGGGTCCCGGTCCCCGGTCCCCGGGTCCTCTTGGGCGCCTCGTGCCCCGGTGTGTGCGGGAATGCTTCTGTGTGCCACGGCGCTCCCCTCCTGCTCCCCTCCCCGCGCGCGTCCTCCTGCAGCTCCCCAAAGGCCGAGCCTCTGCTTCCGCCTGCGGGGCCGAGAGACCGGGGCTTCGGGCGCGAGTGGGGCCGAGCGAGCCCGGGGAGCCGGTGGGCGGCGGGCGTGCTGGGCGGCCTGTCTCGGGCGCGCACTATCGCGGCTGCATAGTAGATGTCGCTGTTGTCCGTGCTTACGCGGCCGGCCGGCCGGGCTCAGGAGCACGTGACCTGCAAGGAGGCTGCGGCTCAAGGCCATTTTCAAATCTCATTGGCTTGGTTGTCATGTGGTCGGCAGAGGCATCCACAATTACACGGGGAATGTTTTCCTAGAGATGTCAGCCTACAAAGGACACAATCTCTCTTCTTCAAATTCCTCCCCAAAATGTCCTTTCCCAACAGCTCTCCTGCTGCTAATACTTTTTTAGTAGATTCCTTGATCAGTGCCTGCAGGAGTGACAGTTTTTATTCGAGCAGCGCCAGCATGTACATGCCACCACCTAGCACAGACATGGGGACCTATGGAATGCAAACCTGTGGACTACTCCCGTCTCTGGCCAAAAGAGAAGTGAACCACCAAAATATGGGTATGAATGTGCATCCTTATATACCTCAAGTAGACAGTTGGACAGACCCGAACAGATCTTGTCGAATAGAGCAACCTGTTACACAGCAAGTTCCCACTTGCTCTTTCACTACCAACATTAAAGAAGAATCCAATTGCTGCATGTATTCTGATAAGCGCAACAAACTCATTTCTGCTGAGGTCCCTTCGTACCAGAGGCTGGTCCCTGAGTCCTGTCCCGTTGAGAACCCTGAGGTTCCTGTCCCTGGATATTTTAGACTGAGTCAGACCTACGCCACCGGGAAAACCCAAGAGTACAATAACAGCCCCGAAGGCAGCTCTACAGTCATGCTCCAGCTCAACCCTCGCAGCGCGGCCAAGCCGCAGCTCTCGGCCGCCCAGCTGCAGATGGAAAAGAAGATGAATGAGCCTGCAAGCAGCCAGGAGCCCACCAAAGTCTCCCAGGTGGAGAGCCCCGAGGCCAAGGGTGGCCTTCCGGAAGAGAGAAGCTGCCTGGCTGAGGTCTCCGTGTCCAGCCCAGAAGTACAGGAGAAGGAAAGCAAAGGTCGGTATGAGCTGAGTTGCCACCCCAGCGGGGCGTGCAGCCTGGGAACCCAGCAGAGAGGGAGCGCCTGGGTGCCCAGCGCCTAACCGAGGCGGGGCCCAACTGGCAGGTGCTGTTCTTCCTGGCTTTTAGAGGGGCTCTGTCAGTCCCTGGATGGTCTCTGCTTCTCCCCCTCACCCTGACTACTCTGGTCCTTCTGGCTAGTCCTGGCCCCACACTGATGGCGTCTGGACAGAGGAAGGGCTTGCCGGGCTTATTTTTCCTAGCTAGACCTGAACTGCAACAAAAGAGTGCAAATGAGACCTTGTGGCTTGTAAACACTGCCTCAGAACCTGCATTCTCCTGTTCAGATTTGCAGTCCCAGCTTTGCTTTTCATCCAGTGATGATTTGAAAGGCAGCCCAAGACACTGTGTTTGTGTTTGAGTGTATGCACCCCGCATCCTGCGAGCTTGGGGTGACCTGGGGAATGAGATGGCTGAATCTGTTGGTGCTTGGGCTGGGTGACAGGGCTTCTTGTCTTTTCAGGGCTAGATAACCTTGGCTTTGTCTGGGGAAAGTGCCGCAGGCTTTGCAAACCATTTGTAGTGGGGGGGGGGGGGGGACAGAAAGGGGTAGAATGGAACCTTCGTGGCCCACATAGCAGGGCCAGCCTTGGGGCTGGGTTAAGGAAAAAGAGTCAGGGACTCTGAATTTTTGAGAAAATAAAACAAAATAACCTATCCCTGGAGTCTCACCCAGAGGTGAGTCACAGTAGGAGCTATGTTTCTGGGGGAAAGCTTTTGTGTCGGGGCTAGACTGCAACAGAATCCAGGAAATTCTGGGGAACACAACAAAGCCCAGGCTGGGCAGAAAAAGTGTACTTGGTTGGTTCCTAGGTAATCTTTTGCAAGAGAATGGGCACCAGTAACCCTGAATGTGGGGCTCCCCGCCTGCCAAGGAGAAATGGGGAAGAAGTAGCAGACTTGGGGGCGGAGGAGGTAACAGTCATGTTGGGAGACTTGTCCAGGTTGTACCTTGCTTTCTCCACTCCAGTCCCATTGTGGGATGAGCTCTTAGAATGTTGCTAGAAAGACCCTGAAGTTTACTGTTGTCCTCATGATTATGCAGGTCTGAAAAGTTGGGGGGAGGATACACATCCTGACACAGAGCACGAGAGTACCCAGCCATGCTGTCATTTGAGGCATTTAAACTAACCTGGCATCAGTTATAAATCCCTTCCAGGTCCTACCATCTGTGAGTACTGTTTAATACCAGCATTTCCCCAATACAACTTGGCTGCCAGAGGGGTCATGGCCAAGGGTACATTTGAGTAGACTGATAGTAAAATTTTTTTTTCATTTTTTTCTTTTTCTCCCTTTAATTTTGTTAGAGGAAATCAAGTCTGATACTCCAACCAGCAACTGGCTTACTGCAAAGAGTGGCAGAAAGAAGAGGTGCCCTTACACTAAGCACCAAACGCTGGAATTAGAAAAAGAGTTCTTGTTCAATATGTACCTCACCCGCGAGCGCCGCCTAGAGATCAGTAAGAGCGTTAACCTCACCGACAGGCAGGTCAAGATATGGTTTCAAAACCGCCGAATGAAACTTAAGAAGATGAGCCGAGAGAACCGGATCCGAGAACTGACCGCCAACCTCACCTTCTCTTAGGTCCGAGGCCCATCAGAGGTCGGGATCAGAGAGGCAGTGTTCCAGGGCCGAGTGCTGGAGGAACTGGGAAGGCAGAAACAAAACCTACACTGCTCTTTTTTTTTTTTTTCTGTTTTGTTTTGTTTTCCTGCTAGAATGTGACTTTGGGGTCATTCTGTTCGTGCTGCAAGTGATCTGTAATCCCTACGAGTACATATATATATATATATATATAAATCTAGCACGTGTAATTTATTATTTTTTCATCATAATGCAGGGTAACTATTACTACGTATTTTTATTTGGGTCTTAACTTATTGGAACTGTAGAGCATCAATCCATTCACCCATCCAGCAATGTGTCTTTTTCATGTTTTTCCTAACACAAAAGATATCTGTATGTGGTTAGCCCATGAGTTCATGGCATTTTGAGTACATCTAGTACTCAAAAATATTTAAATTACATATATATTTACAAATTTTTAAGAAAACCCACAATCTCTGGGGGGAGGGGGACAAAAAGCACATTACACGTATCTTTTTGCAAACAAATTTAGCAATCGTCCTTGGTGAGATGGAATCTTGACAACTTATGCCTTGTAGCCTTTCCCTTGTGGTGCATCTGTGGTTTGGTAGAAGTACAACAGAAACCTGTCTTTTCTGTGCATGTTCTGGTCGCATGTATAATGCAATAAACTCTGGAAATGAGTTTGTCCCCTCTGCTTTCTGAAATAGAAATACATAACAGTGCAAATGAAAGTCTTGGGCGAGATTATCTTCCTTTTAATTTACTTGCTTGGGGCCATTGGACTTGGACAGAGTGAGAGAACAGGGAAAAGGAGATGGTGAGGAGCTGGAGAAGGAAGGCCTAGGGAGCCAAACCGTGACAATGGCAGGGGAGTGAAAACCCAACCTGGGTGTGCTGGGTTTTTTGTTTGTTTGTTTGTTTGTTTTCATAGTTGGGAAGAAGGCACGTCCCCCACCCCTCAATTGCTAGCACAATTGAACTTAAAAAATGAGTGTTAGCTTTCTTTTAGCCAGAGCCTAGCAAGTTACCTTGTGCCCAGGCTGTTACTTCCTCAAAGCCCTTCACTTGAGCCTCTCCTCCCCTTTCATCTTAACTGGATCATTTTTAATGCCTTCAGTGGGGTCACAGTTATTTCTCGCTGCCTTGTCATCATTGGGGGCGAGGCTGAAACCACTTTTGCCCACCTAGAAGCTGTCTTACCTCCATTAGAAGAGCAAGGAACATCTAAAGTTTAGTGTTGAATCGCACCCAGTTCTACTACCCCATTCCGCCCCAAAGACAGCCTGACTGCAGACAAGCAGACAAGCAGAGGGTGGACGAGTGTCCCCATCCCATTTTGCCCTGTTTTTCTTATGGAAAGATATTAAGCTCAGTCATTAAATCCTTTTTAGTGGCCCACATGAATTTATTATATTTTAAGAAAGGAAAGTTTTGCCCCAGTTAATCCTCCCTCTACCTAGTTACAAAATGCTGCCTAGAGCCATTCTATCTGATAGGAGAAAAATGTACAAAAGGTGACTGAAAGCGTTTGCAAATGGACACGACTTCTCCGGAAGCCGAGCGTTTCAGCTGCCTTCTCAGTCCTTGGACATGTCCAGCCAGCTTCTATCAGTTTGTTGCGTATGTATTATATTTATGCTGATGTACATTGCCCAAGATAGTCCAGAATTATCTAGACCTGCCAGAGAAAAAGAAGGGAAGGTCTTGAGGTTGGGTAAGACAGTTGGCAGAGTTGCAGGTCATACTGCAGTTTCAAAGTGTCCAATGGTTTCAAGTAACTTCACAAAATATATCTTTATCATTTTCCCTGTCCTAAAAACAATCCACCTAGGAACTATGAGCCTTAGAACCCTTATCTAGGAAGTATGGGGTGGAGAGAGGTTAAAATTTTTATTCTTTAGAGTTTTAAACTTTCTCTAGGAAAAAAAAAAGTTTTGGAATTCCTAGACAGAGAGCACTTTAGTGGAACCATTCCCGGGGGTGGTAGAGTGGTGGATTCTGAATCCGTGCCAGGTTGGGGACTGGAGTAGATTTGCCCCAGACCTTAGGTGAGAAGCATGTGTGTAGAGGAAAGCAGTTTTGAATTCACCCTTCCCGAGGTGTAGGGAGCCCCACTGTCTGTTGACAGGAGGCCATGCTTCAGAGTTAACCGAGCTACTGGCAAAGACAGTTCCTCTGACCAGAACCAGAAAGCCACTGGCAAAGACAATCAATCAGGCCATAACTAACCATTTCCCCCTTCCTTTCCGGGGGGCTGGAGGTGGGCTGGTTACCCTCCAAGGGTGCACTGGGAAACTTGTAGAGCTAGGAATATATCCTCAGCCCCTGGCGCCAGGCTGCTTTTGTCTCTGCTTCCAGCCGAGCTTCCGAGGCTTTGTACCATGGATTTGGGAGTGACAATGGGCATTTCCCTCAGATTCAAGGCTGTCCAGTCTTACCTCTGGGGGGGGGGGGGTTGTCGAAAGAGAGTAGCCCAACAACCCAACCCTGCCCTGGAGATGCACTTTAGGTGTCTTTTTGAGGCAGGGTCTGGGCTGCGGGACGGTAGTGGGCCTGCACTAGCATTTGGGTTCTGTCCTGTGGCGTGTTCTCTTCCAGGCCCTTTCCTGCAGCCCTGGAGAAGTCGAGGCGCCCGGGTGGGGTGGCCACATGCGGTGCCGCCCCGCCAGCCCGCTGGCCCTGCGGTGGGCAGCCAGACCGCGGGCCTGGCCACCCCGACTCACCCGCAGCCCGCGGCGTGTGCTCAGCCTCACGTCGGGGGTGTGCATAGCGAGAGTGTGTGACTGTGCTAGGGGGAGGGGACCCTCGGAGCTGCTCCATCCGTCCGTTTTATTAGGGACACATTAATCTATAATCAAATACACCTCATAAAATTTTTATTGAAAGGCATAATATCATTACAGAGGTCTTCCACCTGTTTTAAACAACACGACAAACTGTGAGAGAGTGTGTGTGTGGGTGTGCGCAGGGTGGGGGGGCAGGTTCGGGGAGGGGGAGAGGCGCTGGGAGAAGATCTGCCCTTGGGCACCAGGGGGCCGCCTCGCCAGGCCCGCCAGCCCGGGGCGCACGCGACCCTGTTCCCCACCCCGGCGGCTCCCGGCTGCGGCCCCGCGCCCAGCGCGCCCAGGACGCGCGGTGGCTCCCTCGAAGCCGGGGCGTCTGCACCGACAGCCTCGCGGGGTTGGCACCGAAACCCCAGGGGCGCCAAGTGGACGCGAACAAATAGTCCCGAAGCGCCTCCTCCGGCCGCGCTGGGGCGTGTGGTCCCCGGCGCGCCTGCGGTGTGGCCGTGCCAAGGCCGGGCCGAACTGGGCGCACGGGCCGGGGCCCGCGGGCTCTAATTGCAGAGCTTATGTTGATGATGATGATTTTTTTTTTCTTAATCTCAGCAGCCCCCAGTTTAGCGGACTGATTTACTCCCGGTATTGGTAAATATGATCACGTGGGCCGCGCGACCAATGGTGGAGGCTGCAGCCTGCGAACTAGTCGGCCGCTCGGGCGCCGGCGGGGAGCGGCGCGGCGGCGGGCAGTGTAACCTTGGCCAGAGCGCGCGGGGCCGCGGGATGTCCTCCAGCGGCGCCCTGAGCAACTACTACGTGGACTCGCTCATAGGCCATGAGGGCGACGAGGTGTTCGCGGCGCGCTTCGCTCCACCGGGGCCCGGCGCGCAGGGCAGGCCCGCAGGTGTGGCCGACAGCCCCGCCGCCGCCGCCGCCGAGTTCGCCTCGTGTAGTTTTGCCCCCAAATCGGCCGTGTTCTCCGCCTCCTGGTCCG
Organism: Erinaceus europaeus; assembly: GCF_950295315.1. Classification (NCBI taxonomy): domain Eukaryota; kingdom Metazoa; phylum Chordata; class Mammalia; order Eulipotyphla; family Erinaceidae; genus Erinaceus; species Erinaceus europaeus. Next base: position 15,475,244 of record NC_080179.1, on the reverse strand, counting down.
CGGTGCCCGCCCAGCCCCCGGCGGCGGCGATGAGCGGCCTGTACCACCCGTACGTGCCCCCGCCGCCCCTGGCCGCCGCCGCCTCCGAACCCGGCCGCTACGTGCGCTCCTGGATGGAGCCGCTGCCCGGCTTCCCGGGCGGCGGGGGCGGCGGGGCCCCCGGTCCCAGCCCCGGTCCTGGCGGCGCCCCCAACGGGCGACACTACGGGATTAAGCCTGAAACCGGAGGAGCCCAGAGCCCCGCCGCCGCCGCCGCCGCCGCCGCCGCCGCCGCCGCCGCCGCCGCCGCCGCCACCTCCTCCTCCTCCACTTCCTCGTCTTCCTCCTCCAAACGGACTGAGTGCTCCGCGGCCCGGGAGTCCCAGGGGAGCGGCGGCCCTGAGTTCGCATGCACCTCGTTCCTACGGGACAAGGCAGCGGCGACGGCTGGGGGAAGCGGGCCTAGGGCAGGGATCGGGTCCGGGGCTGGCTCCAGCTCCGGCTCCGGCTCCGGCTCCGGGGCGGGCAGCTCGTCGGAGCCCTCGGCTTGCAGCGACCACCCGAGTCCGGGCTGCCCGCTGAAGGAGGAGGAGAAGCAGCCGCCGCAGCCGCCGCAGCAACTTGACCCAAGTAAGTGCAAAAGAAATTGCCCCCTGATTTATTGCTGAAACCTGTAAGGCTTGAATGTGCAAAACTGATAGTTTTACTAACCTATAAAAACGTCTAGACGCCTACCCTAGCCTAGGCGAGCAACATGCGTCCATAAAAATAAAAAAATAATAATAAAAAAAAGCTTCCCATAACCACCTAGCCTGGGCGCGCGGTTTGTACGGTAAACAGAGCGCGGGCATTAAGACTTTTTATGATAATTCCCCCCAAGTTGTGAAAAGCGCCCATCCTTGCTGAAATTCATTTTAACAACCTCTCTTCTCTACCCTGCCGTCTCTCTCTCTTTCTCTGCTTCCCCTCCGCCCCTCGCTCCCCCTTTCCACCCCCCCTTCATAGACAACCCCGCAGCAAACTGGATCCACGCTCGCTCAACCCGGAAAAAGCGCTGCCCCTACACCAAATACCAGACGCTAGAGCTGGAGAAGGAATTCCTCTTCAACATGTACCTCACCCGAGACCGGCGCTACGAGGTGGCGAGGATTCTAAACCTCACAGAGAGACAGGTCAAAATCTGGTTCCAAAATCGTAGGATGAAAATGAAAAAGATGAGTAAGGAGAAATGCCCCAAAGGAGACTGACCCGGCTGAGCTGCGGCCCAACCACTCTGTTTAGCCAAGGCGGTGGGGTTTCTTTGTGGGTGCTTGGCTTCCAGAATCTCTCCAGCGATTTGGACAACCTTCCCCCCTATTATTATTATTATTTTATTTTATTATTATTTTTTTTTAGGTAGAAGTGACTGTGTGGTTGATCTCTGTGAGGTATTGGGGGGAACTCCATTTGCTCACCAATGTGTTGGAGAAATCAAGTGGCTTTTGGGGTTTTGCCCTATTCTGTGCCCACTCCCTCTCTCACCCTTTTGGTTCCTTAGGAAATGCTACATTTTGTGAGTGCACGCTGGCTTGAGGAACCCTCTCCTACGTAAATGTACCCCATGTTTCTGAAAAGCAGTGCTGTAGTTAGCTGCCCACCCCACCAGAGCTGCTCAAGCAGGGCCCAGGAGCACCCCTATTCCAAGAATGAAGGCAGAGCAAAGACACCCGTGGAAGCCGCTGCAGGCTGAGGCCCAGCCAGGTTGCCTACAGGTTATAAAGCCCCCTTTCCTCAGGGAGCCTGTGGGCCCTGGACTGAGACTTTGAATGAGGCTGAGCAAGATGTCCAGGGACTTGTTCTCAGTGCACTGGAGAAGCTGTTCTCTCCCCGGGAGGGCTGGGCTCGCGTGGGCAGCTGCGGGTGGAAACTCTCCCGGTTCCTGCTCGAGGACCAGTTGTAAATGTTACCGCTTCGCTTCCTACCAATAAATGCTGACCTGATCAGATGGAGCCCAGACGCTGGCCCTGAACACTGTGTGGCTGTTTTCTGTGTCTCTGTGAAATATCCACCCTGATGAGGCTTCTCCCTCAGCCCAGGGAGGGGGATGCTGCTCAAAGAAAAAGCAGAGGGTGGGGCCTCGCACTTGAGAGGCCTGGTGGTGTGCCTCTGATTCTCCCTTTTGGGAGTCTGAATCCAGCTAGAGCACAGCTCCTGGAGGGTCCCTGGCACCCCCCCCCCACTCAGGTTGCAGCACCTGGGGGAAACTCTGCCCAGTGTCAGTCTAGCAGTAGTGCCCAGCAACACCCTGGGCCCCAGGAGCCAGGTAATCTCACTGGGGTGTTGCCACACCACACCTCAGACATCACTTTCCCTTCTCCCACCTCCCCCCAAACAAGGGAGAAGCCTACTGTGCACCACAGAGCAACTCCTCTGGCTCTGGGAGGCTGGCTGGCTCCAGAAGGGCTGAGCTGGTTAAGCTGTGAGCCTCCTGCCCTCCCCACAGGAGTCCCAATGTGACCTTAACAGGCCAAAATGGTCAAGGCTCTGGTCCGCAGCTATCCCCACTCTGCTGCCCCTCCCCCAGTCAGCTCCTGTGTGTTTAGCTCCCAGCTTGGCCCTCCGACGGTCGTATTCAGAGGCTAAAATGAAGGTCATTGTAAGTGAGGGTTCGGGCCCAGGACAGCCTTTGCAGCCTGAGAGGCGGCGGCACCCGGCAACAGGGGTTGGGAGGAAGGCGGGGACATGGTTGAGTTTTGGGGGATCCTGATGAAAGAGGGGACTTGAAGGAAAAGCGGGGGTGGGGGGGGTGGGCTGGGAGGGAAAGCCAAGGCCCAGATCCGGCCGAAGGTGCTCGGTGCTCCCGCCCCTACCGCCAACCCGATACCTAAGGTTCTTTGAAAACAGGAAGAGCCAAGGTGTCATAAAGCCATCGAGCCGGCGAGACGTCTGGAGGTAATGAGTTTACGACAGGTCCGGCGCTTCGCTTTGAAACCATCTCATTTTGATGTTTGTGTTTGTGGGAGGAAAGGAAAAAATGCAGACAAAACTGGGTCTTAGATCTGGACAATAAAATATAAACAAAACTGTGTTGGACCTAGAAGACCGGAGCCTCAAATGAGGTGTGAGCACCTCGGAAATAAACTTGGGTAGGGGGGAATGATGTATTCCTGATTTTTTTCAATGGGCTGGATATTAAAAGTAGCCTGCCATGGGTGGCTCTTTCTAATATTTTGGCTGTGGCAGCGGTCTCATTGGTTCTTTTAAAAACCAGCTTGTTTGGGATGGACTCTGGAGGCTTACTTGATCTTGGGTCAAGGAAAGTTCTCCCAGTGAGGAAAGATGAAGTTACTAGCGCTTGACTGCAAACATGGATAGGATAATACTGTTGGAAATTACACTTATTTGCTCACAAAGATAGTCATTACAGCTGAACTAGAGGAAAGCATTTTTGGAAAAATATTTATAGTAGAGTATCCTCAAGGAAACACTTAAGCAGACTAAAATCTTTAAAAAAATCAAGCGGTGTGCATACTCAATTCATCGGACTTTATATGTAAATTTAAACATTTGTTATGTATAGAGGTGTTAATACAGTCTGATGGGGCTTTCCAAAAAGTCATTTCAGAGATCCAGTAAGAACCAAACCAAAACAAAAAGCAATAATTTAGTATCCACCAAACACCACCATCACTCACTACCCCAGCCATTGTCCAGTGGACCTGAAGCATTAAAATTATAAAGTTAAAATAGCAAATATCCATTATTTTAATATGTAAAAGCCTTAAGAGGAGAAAAAAAATCAATTGTCTATACTTTCTTAATTTTAAAAGTGCCTAGCTCCCTCGGGGGGGGGGGAAACCCTGTCGCAATTAATATTCAGAAAGTTGGGATTTTTGTTCATTCTAGTCCATCATAGATTGTGAGTGGCTACAGAATGAAGATTTAGTGTATCTGGCAAGAGAATGGCTGGAAGCTTTTGGAAAAGACACTAGTGGAAGCTCTTGGGAGCACAAATATCTTTGGCTTCATAAGCCCTTATTTGCCGCACTTGACTTGTTGACAATCAAAGGGATGAAGTATTATTAGAGTGAACCATTCAAACCCCAGTCAAACTAAAAAGCAAGACTGGAATTGGTTTGACTTCAATAGGGAGGTTCCTCAGCTCCAGATTTCATTTGGCCACTAGAGAGCGCCCTTGCTCCACTTTGTGATCTTGTAAAAGGCATTGCCGCAGTCAGTGGTGAGTGGTTTTGATTAAAACTATTTACAATCTTATTTCTAAATTCTAAATCAGGATAAATCTAACAAAAAATAAAGCAATATGCACCATTAAATTCTCCAGCGTGTTAGGTATAAAACTTTGGCTTAGTCCGGATTTCAGAAAATTTGGCACCCCTGAAACTATAAAATGCTATGGCAAATTAACGCAGTCTATCAAAAGGGAAACATGAAAAGGCATAGATTTTTTTTTTTTTTGGTGAAGTGAATCATTCTCTTTCCCCACTTAGGTTATAGACAGAATGCTTGGGTGGAAGGGGAAGTGTTTTGTCCCGAGAGGAAATGTGGTGTAATGTTTTCTTATTTAGGCCAAAATACATAGAAATGAACTGGAGGGGGAAGGGGGAGGGGGGAGGGGGAGGAGGGAGAGAGAGAAAAAGAGATTTCTGCCTCCCAGGAAGAACAGATTTCTAGTAGGTACCTTTTATTTTTGAAACCTGAGTTCAGGTTTTCCCCATTTCATTCCAAAATCCCCCTCATTTTTTGAAAGTTTAAACATAGGCGCATGGACACACACACACACACACACACACACACACACACGCTGAACAGTGAAGTGCAAAGTCACAATTCCAAAAGTTAGTTCCAAGGCTTTATTAGAAATTATTGTTTTAATTGGGCATTTGCAAGATTGAAATACAAACTTAGCTTTCAGAGTCAGTTCCTGCAACTTCGGATTGAAAGTTTTTTTTTTTTAACCTGGCGATAACCAGCAGAAAACAACAGTAAAAATAAAATAAATCCTACGCTCTACCACCCCAACAAAAGTCTGTTGCGTTCCCTACTAACTTAAAACTTAAAGTTTGCCTTTATTATCTGGAGATTCATTAGGCCATCCGTTGACTTTAACCATTTCCAGTCATTCCCTAGAGTCAACTAACGACAAGTCTTCGACATTAAGATCTTGCTATGACTTTCCATCCTGTTCCTATTTTTTTTAAATCAGCATTTGCAAGTTATGTATGATATTCCGTCTACCCGGACCAGACTGACTTTTAGAATCTTACTTGCAGGTTGGACTCATCTACAAGTAGCTGAACATCATTGTGGTGCTCTAACTTCGGGGTTGCCTTCTGAGGTTTTTAGGTAATTGCATTGGATACGAAAAGTCCGGGGGCTGGTGTGGTTTAACTTGGGGGGGGGGGGAGGGCGTCCCGGGTAAACTCTTTTTTGTTTTTGCTAGATTGGTTACCAAGCTGGTGGGCCTGGAGTCCTCATGGCAATGGACTGTACCCAAGAAGAAAGGGCTCCTTTTCCTTTTACCCCAAGCGTCCACGCAAAGGGCCGAGCAGGAGTGGAAAAAACCTATTGCATCGTCGGAGACCTATTGCATTTATTGAAGCGGGTGGGCGGCGGTCGGCGGTGCAAAGCCAAGCAGATTGAGAGCGAGGTTTTCAAGTGAGGAATCCAAGGCCGATTCACACTGCATTCCCTACATGCCGACTCTTCTCCTGGGCGCTCACAAGTTAGGAGGATCCTTCTCTTTGCTTTCTTTAAAATAAAATTTTTAAAAAATGGAGGGAAAAAACACACAATTTAATAACTTTAAACTGAGCTCAGCTTCCAATAAATTCACGAGGTAGGCTGAGCGAGGAGAAACTAGCCAAACACGGGCGCCGCCCGCAGCTGCCTGGAACTGGTGCGACCGCAGCAGGCCAGACCCGGGGTGGGGGGCGGGGGGGGATCGCAGGGCTCGGCCCCGCCGCCACCCGGGGTCCCCGCCCGCCCCAGCGGAGGAAAGCCCACCCACCCCCGAGAGAGCCCCCCGTTTCTGCAGGCTTTTCTATCTACTCCCTCTGCAATACGAATGCCTCCCCTGCCCTCCCCCTACATTCTTCAGCCTCCCGCCCCTCCACCCTGCGCCTTGTGCTGACGTCTATCGAGGGTGAAATGATGGAAACTATATTCACGGGCATGATTTCCATTAAATATCAATTAACCTGGCAGCCTCAGCCAGGCGTGCAGTGCGTCAAGGGTAAATGTACATCTCATTTCCACAAGGCCCGCTGGGCTGGTAGAGAAAGGTTTAGATTCGCTCTGATAACGCCAGGCTTCGGGGCCACCCTTGTGGCCTTCAATTCAACCAGTCAGCCCGCGGGGCCTAACTCGTGCGGGATCCGGTCCGTCTCGGCCCGGGTTCTGCGGGCTGAGCCTGCAAGTTCACCAGGGCCAACGCCAGGGCCAACCTCAGTGGGGAAGCCTAGTCCCGGCGGCCCTGGGAGGCCGCGCTTTGCCCCGCCGCCTCCCCCAAGTGGCAGGTTCTGCGGCGCCTCCGCCCCGCCAGCCCCGGGCCCCAGGGGGCACGACGAGCCCCCGGCGGAGCGGCTTTATGGGCCCCCTTTAAGGTCGGCGGAGGCATCTCCCGGGCGGCGTGAGGCGTCCCGTCGGGAGCAATGGTGTCGCCTCCGCGCGGATCCCTCCGCGCGCTGCTCTCGCCCCCGTCTCCCCCTCCCTCTCCGCGCAGTGGCGTGGCGCGAAAATGCCTCGCCGGGGCGCGCCGGGGCGGCAGCCGCGCCGGCAAGAGCGGTGGGAGGGGGTCACGGGCGGGGGGGCGAGGTGAGAGGTGGCGACGGGTTGAGGCTTTTTTTTTTTTTTTTTTCCTTTTCCCTTCGGAGCGGGGGTTTTGTAAACCGAAGCCAGTGTCCCCGTGGGCCGGGCGCACTTTTTTTTTTTCCTTGTCCCGGTGCGCTCAGAGCCGCCTGGTGCCTGAGAGGAAACAGTGGAGGCAGCGGGGCAGGTCACCCGGGGCGTCGGCGATTATATTGAGGCTGAACCGGCGCGCGCCGGGAGAAGCCGGGCGGGCGTGGAGCGCGGGGGGCTGGGCGAGGCCCTGCGAGCCGCCAGGGAGGCGGCGCGAGGGCGAGGCGGCGGGCGCGAGAGCCGGGCATGAGCGCCCAGTAGCGCAGCGCCCGCGGCGGCCGGGCCTCAGAGGCGACTGGCGCGCGGGCGGGCGCGCGGGCGTGCGGGCCGGCGGCGGCAGCGACGTAGCCCGGCGGGCCCAGCAGCGCGAGCAGCCGCCCCAGAGGCCCTCGCGGCAGTGCGGCCACGGTGAGGCGCGCGCCCTGCCTGCACGGTGCCGCCCGCCCGCCCGCCCGCCCGCCGCTCCTCGACCTCCCCCGGCCGCCGCCCCGATGAGCTCGTACTTCGTGAACCCGCTGTACTCCAAGTACAAGGCGGCGGCGGCGGCGGCGGCGGCAGCGGCGGCGGCGGGCGAGGCCATCAATCCCACTTACTACGACTGTCACTTCGCGCCCGAGGTCGGCGGCCGCCACGCCGCCGCCGCCGCCGCCGCCCTGCAGCTCTATGGCAACAGTGCCGCCGGCTTCCCGCACGCGCCCCCGCAGGCGCACGCGCACCCGCACCCGCACCCGCACGCGCACCCGCACCCCTCGCCGCCGCCCGGCGGGCCGGCTTGCAGCGGAGGGGGCGGCCGGGGCCCGGGCCAGGACTACTTCCTCCCCGGCGGAGGCAGCCCGGCCGCAGCCTTCCAGGCCGCCCCCCCGCCGCCGCCTCCGCACCCTCCGCCTCCGCCGCCGCCTCCCCCCTGCGGCGGGATGGCCTGTCACGCGGAGCCCGCGAAGTTTTACGGATACGATAACTTACAGAGACAGCCGATTTTTACGACCCAGCAAGAGGCCGAGCTGGTACAATATCCTGACTGTAAATCGTCCAGTGGTAATATTGGCGAGGACCCAGACCACTTAAATCAGAGCTCGTCTCCGTCTCAAATGTTTCCCTGGATGAGACCACAAGGTTGGGATGCGATTTTTCTTTTTTCTTTCTTTCTTTTTTTTTTTTTAAAGCGGGGAGAGGGGGAAAGGGAGATCTGCTTTCACCTCACGTTCTAGCCTTCAAGTTCGCGCTCTCTCTCGCTCTCTCCCTCCCTCCCTCTCTCTCTCCTGGTGTAGTGGTTACAGTGGCTCTTACTCCTGAAGTCAGTGACCCCCCACCCCTTAAAGCAGGAGCCACGTGGAGGTGAGAGGGACAGAATGGTGGAGACAGAATTTCTGCTCCTTTAGCCTGCAAACAAACACCCATCCATCTGTCTCTCGCTCGCTCAGTCTCTCTCTCTCTCTCTCTCCACATATATATGCACATGTAGATATGTCAGTTCAATATATTTGACACATTAGAACTGTTCGAGAAAACTCCAGCAAACCGAAGAGGCACCATGCCGGTTAAAAAAAAAAAAAAGTTTGTTTTTCTTTCTTTTCTTCCCTTGTGTTTTCTTTTTAAATTAGCAGCTCCTGGTAGACGGAGAGGAAGACAAACCTACAGCCGGTTCCAAACCCTAGAGCTGGAAAAGGAGTTCCTCTTTAACCCTTATCTGACCAGGAAGAGAAGAATCGAGGTTTCCCACACTCTAGCCCTCACCGAGAGACAGGTGAAGATCTGGTTCCAGAACAGGAGAATGAAGTGGAAAAAGGAGAACAACAAAGACAAGTTCCCTGTTTCCCGACAGGAGGTGAAAGATGGGGAAGCCAAAAAGGAAATCCAAGAGCTGGAGGAAGACAGAGCCGAAGGCCCGACCAATTAACTTCTATTTAAACATTTAAAAAAAAATTACCAAAGACTGTTAAAACTAATGATCAACATATGCTGGTGGACACCATCTATTTTCCTGGTTGGAAAAGACTTTACCTGTAATTTAAGCTACCTTCTTGTATGGCTCTTGAGGTTTCTTTGCTTGGAAAGGGATTTGAATGTCTCCAGAGATTTTACTATGGTAGAGAAACAGCCCCTAGGCTGTGCTATGTAAGGGTATTTGATACTGACCTTGTAGCTATATTTTTATGATGCTAATTTTAAATGAGTTTGTGATTTGCCTCAACAACATAAACTTCCTAATGGTTAGCACTAAATAACTGAATCTAAAATGCTTTATTAATCAGACAAGTGCACTTGAACATTTAAATCTTTTCTTTATGGTGAGTAAATTAAAAGAAAGAAGTCTATTAATTTTTTAAAGAAAATTATGCCTGCAGAATATTTACTTTCTATTATTTGATTAAAATGTATTATTTATATTTTCATTTCTGCTTCTATAGTGAATGACTTGGGTGTCTTATTTACTCCGTTATTTTGACTATCTTGTAAATGTACTACTATCTGACAGATGGGTGGGAAGTCTCAGCCAAATACTCAGAAAAGCACAAGAGGATCGTGTGTACTCCTGGCTTCCTTCAACCAAAAAAAGTACTGGGCCAGGGACAGAAGTCTCAAGATGATGTCAAATTTGACATCTAATAATTCTCCTGTAATCTACGCATTATGTCAGTTGAATCATCTGAAGTGAATGGATACTTGAAAAGCCAATAGTACCATTTTTGCTCAGAAACTTTTCACTCTAGTAAGTCGCCCTGTGGGATCCCTCCATTTCTCAACCTACTTTCGTTTTGAACCCTACTAGATACTGCCTGAGATTACTAGCTCTCCATGCTCTGGCTGCCGCTGTGATTCTTTCTGTCTTTTTGAGTAGTGCCGTATTTATTTGTATTCTCTTTACTCTGCACGCCCATGTTGAGCCAGATCTGCTGTTCCTGTCCAGATGTCACTTGGTCCGTCCTCTGCTAATCTCCAGGATGGCCTCACCTATTTGAAACAAGCCTTGAGAGCAAATGCAGAAAAAAAATTGAATGTAAACAACCGCTCCAGAACATAACTAGCTCCTTAATAAAGAAATAAATCTTTTTTTTTTTTTTAGAGCTAGTGTCTTTGAGCGCCGTAAATAAATCTCTCCCTCTCTCTCTGTCTTTTTCCACTCTGGAACAATTGCCTAAATTCACAGGAAAGAAACCTCTCACTGAAATTATTTGATATTAAAGGGGGTGAGACTGTTAAGAGGCACCCACCTAAAAAATAAATACATGTATGGGATGGTAGGGGAGAGGAATTCCAAAGTGGGCTGGCTAGGCTTCATCTAGCTCTAAATAACCTTGCTAAGACCCTGTGAAAGCTTTGAACTTCGCAAAGGACTCAAATTATAGGCCCCGTGGGGGACAAACCAGAGTCCAAGTTGCACCATAGCTTATTCCACTGAGCTAGTGCTGATGCTGGGGTCTGGGGTCTGTTATTAACAAGATTCTCATTTTCTATTTGTGGCTGCCCCTGCAGCTGCCATCTTGTGAGAGGAGGGAGGAGGGGAGCAAAGAGTCAAGTAGAGTAAGTAGCCTTTCTTCCCACAAAAGGGAAAACACCTTCATCAGGTAGACACTGAGTGGTATTCTGCTTTTTCCAGGTATGCTTATTTATTAAAGTGAGCATTTTAAAAATCATTGCGTGGGCATTTAGAAATCATTGCACGGGTGGGTAGGAAAATGAAACTCTTGATCAGTTTAGGCCTGGATCATCCACTTCAGATATTGGCAGGACTTTGCTGCTTCAAAGACCAGGGAAATGTTGGCACTGGTCAAACCAGAGGTGAAGCATTTCCTAGTTTTTGACTTGGGAAGAAGCCAGTGGTGTGGTATTCACTGACCTAAATCAGAAAGACAATTTTTCGGCAGAGGTAGCCACAGGCTTAAGAAGCAGTTGCAGGAGGGGAGACAGCTGCAAAGGGGCATGCTGGATTTGGAAAAGTTTTGTTCTGTGTCCTGCCTGAGACTACTGTTGGCTAGTACAGAGCAAGAATATTAAACCCCTCAAGTGTGTTTAGGGACAGGGGGAGGGTCTAGTCAAAGACAGGTACTAGCTAAATTCCAACTTCCGGGATTTAAAGGATGCCGGTTTTAGCAAAATGTGTTATCTCCTTCTCCCCCCCCCCCAAAAAAAAAAATGCTCCTCAAATATTAGAACCATTGACTTAGTCAAGGCTATCAGATGGGGTAACCTGGTGCTTGGATGAGTTCAGAAATCTAGGAAGGGGCTGGGGGGATAGCATAATGGTTATGCAAAGAGACTTTCATGCCTGAGGTTCTCAAGTCCCAGGTTCAATCCTCCACACCACCATAAGCCAGAGCTGAGCAGTGCTCTGATAAAAAAAAAAAGAAAAGAAAAGAAAAAGAACAATCTAGGAAGGAAGGAGAGGTTCTTACATCCTCCCCATTCCCCATCCCATATTCTGCTCTGGAAGTGCAGTATCTTCTTGCCCACAACCCTCTACCCCCACCCTAAGGTGAAATTGTAACTCATGTACAGATGATTCCATTACAATAACATATATTTGTACATGTGTAAATTTGGGATTTTGGTATATGTGCATATACAAAGATTACATATATGCAGCAAATGATGGCAATCTTTTTTTTTTTTTTTTTGTACTTGGGAAGAAACAGATAGTCTCTGATCTATCTTGGGGAATACACACCATCTTGTCTACATTGCCAGAACCATGAACCCCGCCTCCCAACATCATGGTGTTTTGTGCAGACAGACACACAGTGATGCAGACACACAGTGATAATAGACTCAAATATGTAAATATGTATGCACTGCCGCAACAGGCAAACAAAATATTTTTGCTGCAGAAATTTGCATAAGTGTTCATATACCCAGCATTGCTTTTCTGTCCTAGACCGCTTAGTGAGGCTGCTTAGAGAAGTCCTCAGACCATTTCAAGGAAAACAGCACTCTCCAATGTTAACAGTGATTGAAAGAGACAACTCTTCAAAGTGATTTGGATTCTGTATTTGCAAGGGACAGAAACACAGAACACAAAAGAGGGTACGAGGGTCTGAGTCCTAGAGAAATGTCAGTTTAAGGACTGCCATTTCGTAAGGTTCCACAAAGCCGGGATATTGGTTACCTCTGCACTGTTAGAAAAAGTGCAAACATGGCTGCCTTTTAGGTACGGTCATTCCCAGCCCTCTTTCCCTAAGCTGGAAAGGAGGGTCATAAAGCTCTGCTTTTGTTTTGAGAGGAAGAAGTGAAGATAATGAAGGAAACTGACAATTAGGATTATTTCTCAGATTTTTGAGCAGAACCATCTTTGTTCAACTCCACATGTATCGACCAGCATAGTGTACTGACTGAGGAGGGCCCGAAGATTCGCCCCATTTTCCTGTGTAATTAAGAAAATACTGTTTTATTATTCCTCACTGCAGCTGTTTGTATTTCACATCCGCGCTGTGTCCTCTGCTTCCTTGGTGTTTGCTGAATCCTCAGATTTCTGGTGATGGGCTGGGTATGTGTGTGGGGGAGTGGGAGAGAACACTTTAGTAAACTCTACTTGCTGTTATGGTTCTCTTCCACAAAATTAGAGTCCACTGATTTTCTCTAGAAACAATATGATGCTTGCTGACAGATGGCAACAAAAGCCATTTAATCAAACACATCCAAGGTCATTGGAACCATTTCAAGGGTGTACCGATGGCCTGTTCCAGAGGGCTCTGAGCACTTCCATTTGTCAGATCCACTTGACTATGAGGATGTTAATAGCAGAGACCTTACACATCAACATGCAATGAAAGTGTTCAGAAAAGTATAGCTAGAAGTCTGAAGACAGAGTCCTTGAATAGGTGGGGGAGGAGTTACCTCTTTCAGTCCAGTTCTGAAGCCTGGATGGGATAGCCATGCAGGTTCATTAAGGGAGAGGGAAATGCTGGGACCAGCAAGGCCGTGTACTCTTAGTGGGTTCAATGGAGCAGTTTCTACCAGGAGTGAACATGGAATGTGATTCCTGCTGTTGATGAAAAAGAACTATTTATTCATTTTCAAGGCTCAAACTGGGGCGCTACTTTTTTCCCCTCCCTGAACACATAAAGGCCCCCTCCACTTCAATATTGCACTAAGCAGGCTTTTCGGTCAATAGTCATGGGGGTGGGGGAAGTGTAGCAAGGAGAGAGGAGAAACTAAAATTAAATTCCACAGAAATGAGAATTACATGGGGGAAGATCAAAGGGTTTCAGAGGAGATCCAGAAAGACTGCTTCTCTAATCCAGGACAGTCCAGGAGGGTAAAGCAGATAAAGGCCAGTTATTGGGAATTCAAATTGATGTTTTGGAGAATTTAACATTTGACAATTCTGAACACTTGCACTGACCTTAAAACCATTTCCAGCCTTTGAGCTGGTTATCGAGTTCCCTATTACAGCCCCCAAGAACAGAGAGGGACCCCCATTTGTGCTGAAGAGGTAGGGGTGTGTGTTGGTGGGGACAGAGTGCAATTTCTTGGCCTTCAGAGCCTAGGTTTTCTACAAGATCATTGGAGCTGGCTGGCGAGGAGATTGGGGGGGGGTGTAAAAACAGAAAGTCCGGAGCAGGTCTTTTTGAGAGGGGAGGGAGGAGAAGCCTAGTGGCCCGCCCAGTGAGGGGTTGGTTGGGGAGGTGGGGTGAAAGCCAGAATTATCTCCCTGGGCGTCCAGGCAGTGCAGAACACTCACATCTCATTTTCTCTCTAACATAGCACTCAACTGAGCAGGAGGGTTCAAGATAGAGAGAGAGAGAGAGAGAGAGAGAGAGAGAGATATGCTCCTAGAAAAGGTGGGTGAGGGGGATTCGGGGCCATGGAAAGACCAGAAAGGCAGACAACAAAGTGGGGTGTAGAAGCAGAAAGAGGAGGAGAGAGGGAGGAGAGGAGGAGGAAGATTAGGAGGAGGAGGAGTAAGAAGAAGAGAGGTTGGAGAGGGAAGAAAGAGAAAAAAACATGGCGCTTGCGAGCTGTATGTGCAAAATCCGCAAGGAATTGCAGTAAATTCCTTTTTGTTTGAAGAAAATTTACAACTTGGTAATAGACCTTTTTATGACCTATTTGCGGTCGTCATTGGCTGCGGCTGGTCATGTGCAGGCGCCGCTCGCCTTCACGGCCTTTTTCCTGATTTCCCAGGCGAATTTCCCCCCGCATTCTGCCTTCCTCCAGCCTCACCCCCTCTTTTTCTAACCTTTGTCTCTGCAGAGGTGGGCTCAAGTAGCCGGCTGCAGGATCGCGGGGGTCCGCGGCCACTTCGCCTCCCCCCCAGCGCCCAACTTGGCTCCTTCGCTGCTCGGCTCCGGCTGCGCCCGGGCCGCCCGGGAGCCGGTGGGGAGCAGGGCCGGTGGAGGAGCCCGGAAGGAGCCGCTGACTCCCGGGCCTCCGCAGGCGCTGACACCCGAGCCGGGCCTGCTCGGCGACCGCCTCCCACACGGCCGGGCCCAGGCGCCCGGGGTGCGCGCAGCCCCGCCGCGCCCGATGGATTACAGCAGCCCCCCGGGCAGACCGCCGCCTCCAGCCTCGCAGCCTCCCGGTAAGGGTCGCCCCCTCCCCGCGCCCGGGGCACTGACAGCGGGGACCCCTGGGTGCCGACCCCCTTGGGCACCCCTTTGGGGAGCCCAGCCCGAGCTTCTTCAGGTCCCCTAGATTTTGGGGGGGTTGACAGCACCCCAGTTCCTTAACCACTCGGAGCTAGCGACCCTGTCCCCTTCCCCCACCCCCTCCCGGGTTGGGGTCCCGCTGAGCGCCTAAGTGCAGAGGAAGCCCCATTTCCTTTCCATGTTCCCAGGGTGGATCACAGCTCGTGGGCCAGGAGCCCTTCAATCCCCACTCTGGGAAGACCATTGAGAGGGTTCCAAGGCGTCTCTGCTTTGCAAGGGGTGGGAGGCACTAATGGCGCTCTGCGGAATAGAGCAGTGTTTTGCGGTTTGACTGTGGTCAGAGGTACCTGGGAAGTTAACAGGTGTTTTTGAGGGATGGGGTGGGGGCGGGGTGGATTCAGTGTACCCAGGATGTGCTTGGTTTGTCCATGTAGACTTTGGTTAACTGGTGTCAATGTCTAGGGTTCACGTTTTATTTAGGCCTAGTATATGAAATGGAATTTTACATATTTTATACCGTTTCTCTAGATCTTGGACAATTTTTTTTTCTAACAATCTAAGAAAGGGTCCTCTCACACCCTATAATCTGTCTTCTGGATTTATATTGTTTAGAAATCAAAATGGATGCATGTTTTGGGGACGTAATAGTATCAGAAAATCCCGTGTAGGTCTTAGAGGAAAAAACAGACATTTCAGAAATGTGAAGTATGTGTAGGTTCAAACATGGCGTATGTTTCCTATTTGCCCAGAGTGGATGCTCTCTAAATGTATTGTTGAGTTTTGCCAACAAATGAGTATTATGTAATGAGATTTCCCTTTTCGAAATTACTGAACTGAAACTGTCTGAGTCAAAAGAAAATACTTTGCAGGGGGGAAAAAAGCCATTTTCTTTTACTGGTTTTGAATGACATTGAAAGATGCAGTTCTCAAATCCTATTGCCTGTTCCCTTGTGTACGTGCTATGAAAACCTTTGCGGTCTGCCGCATTGCGCAAGGGCCCAAGCTGTGCATGGCAAAGTATCACCCCCCTCCCCAAAGCATCCAGCCAGAAATCCTAACTTAAAGCTTCCCTCAGTGTTCTGGTGTAAGCTTGTTGGTCATGAGACCATTTCTCAATAACCAGTGGTATCTTTGTAAGAATGTATATTTAGTCAATAGCAATGAATTCACCCTTGTTTCAAAATGGAGGACCACGAATTGTGTGTAGTTGACGTCTGCCCACAAATAAGAAGCTGGTGGCTGTGGATTGTAATTCTTTCTCTAGTACGGTATTATGGTGCTTGATATTATTCTTTTATATTGGAAAAGCAGGTCAATGGTGGGGGATTTACTACCCTTCCCCAACACCACCATAGTGTAAGGAGCGGCAAGGTTGAATGAAACCATGGTGAGGAGGAGTTGTGGCCTTGATGACCAAGTCCTGGTGTTCACAGTTTCAGCTTCTTCTTTTCTGGGAGTGATGGCTGAGTCTGCCCAAGTGTCTGGGAACCTGGGCAGGCTGCAGGTTCACTGTAGCAGGAGATGTCTTGGGCAGATATGGAGGGCAGAGCTGGCTCTTTGTAAATCTTCTGGTAGTGCTGAGGTTATTGGAAGGAAATAGTCACTTGTATCTAAGGGAACAAATAATCTGAAAATGATTTGAACTCAGGTCACTTATACCAAGAGGAGACCAGTGAAGGCTTTGCCACTACTGGAAATGACTCCATTGTTTCCATGAACTCAACAACAAAAAGGGGAGAGGGAGAAAGAGAGAGAGAGAGAGGGAGAGGAATATGGGGGAGGTAACCTGCTTGGATTCTTAAGAACTCATAAACATTCTAGACTTCTATCCATTTGTAGATCAGGGAACCAAAAAACTTGTATCATGTCTGGGCCTTGGTGTCTACTAGTCAGGCTGGTGAGTCAAGGTTTGTGTCCCGAGGACCAGGAATAAAACAACAATGAAGTTCGCTATTATGAATGTGCCCAAGCATCAGGGTTGAAAATGGAACATATTTCCCCGTTAAGGCCTTTCAAAGTAAGTATATTTCTTCTGAATCCTGTTTTCTGAGCTTGAGAAGCAGGGGGAATTGGAACAAAGACAGTATTTCACTGTGGACTGGCAGGCAGCTGTTAAGAGGTATTTACAGCCTTGCCGCAGTGCAGCGGCAGGGCAGGGCAGCCAGGGGCACCGGAAGCGGGAAAGAAGCCACCCAAAACTCGGAATTCCGATTTAAGCCCAATATAGGTCCACTTTTCCGGAATTGGTGTAAGATAGACACCCTCTCTCTCTAGGAATTGAGATTTAATAGTTGTTTAGGAGGAAGACAAAGTTTCTCTCTTTCGGTGTAAGCTGGTTTTTCCCTCCTGCCTTGACGAGCAACTCAGAAACCAACCGTGCACTGGAGGTGAAATTGCTGATTCAAATGACAACCTTGAGAGGAGGACACAGGCAACATGGCGATTTGGGTGGCTTGGCAGAACGGGGCTTGCATGCCAGGAAGGACTTTCGGGGTTTTTAGTATGTTTTCCTGCAAAGGAAAATAAGAACACATTTTCAGCCTCATTGAGACGGGGAGTGCAAGCTCCTGGGCAGGCTGGCGCTGAAGCAGTGCAGTGCGCAGTGCGGTGCGGTGCGCCGCACAGCCCACTGCGGCCCAGAGCCCTCCACGCACTGCCTCCCGCAACCCCAGCGCATGTGCAGTAAAGGACCAGGCCCGGGGATCCACCCGCCTGGCAGCGCTGGGGGAGGGGGCGAGTGGATTCCCAGAGGAAGAGAGAACCTATCCATTTTTATTTTATTTCATTTTTCCCATTGGGCCCTCAGGAAGTAGCTGAGCTTATTTCCATTTTCCCAGCCGTCCATCTAAATATAAGGAAACTGCGCCTGGACTCTCCGCCCCACCCCACTTTGTAGCCGCCCTTTGACACGGTCTGCAGGGTACGACGAGCTAGTGGTCAGAGGGAAGCCAACCCTTCTATCTTGAGTGTTCAAGAAGCACACACATATTTTTTAGCAACTTAGGTTTTATATATTTGACCCTCGGGAAAGTGTATAGATTTTTTTTTTTTCTTTCTTTCCCCAGCCTGCTCCTTCTCAGAGCTTTGGGAAAAGGCCTTTCTCTTGGCGCTTGTATCGACCACCAAAGTGCAGGCCAGTCTTGCAGCCCGGCTGTGCTCGTGTTGCTTCGCAATCCAGCAGCGCCTTTCGGGGCTCTGCAGGCTCAGCAGAGAGCTGCTAAATAAATAAATAAACAAACAAAAATGAACAAATTGACGGGATTTTCCGCTTGGGCTCGCCTAATTAATGGCGGATGCGCGCTCCCGGCCCGAGAGCCTGGCGCCGTCGGGGTGGGGGAGGGGCGGGGCCGGTGGCCTAGGGGACACTTGTCCCAAGGGACAGCGCAGGACGGACTGACAGTCTCTGGGGCAAGACTCAGTCTCTGGCGCGCAGCCCGGGTGCGGGTTTCCCCCGCCGGCTCAGGCCTCCTGCTCAGCTGCCTGACACCTCGTCCAGGAGGAGGCGCTGTAGGACAAGAGTCTCGCTGGCAGCGGTGGCGCGGGTGATGCCCCGGGCACTGGCGGGCTGGGGGAGGGGGTGGGCCAGCGCGGACACGTGACCCAGCTCCTCCCTCTCCCCGCCCTCCGCCTCCGCTCCCAGGCCGCTCCCAGCCCGGGGTGGCTGGCTGGCTGGGCGACCTGGTTGGTGCCCACCCACAGCCCCGAGGCCTTGGAGCCCCGGAGGCCCTGGAGGCCGGTTCCCGGTGGCAGGCCACCTCACTTCCTCCGCCTTTCCGGAGGGGGGCGCGATTTCCGCGCTCTGGGCTCTAAGGAGCAGGAAACTGGGATCTGGAGGTAGGGCAAGTTGTGGCCAGTCCTGGGGTCCTAACCCCCCAAGGCCACCCCGTGCCCCTGCTCTAAACTGGGGTATTGGCACTTTCTTTTCCAGGATTTCTGGGCGCCAGAACAGCCAGCCTTGGGAAGCACAGCGCTCTGGGCCTCTTGTTACAAGCTGATGAGCTTGACCTTGGCTCACTTAGAAGGAGACCAGGGCCCCCAGATTCACAGGAGACGCCCTCAGATCTCTAAAGACCCTGGGCATGTCCTAGTGTGGCTTTAAGACGCCCCAGGTGCCCATCTTTGCTCTTTCCCACGGAATCCACGCACCCTTTTGCCTCATTGAGCCCATTCCAGTCGGCGTTTTCAGCACCAGGACTAACACTCATTTTCAACAACTGATTTTGGTTTCTTGCCTATTTTTCTCCCCTTTTTCTTTCTTTCTTTCAAAATATTTTTACTTTATTTATTATTGGATAGAGACAGAAAGAGAAATAGAGAGGGCAGGGGGAGATAGAGAAGGAGAGAAACTAAGAGACACCTGCAGCCCTGCTTCACCACTCGTGAAGCTTTCCCACTGCAGGTGGGGACCAAGGGCTTGAACCTGGGTCCTTGCGCACTGTAATGTGTGCACTTAACCAGGTGCGCCACCACCTGGCCCTCTCTCCCTCTTTTTAAAAAATATTTATTTATTTATTTATTCCCTTTTGTTGCCCTTGTTTTACTGTTGTAGTTATAATTGTTGTTGATGTCATCGTCATGGTTGGATAGGACAGAGAGAAATGGAGAGAGGTGGGGGAGAGAAAGACACCTGCAGCCCTTCTTCACCGCTTGTGAAGCGACTCCCCTGCAGGTGGGGAGCCGGGGCTCGAACCGGGATCCTTAAGCTGGTCCTTGCGCTTTGCGCCACCTGCATTTAACCCACTGCGCAACTGCCCGACTCCCCTTCTCCCTCTTATATGTAACATTTTTTTTAAAGTTTTTTTTTTTTTTTTAACAGAACACTGCTCAGGTGCAGGGTATTGAACCCGGGACTTTGAAGCCTCAGGCATGAGAGACTGTTTGCATAACCATTATGGTATCTGCCTGGCAAATGCTAGAAGAAGAAGAATGGTATCTGCCCTTGCTCTGCAAGGATTTATTATTATTATTATTATTATTATTAAGAGATAGAAATAGAGAGGGGAGGAGGAAATAGAGAGGGAAAAAGACAGAGAGACACCTGCAGCCCTACTTCACCACTCATGAAGCTTTCCTTCTACAGGTGGGGACCAGGGGCTTGAACCTTGGTCCTTGTGCATTGTAATGTGTGTAATGTGCTTAACCAGATGTGACATCGCCTAGCCCCTCCTGCAAGGATTCTTTTCTTTTCTTTCTTTTTTTAATTTTTTTTTTAATTTAAGAAAGGAGACATTAACAACACCATAGAATAAGAGGGGTACAATTCCCGTAACCCGATCTCCACATCCCACCCCCTCCCCTGATAGCCTTCCCACTCTCTATCTCTCTGGGAGTGTGAATCCAGGGTCGTTGTGGGTTCTTTTCTTTTATTTATTTATTAATGAGAAAGATAGGAGGAGAGAGAAAGAACCAGACATCACTCTAGCACATGTGCTGCCGGGGATCAAACTCAGGACCTCACGCTTGAGAGTCCAAAGCTTTATCACTGCACCATCTCCTGGATCACAAGGATTCTTTTTTTTTTTTTTTCACAAGGATTCTTAATGAAGGCCTGAACTTAAATCTCGTGTCCATAATGCAACTATCTGGGTTCCACTTCAGGTTGCTGGGTGCCACCCAAAATTTACTGAATCAAAATCTGCAGGGCTGCATTTTGTATTCTGTGCTCCTACCTAGGACATAGATTTATGTTTGAGTACTAATTCAGGGTTGGTCTCTCTCTTTCCCCTGCTTCCTCTAAGGTTCTTCAGTCTCTAGAGATTAAGCTCCTACTATTTCTCAGCACTCTCAGTAGTTCCTGGGGCTCCTTCCCTAAAAGCGCTAAATCAGAAACTGAATAGTCAGTCTCATTTTTGGTAAGGGAACATTGAGCGCTTGCCAAGTAGGAATTTTCAAATAGAAAAGTAGCTTCGGGGCCTGCTGGTGGTGCACCTGGTTGAGCGCACTTGTTACAATGCGCAAGGATCTGGGTTGGAGCTCCAGGTCCCCAGCTGCAGAGGGAAATCTTTGCAAGTGGTAAAGCAGTGCTGCAGGTCTCTCTCTCTCTCTGTTTCTCCCCCTTCTTAATGTCTGGCTGTCTCTATCCAATAAATAATTTTTTTTTTTAGAAAGCGAATTTTTATTTATTTATTCCCTTTTGTTGCCCTTGTTGTTTTATTGTTGTAGTTATTATTGTTGTTGTCATCGTTGTTGGATAGGACAGAGAGAAATGGAGAGAGGAGGGGAAGACAGAGAGGAGGAGAGAAAGATAGACACCTGCAGACCTGCTTCACCGCCTGTGAAGCGACTCCCCTGCAGGTGGGGAGCCGGGGTTCGAACCGGGATCCTTATGCCGGTCCTTGTGCTTTGCGCCACCTGCACTTAACCCGCTGCGCTACAGCCCAACTCCCAATAATTTTTTTTTAAAAGTAGGTTCTGGGGTTCGGGCTATAGCGCAGCAGGTTAAGCGCACGTGGCACAAAGCCCAGGAACTGGTGTAAGGATCCCTGTTCGAGCCCCCAGCTCCCCACCTGTAGGGGAGTCGCTTCACAGGTGGTGAAGCAGGTCTGCAGGTGTCTGTCTTTCTCTCCCCCCTCTGTCTTCCCCTCGTCTCTCGATTTCTCTCTGTCCTATCCAACAACGAAGGACACCACCAACAACAATAATAACCACAACAAGGCTACAATAACAAGGGAAACAAAAGGGGAAAAAGGAAAAAAAAAAAAAGGCCAACAGGAGCAGTGGATTCATGGTGCAGGCACTGAGCCCCAGCAATAACCCTGGAGGCAAAAAAAAAAGTAGGTTCTAGATTGAGACTCTCTTTAATATTTACTTTAGATAAATAGGGCAAACTGGACCAGTTTTCTTATTTAAAAAAAGTTGGTTGGGGGAGCAGGCAGTAGTGCAGCAGGTTAAGGCACCTGGCGCAAAGAGCAAGGACAGGTGTAAGGATCTGGGTTGGAGCCCCTGGCTCTCCACCTGCAGGGGAGTCGCTTCACAAGCGGTGAAGCAGGTCTTCAGGTCTCTCTCTCTCTCTCTCTCTCTCTCTCTCCCCCTCTCTGTCTTCCCCTTCTCTCTCCATTTCTCTCTGTCCTATCCAACAATGAAGGACATCAACAATAACAATAACCACAACAAGGCTACAACAACAAGGGAAACAAAAGGGGGGAAAATGGCCTCCAGGAGCAGTGGATTCATGGTGCAGGCACCGAGCCCCAGCAATAACCCTGGAGGGGGAAAAGAAGGTATAGTAAGAGTATCTTCAAGGGTTGTTATGAGGATTTATGCATATATAACACTGCTATACACCAAGCACTACTCCTGATGTCTTACTTACATGAGCTCACATGTTAAGTTCTTGAAACTGTTTGGTCAGGGCTGGTAAAATTGTTTATGTGGCTAGTGTGCTGTTTTGCCTTGTGCATGGCCCAGGTTTAAGTCAGGCCCTACTGCACTGAATGAAATAATTTTGGTGTTGTCATCACTTTCACTCTCTGCCTGTCTCTGTCAAAAAAAAAAAAATGAAGAAGGGAGGGAAGAAAGAAACAAATAAGAAAACCATTTTGATCTATAGTGAGCATTAAGTATATGTTCGTTATTATTTTTATCCTATTCTACTCAGTAATCAGATCTAGACCTTTATTGCTGAAAGATGCCTGATTCACTCATCTAGCCCTTGAATTATACAAGAAAGACAGACCTAGGCTTAGCCATAAAAGAAATAGCAGGCTCTCCTGGGGCCTGTAGACCAAGCCAAGGCCTAGTTCTGGGCCTTGTATTTTTGTTGTTGTTGTCTCTGGAACCTCACTCATTCAGGCCGACTTTCAGATAGAGATGAAGAGAAATAGAAATGTGCAGGGGAAGAAATCACAGCACCAATGCTTCTTTCAGTGTAGCAGGGGCTTGAACCTGGCAAAGCAGTGGACTATCCAAGTGAGCTATTTTGCAAACCTCTGGGCTTCTCTGTGATACATTGTTTATTGCACACTTCCTACTACAGTGAACCTCGACCCTGTTCCCTTGGGTCTCAGTGACTGGCATCTGCTTACAGGCAGATTTGAGGGCTACACCTGGCAGAAAGTGTGTCTAGCCCATTCATTATAGTTACCGGGTAAGGGAGACTTCACACCCACACAGGCACATCTGTGGCATTAAGAGGACTTTGGGCCTTTCCAGAGAGCAGTTCTCACTGCACACTTCTGGCATGACCGCCACAAATCATTCACAGCCATCAAGCTGCTTGGTTTTCTGTACCCCAGGGCAAGTACCCTTTTCTTGGTCTCTTGAAACCTGGGACAGGGTAGGAAAGCAAAAAGGTCAGTGGACAACAGCAGAGGAGGCCAGAAGTGCCCTACTACCCCTACCCCTTAACCTGCATGCTCCCTGAGATTATGGAAGTGTTATATAAGTACTGCTTGAGGCTATATCCTCTCCCCTCCCATCTTGGCCTTGGCTGCTGTTTCTTGAGCCTATAGACTCTACCTAGAATGGCCTCTGGCCCGTTGTCAAATTAATTCCTTTGGCTCTGCCCCTATTGACCTGGGTTAAGTGTTGCCTCAGTGTACACATAATCTCTTCAGTTTCTACCTTAGTCAGGCAGAGCTCAGCCAATGGCATAGGACAGTGTTTCAACTCTTAAGCATGCTTAATGCTTGTGTCATATTCATTCTGATTTCTCAGTGGACTGGGATGACCACCCCAACCTCAGCCCTGCTTGGGACCAACTGGAGCCTTTTCTAGACTCTGCCAATCAATGCTTTTGTCCCAGGGTTCATTCTTTTTAGCTTTCACCTCTCAATATTGAGTCTTTCTTGGTGTTCTGTCTTCTTTCCAAAGGATGCTAAATCAGAGATCTACTGAGCCAACTCCATTGTAGGGTTAGGCATGGTAGCAAAAAGTTTCTTATTCAGTATGGGGTAGAGTGCTAGGGGTATAGGATCATATTTCCTTTCTTCATGGGACTCCCTGCCCAACTCTTCTCTGAGTCTATGCCCAGCCTGTATCCTCAGAAGCCAGTCCTAAATAGTCTTCTGCCTTCTGCCTCAGCCTGGGGAGTTCACAAAAATCCCATCACAACCTGCCCCTTCTGGTCATGTAGCCTTTAAGTGCTGGATGAGAGTTCAACACCGGCCACTTCTGGGCAAGAGATCTCTTGACAAGCAAGATCAAGATATTCTCTCTTGGAACCAAAATAGCAATGGCCCTTTAGATAGGCAAAAAGTTGACCCTGTTACATTTGGAACACAGCTGATATCTCTTGAGAACCTCTTACTCCCTCTTTTCAAAGAACTGCTCTAGCTTCTGGGTAGCAGGAGACCTACAGGAGGTCCTCAATTGGGTCCTCATGGGGTCATTTCTCAGGACAAGAATTCCAAGGACTGGCTTTTTCTAGTCAGATGGGGGAGGAACACCACCCATAGTCCCCACTTTATGCAGAAGCTAACTCTATATATGTTCTTAAGAAGGCGTCTCCCCACATGGCACAAAGTGCAAGGACCGTCATAAAGATCCCGGTTCGAGCCCCCGGCTCCCCACCTGCAGCGGAGTCACTTCACAAGCGATGAAGCAGGTCTGCAGGTGTCTGTCTTTCTCTCCCCTTCTTTGTCTCCCCGTCCTTTCTCCATTTCTCTCTGTCCTAGCCAACAACAATGACAACAACAGCAATAATAACTACAACAATAAAAAACAAGGGCAACAAAAGAGAAAATTAATAAATAAATATAAAAAATTTTAAAAAAAGAAGGTGTCTCCCTTCCCCCCTGTTATTACCACCATCCTTAAATGATCTTGTGAGTCATATCCAACAAATTGACCCAAACTAGTTCTGATTATTTCTCTGGTGCTTAGCCTTTTTACTGGATTGAGTTTTCTCTGCCCCACTCTCATTCATCTACAGAAGTTTAGAATTCTTGGTGCTGGGAGGTGGATAGGGAACACTGTGGGAAGCTGGACATTCTCTCTTTAATCATGCTGCCTGGCGGTCCTAAGATTAGAAAGTAATTAAAGATGTCTGCCTTCAATACGTTTCTTCCTTTTCTCTTTTTTCTCTGTGCACAGCTCGTTTCTTTTTTGTTTGCTATCTCAATATGTCATTTTATTCACCTCATGTAAGCCACAGTAAAGATTGCAAGGAAGTTCCAATCACCATCCTTCACTGCTAGGAATTAAAAAAAAAAAACAAAAAACAACTGTGCTTCAACTAAGCTTTGTTTTAAACATACCTCCTTGGTTTGGTCTACTATCCACCCTCATAAAATTCAACACAGTGCCTAGAAAGTCTTACACCCTTTGATCAGTTCTTATTATTAACTTAAGGGAAAAAGTAAAAATTTTGTCCAGCCCCTTAGTTTTTTTTTTTTTTACAGTGGACTAATTTCAATGCTGCTGGCCTAGTGCAAGCAAAATAAAAAATCATCATTTAATCATTTAAAAGGGTTGATTTCCACCTATATTTCTGAATCAGGTGTTATCAACTGTAAAAAAAAATAATCATTTTTAGTGCATAAGGAGAGAATGCCATACACACAGTCAAAGTAATAGCCCCCAGCTCTCTACTCTTAATAAAAGTCCAATGAGGAAATGAATTTAGAAATGCATGGAGAAAGTGTGGTAACTAGGGATGCAAAGAGATCTTTCTACAAAGGACTCTCTTTCATGTGTCTGGTGGGACTTCCTGGTGAGAAGTATGACAATTGAATTTATTTAGAAATCATATATGTGTGTATGCTCTGTGAGTCTATACAGAACACCCAGTGTTTTAACCAGAATAATCAAAATCACACATTTTTTTCACATTGGTAGCAACTCTGATGGGCTATAGAAGGAAAAGTGGGCGCTAACACTCTTTGTGTCTATTCCCCTGGGTGGGAACTGGGGTTATTTTTCCCACCTGCATCTCCTCCCTCCTCCCCCGACCCCTCTGCCCCATGTTACATTTTCCAGCAGATGAAACTTCAGGCCCAAGCTTCTTTTCTGGGCTTTCTCAGCAGGACAGCGTGCTGTGCTCCATCCTTTTTCCTGGTTTCTCCCTAGACTGGGTGAGGTACTGAGGGTAGGGGCATGCAGAAAATTCTCCTAAGGTTCCCCAAGGTCCCCACTCAGGTTGGTGGATTCCAGGGCCCTGTAGTGGTGGGGGGCACTGTGGGAGTGGGACATCTGACTTCCTGGTCTTGGGTTCCTTGAGAGCCTCATTTGCTTCCTCACACCCTGTCCCCTTCACACCATAGCTGTTTTATTGTTTTATAACCTGCTTTGGAGCTTCAGTTGCCAAAGATTTTGATGGGGGCTGTTCTCTACTTTCTCACTTTACCAAACCCCAAGTCTTGCTATTTTAAGCAGTTTGGTCCCTTGCAAAGGTTTCTCTTTCAGATCTAAGCACATCATAGAAAGCTCTAGGCATGTGACTACCTTCAACTTTTACTGAGCCCATTCACAACAATGCAGCGCCAAGTGTTAACTCCAACTAACACTCCCAGTCCCCCAGCCCACCCAGCCTCTCCCTAATCACCCTTTTCCTCTTGAAACTTGAAGAAAATAATATAATGTCTTCTTGTCTAAGCAAGTAACAAGTGGCCTCTGAGCTTCTTTTTGTTTATTTGCTACATCTAGAAGTAGAAAATCATTGAAATAAAGGAGTTGATGGTACTCACGGTGAATGCAGCCAAAGAATCTTAAGACATGCCCACCAACCAGTCTTTTCCAAATAGCAATACCTCCCAACTTAAACAGCTTTCTCTGAAAAGATGCTATTTGAAAAACCCAAGGGTATTGATATGAATATGACCTCCTCACATCCTGGATATTTGGAACTATTTAAACGTGAGGGAACAGTTGCAGTGAACCTTTATTTAGTGAATAAAAGTTTAAAGCCTAAGGTTATTTATGGTTCTTCAGGGATGGGACCTGAGTGGCTATTTATGAACACGTGATTCCAATAAACTTTGTTTTATGGCTTGAGAGTTGACAAGCCAAAATATAATTCCCACCATAAATTAGGTTAAGAGCATACAAGTGCAGATGCTTGGTTCCTGGAGCAGTGAAAGGGAAGTGAGAGACTCCAGCCAGCGGCAGGCTCAGAAGGAGACAGTTCAACTCCCAGCTCCCCTGCCCACTAGGAGAAGAAAACAGTAAGTCACTTACTACTTTCCCCCAACAACTCCAGTGGCTGGGCAACTCTCTGCTCTGCCTTTTCCATCCAGGGTGGGGAGATATCCTTCTGAAGTTCATGCTAATTCCAGCTTACATTTAAATGAACAAATAGAATGGGACTGCAGACTTTTCCTACACCCTTCTTGACATAAAAAAAAAAAAGTTATGAATCGAGGGTTTCCACCTCCTCACTTCTGTCTCTCAGCTCCTCCATAACTGAGCATCTGTTTCAGAAGTGAAATAAAGCAGTGGTTAGGTGAGGTGGAGAGAAAGGGGGGGAGGTCTAGAGAGGGAGATGACTGCCTCTGAGATCTTTTTTTTTTTTTTTTATTCCCAGCGAAGGCTGTCATCCTAGAATAAAATTAGGGGAGATGGGAAACTTCCAGCTATACCCCAGTTCCTGTGAGGGCCACTGTTTTTAAAAGATTGTCTTGTGGGTTCTCCAGTAGCAAAGCTGGAGGGGGGAAATGAGGCCCTATCCATGGGGTGGGATAGCAATCTCAAGCTTTTATTGCCCTTTGCCTTAAAACTCATCGATTTGCCTCTTCCTTGGTTATCATTTGCGTCCTCATTTCCCTTGGAAATTGCTCTTTGTTTTGCATTGGAGCAGAAGTGGGAAGGTAGAGCTCAGTCTGGCCTTTCTTTGGGAAGTTGAGGCTGGTTCTGAGGGTGCTGGTTGGGGCAGGGTGGGGAGGTCAGAGTGGAGGATTTGAAGCCAGTCTGAAACTGAAAGAAGGAGCGGAGTCCCTGCGCCACTGGGGCGGGGGCACAGATGCGCGGCCGCCTGCTCACCAGTGAACCTGCACCCACCCGGCTGAGACTGGAGAAGGAAAACACACAGAGGCCTATTTTCTCCCCGCGTTCTGTCTTTCCAATGTGTGTGTAAGGGGTGGGGGGACCCTGTTACAGGCAGCCGGCAGAACCAGTAAGGCTCTGCCCTAGGGTGCATGGTATGGGGGAGGTGACAGGGACCTTACTCCCGGGGAGACCGGTTTCCTGCGCCTCCAGCTCTGCGGAGAATTTGGCGCAGTTCCTGGGGGCGGGCACCCGAAGCAGGGAGGCCTGGATATTGCTGGGGTGTCTGGGCCTTGCCATTTTTCTGTGTATTCTCTCTCTTTACTTTCCCTGGGGAGTTTAAGAGACCCCCATTTTTTTTTTTTTGTTTTTTTGTTTTTTATTGCAACAGGTCCAGGATGCTGAGAGCCGGCTTTTGTAAGTACATTCCCGTTTCTTCCGAATCGCTCAAAAGCTTGGGGAGGTGGTGCGGGCAGAAGAATGGCTAGGCCTCCCCGGGCAGTGCGTGGGGAGCTCCCTTTAAAGGTGGAGGCTCTAAACTGAGATCCTGGACAGGTTTTTTTTCTGGGGCCTAGTGTACAGCAACCTAACTACGGAAATTAAGCCAGGGCTCTGGCTCTCTTGCCTCCTCCTCAGACCTCTCTGCACCTTTCCACATTTCTGGCCTGACCAGGCCTCCCCCAGCTTGCACAGGTGCACAGCTTGCAGCTAATTAGCAGTCTACCCTGTTCGCTTCCTGAGAGCATCATCGCCTTTGCAAGAACCAACTTGCTAAACACCAAGGCAATGTGACCTACTGCAGGCCAGCCCAGCTTCACTCGGTCAAACCTAGCCCAATTTCTTTCTTTCTTTCTTTCTTTCTTTATCTCTCTCCTCTCTCCTCTCTCTCTCTCTCTCTCTCTCTCTCTCTCTCTCTCAATGGAATTTAGGTCTCTATGACATTGTGTATGTTTATTTGGCCCACTGCTTCTGGAAAGGGCTTCTGAGCTTTCTTGTGGAAGTCCTTCCTTACACCTCCTGGTCTCCAGCCCTGAAGCTTTGGGCTATGTGGGTTAGAGACCTGCTGGTGAAGGAAGAGGGATAGGACTCTTCTCATTCACCTCTCTTACTCAGTCCCTGTTATGAGAATTTTTCATTGCCTGGGATAAACCTAAGGGGGCTGGGTGGGATGCATTGTGTGTGGGGGGGGAGAGGTTCTTGGGGACTTGGAAGTTTGATTCTCAGCTGCTTATGCCCATGGAAGGCAGGTACACTTCTGAGAGTTCTAGAAGTCTCCTGGAAGAGTATCTCATTTAGATGGTAGTAGTGAAGGGACTCAGAGCAAAACAATAGCCCCTACCTCACTGCACAATAAAGGTTCAATATTTGATGGCTGGAGGAACTATACACCTTCATTCTTTTTTCTCTGGAAAGGTGCCCTCTCTCCAAGAATGAGGAAACTGGAGTTTGGCTCTGGGCCAGGCAGGAGAGTCTCGCTAACTCTCTGGGGGCTGCACCTACCCTGACAGTAGATATTCTGCCTGTGGGTAGTTTCCCCTATGAAACATGACTGACTCAAGTAAAACAGCCTGTGGATTCCAGACTGGAAGATCTGATGTCCCCAGGACCTCTTGATCTTGTCCCCTCCTGCCACTACCCTGGCTCTGGATGCCTGTCTGTGCTGAGAGCATTTCAGCTTGAAAACCCTCATTCAGTACCCTGTAGTTGAACACAGCACAAAAAGCCTGAGAGATCAAAAGCATTTGTATGGGCAGTTGAGCGGGAGGTGAATATTTAACGCTTTTGTTCATCAATAACTCATTGGCTTTGACCTGTCTGAACAAGTGGAGCAATAAGGTGAAATGCAGGTCACAGCGTCTAACAAATATGAAAATGTGTGCCATCACCCTGGTCCCCATCCACCAGGCTCCCCCAATTTTTCTGGATAACACCTAGGCCCAATGTCTCCAGGAAGGCAGATACTTGACTTTAGGGAGAGGAAACATCCTGGAACGAGCCCACTAGGCATGAGACAGCCTCAGAATCTGTTAGAACTGATGCCCAGATAATCCCTACAAAATTGCCAAAAACACTGAAATGAAAGGATGGAGAGAGAGAGAGAGAGAGGTAGAGCAAAGCTGGCAGCCAACTTTGCCAGGTTGGGGGGCGGGTATAAGGCTGGAACTCTTTACTGTTCTACCCAATCAGGTCAGGCTGGAACTTAAAACTAATTTTTTTGTTTGTTTTTGTTTAAGGGGGAAATCAAAACCAAAAACAGTATAAACACCCCTAGCTCATGGCCAGGGATCCAAACTCCCCATTTCAACCTGAGCATCCCTCTACTCCTGAAATCCAGTAGGTCCTTGAGCACAGCTGTGTCCTGGATGCTTTCAACTGAGTGGTAAGCCCCAGAAAGACAGATCTAGGAACTGGGGCGTATGCAACCTGTGAACTTTTGTACTCTAGTGTGCTGCTGTCTGCAAAGTGAAAATGATGAAACTTTGTGATATGTTTGTAAATGATTCCGAATGACCCCTTGCCCTGCCCCTTCACCACTAGCTTGCCAGCCCAGCCCAGCCCAGCCCAGCCCAGCCCAGAATGGTTAGGTGTCTTGGAGCAGCCTGTCTCCCTGAGGTCTGCAGCCGTGTCGGGGCCAGGGACAGAGACGAGAGAGGCCCGCAGG
Source organism: Erinaceus europaeus (assembly GCF_950295315.1). Lineage (NCBI taxonomy): Eukaryota > Metazoa > Chordata > Mammalia > Eulipotyphla > Erinaceidae > Erinaceus > Erinaceus europaeus. The sequence continues at coordinate 15,445,202 of NC_080179.1, read as the reverse complement.
CTCAGGACCCAGGAAGGTAAATGTGCGACTTTCTGAAGAACTAGCTTTGTCAGCCAACCTGACTTGGCCCTGCAGTGGGGAAAAAGATGAATGGAGAATATTCCCTACTTGCTGCTTCTTCTTTTTGTCTTTTTCTGTCTTTGAAGGCATTTACTCCTTTTTGAAAAAATACCACTTGATGGGGGGGGGGTGTTCAGATTCAGAGGTGGAGTCATAAACCTACCATTTTCTGGAATGGATGAATTTCTCCCCCTCTTCTTTTCTTTTCTTAAGAATACTGGCCTGGCTGCTCTGCTGCTTCTTAACATCGGCTCTGGTACAGGATGGGGAAATCGCCATCAAGTCCTTCAGCCCACCTGCACCATCTGAAAGCGTGGGTGGCTGCTGGCTGTTTCAGGCCGGGCACCTCATCGGAGGAAGAGACCCAGCACGGCAGGGGCTTATAAACATGCTCTGGGTGTACACCCCACCCCAGGCTGTAACGTTGTCTATATATACCCTGTAGAACCGAATTTGTGTGGTCTCCTCATAGTCACAGATTCGATTCTAGGGGAATATATGGTCGATGCAAAAACTTCACGTTTCTCCGAAATAGCCAGAATGTGCAGTGGGAGCCAGCGGTCAGCACCTCTTTCTGCTTTATTACCTTGGACTCCAGGAGGATCCACAGAGCCTGGTGATAAGGAGTAGCCATTCCCTTCAGAATCCCCTCACTTCTACACAGAAGTTTCTGTGGATACTGCAAACAAAACAAAAAGCCTAAATGGTTGCATGAATGCAGGACAAAGGGACTGGGTTTGGGGGGGACCCGGAGCTGAGGTGAGAGGACATCCAGCCCCCAGCCCCAGATCTGCCCTGGAAGAGCATGAGGTACAAAGGTGCCTGATTAGGGTGGTAACCAGTGTTTGTAATTCATACAGGAAGAGGGGTAGCAGGGTTCTGTGGGGTCTGTCTGGGTGGATGGGGGGGTGCCCTTACCACTTTCCTGGACCACCCCTCAGCTGCCTGGGTTGGGCAGTGGGGAGTTCTTACCATCCCAGCAAGGCCCGACTTTGGCAAGAAACAGAGACTTGGGCACCCGTAGAAAGCTTGGTGGTTATTCATTGCCTAATTTGTTTCAAGTCAGCCAGATTCTGGTCACTTTTGGGTGACCCTGATGAAGACAAAGCCGGGACTCTGCCTTTGTATGGCAGAGACTGTTCCCGCGGGCTGAGCCGGCGGGAGACCTGCTTGCCCCGGTTTGCAGTCCAGCTCAGAGACTACCTGTCCCAGAAGCCTTTGGAAGATGTTCCCGTGGACGTGAGGATTCATCCTCTCTGCTTCCTTAACAGCTTCGGGGGCTACTTTCAGGTGGGGTTGAGGGGGACATGGTGTCAGAGGTTAGCAAAGTCAGTGGCAGACAAAAGCTGTAATCACGGGCAGGGAGTGAGGGTGCTGAGGACGAGAACTTCGGGGGAAACATCTGGTGGGGGTCTCATATGGGCCCTGGCGATTCCCTGGCTCACACGTTTGTTATTTAGTTAAATTTGTAAAAATTATGAGATGCTCACCAGCCCTGTGATAAACTCGCCCCCTCGCGATTGGCTGGCCTGGTCACATGGCCTCCCAACTTTATTCAGTTGACAGCAAGTAGGAGGGCCCTATGGAAGGAGAAAAAAAGACAACACGAGAAAAATTAGTATTTTCTACCTTCTGAAATTAATGGCCATGAGTTCGTATATGGTGAACTCCAAGTATGTGGACCCCAAGTTCCCTCCGTGCGAGGAGTATTTGCAGGGCGGCTACCTAGGCGAGCAAGGCACCGACTTCTACGGCGGCGGCGGCGGCGGCGGCGGCGGGCAGGGGGCCGACTTTCAGCCCCCAGGGCTCTACACAAGGCCGGACTTCGGGGAGCACTCCTTCGGAGGCGGCCCTGGGCCCGGCTCGGTGCTGCCCACGAGGGGTCACGCGCAGGAGCCCAGCGGCCCAGGTGGCCACTACGGCCCGGGAGAGCCGTGCCCGGCACCCCCGGCGCCCCCGCCTGCACCCCTGCCCGGAGCCCGGGCCTGCAGCCAGCCAGGCGGCCCGAAGCCGCCGGCCCCCGGCACAGCGCTCAAGCAGCCGGCAGTGGTGTACCCCTGGATGAAGAAGGTGCACGTGAATTCGGGTAAGGCGAGGTCTTGGTGACCTCCCGCCCCCACCCCAATCAGGGCCTGCGCCTCTCAGAAGGGCTGGGAGAGGGCTGGGAACCAGTGGGGGCTTCTGTGGGCCCCACAATTACTCTCTACATAAATTTTTATAGCCCAGGGAGCAGGCCGGGACCATGTGGCAGGCTGCCCGGCTGAGGGTGAAAAAGGGGGTGGGGATGGGGGTGGGGTGGGGGGAGGACTTCATTTTCGGAGCGGAGGGAAGGCGGAGGAGAGGGGGTTTCCAAAATGCTCGGGAAACGCGGAGCCCAAGGTGGGCTGGAGAGACACCTTTGGGGATCCCCGCTGGCGGGCCTGCAGGAGTGGGTGGGTGCCAGGAGTGGGTGGGAGTGAGCGGGAGCGCCCCGAGAGAGGGCGGGAGCGAGGGGTGGGCGCCAGGAAGTGAGTGCGGGTGGCCAGGGGCCTACCCAGCGGCTGGCGCAGACCTGACTGCACTCTGGGTTTTGTCTCCGCAGTGAACCCCAACTACACCGGCGGGGAGCCCAAGCGGTCCCGGACAGCCTACACCCGGCAGCAAGTCCTGGAACTGGAAAAGGAATTTCATTTTAACAGGTATCTGACTCGGCGCCGTCGGATTGAGATTGCTCACACCCTGTGTCTGTCCGAGCGCCAGATCAAGATCTGGTTCCAGAACCGGAGGATGAAGTGGAAAAAAGACCATAAGCTGCCCAACACCAAGGGCAGGTCCTCCTCCAATTCCTCAACTTCCTCCTCCACCTCCTCCTCCTCCTGCTCCTCCTCAGCCGCCCTAGGCCAGCATTTGCAGCCTCTGGCCAAGGACCACCACACAGACCTGACGACCTTATAGAAGTGGGGATCCTGGGCCCACCCCTCCCTGCGCTCCCTCCTGGCTGAGCAGAAGCTGTGAGGGCAGGCCGGTGCCTGCTGTCACCTCGCTGGGCTCTAAGGTACTGTGGGGTGGACTTGGGACACTCAGGCCGACCTCGGACTAGGTTAGCATCCTCCCCCCTAGGAGCTGGGCTAGGGGCGGGAGAGGGGAGGGCTTCTCTAAGTATATTATGCTGTGGCAGGAGCTACTGAGAATATAAACCTTGGTGAGTCATTAAACTCATGAAAATCTCCACTGTTGAATTCTGAATTTACAAATTAAGGTTAGATGCTTTATCCCTGGGAATCAGAACACTCTCCCCCACCCCACCCCACCCCTCCAGGGATCTTTGTGGTTTAACTATGTGGAGGAGTTGAGGCAGAAGGTTGGCCACCCCAGTGTTCGGTGCTTTCAGAGGAAGCAAGAGAGCTGGGCCAGGATTTCTGAACTTTCTGTGTTGTCTATATAATTTCTTTTGGTGTGAAAAAAATATGTTGCTCCCAGTGGCCCTATGTCCAAAGAAATGAACATAAGAAATGGAAACGGGTTTTTTATGTTTAGATTATATTTGCTTAAATATTTATTTTGTTAGGGAATGGGGATGCAGAAATAACTGACATCTGAATGGCAAAAAATCCTAAGATGGTGAAAGGTGTAGAGTTTTGGGGGAGCAGAATTAGAATTGTATGAACTTACTTCTGGCTGTAATGTACATTTTGAACTCCACCCCTTCCCCACTCCCTGGAAATGTGTGTAGGGGGCCCTTAACCCTTCCAGAGGGAAGCAAAGGGCCCACTCAAAGTTGGATTCTTGAAAATATATTTCCATATGTGCTTATCCAGCACAGTGCTCACAACCAGTTCTGGGTGATTAAAGGAAAGGTGGGGGGGCTGGTGGAGAGAAAGAAACAAATGGTCCAACATTTTCCTTCTGGAAAAGAAAACAAAACCTCTATGTTCTGGGTCATTAGATAATGACTGAATTTTCTGTCCCAACTGGAACCCAAATGCTCCAACTATCCTACATAGCATTATTTTACAGGAGTGGGTGGATGGCTTATATAGGAGAGGGAGTGTGTCCTATGAAACTGGGGACGTCTTGCTTAAAAAAAAAAAAAGAAAGAAAGAAAAAGAACACTAATAAAATCTGTAAGTCCATAAAAGTTGATATTAGAGATTTTTCTTGAAGTTTTTTTTTATTTTTAAAACAAGTCTAAGAAGCTGAAATGAGCCTATCAATTAGAAGCAGAAAGCATAAATGTATCAAAACTTTGAGGCCTTCTCCCTTGCCTTGAGAATAGAGGTTTAAAAACAACCACTCTGGGATGGGCTCAAAGCTCATTTTTCTCAAATGTTGACCCTTAAGGATCAGGGGGAAAAAGTCAAAGGTAATGACCAGAGTTCATATGCTTAAATGACAAGACTTCAGAAGTTTAAGCCTCAATCAATGCCTCAGGCTCCAGAAAGAAACCCCAAGTTGTAGCTACTGAAAAGTGACCATGGGGTGTGTGTGTGTGTGGGGGGGGTCTCAGGCAAAAGGAGTGTGTTTGAAGGGAGATATTTGGGTTATTTTTTTTTTAATGATTCAGAACACTTGAAAAGGTTTGCTAGGTCATTTTAACATACTATATTTAAATGAAGGAGGCAGACTTTGCAGGCATGTTCTTTGGTTCAGCGTCTCCTGAGAGCTGAGGGCAGGTATTCACTGGACTCCTTAGGCTGAAATTCCACTTCTCTAAAGTGTCTTCCAAGCCGTGGTCTTTTGTATTAGACCCTGGGGACAGCTCTTTGTTCCTCCTTGGGGTGAGCCTGGCTCTCAGACTTGCACATGGCAATACTTGAATATCTCCATGTCGGGATATTAAAGATGGATATTCCTGCATTATTCACATCATTGTTTCTATGACAAAAAGCACAGAGTTCATACATAGTCAAGACGTCTTTTTTCTGATGCCCTCACGTTGAGAAGCTGAAAAGGTATTTTACTGAAGTTCGGCTAAATTACAGAATCAGGTTCATCCAGAGGACAAATTTTCTATTCGATTAGCTGTATTTCAGCCAGGAGGACTGACCTCTAAACCCTTAACCTTTTGGACTCTGACTACCCCCCCCTTTTTTTTTTCCCTTCTCTAACATGGAGAGAAGTCTTTGGACACAGCATTGAAAAGAGACACTCTCTTCCTCAGCAAGCTGCTAAGACTCTTCTCTAGAACTTCAATCTGGAAATACATAGAACTTTATCTTTGGATGGGAGGCAAAAAAAATAGATATATTTTCACAACATTCAGTGCACAGAGATATTACAGAGATTATTATATACATTTTCCTCCTTCCCAGGAATTTAGTTTACTTACCCTAGCTTCAAACCAAATGCCCAAACTGCTTAAATACCTTTTTTCACTGCCCCCCCCCCAGAAGAAAGAGAAGAGGCATGTTTTCATGAAGTAAACCCACAGATCCTCCCAAACTTAACCTCACAACTTTAGAAAGTAACTTTATCAGAGAAACCCATTCTTTGTTTATAGGTCTCAGCTCTCCTTCTCAGCTTCCAGGGGTTATCTTTTGAAATGTTAATGAAGCCCTGTTTGTTCAGAGGGCAGCCTGTGTTGCTGAGGTCCCACTCAGACCCTAGAGTCCATTTGGACCCACTGGAGTGGGCCAGGGTAGTAGTAATACACCCCCCACCACCCCCACCCCCCCCCCCCCCCCCCCCCCCCCCGCCACACACACACACCTAAGCCACCTAGGGCAGGGGAGGAAGTGAGTTTCCATCTGGGAAGGAGCTCTGGGGGAAGCTCCATGTAGAATGGCCCAGTTTCCATTTGCCTTGATTTGTTTCAAGTTTGTTCAACCCACATATAAGCCAGAAGTGTTTGTTTGGGTGTCTTTCTTTTTTAAAAAGCTGTGTGGGGGTCTTGACTGGGGTGAGGTGGGGGTGTGTGTGAAATGTTTGCTTGAGGACCTGGCACCTCAAGACTCCCATCTCACATTGTCCATTGCGACCTTTTGCTGGGAGATGACATTGTCAGTCAGCCCTCTTGTGTCTGGATGCTTTTTTTTAATAGAATTGACCAATGTTCTGCTGCCATTGATTAAAGTATTATTTATACTAATTGTTGCCTGTAGTTTTGATGTAATTCATTGATCTATATTTGACATACTTGATGTAATAAAAGGTGTAGTGAAATCTCCCTCCTGCTTGGTGCCTCCTCAGAAGCAATCTTCACTGAGTCTTCTATTAGCTACGATTCCATGATTTCATATGAACAAATGTTTGCATTATTTTCTGCAGTGTACCTGGTGTGGAAAGGTTAAACTGTTAGACTTAGCAATACTCTTATGACCGCCACCACCCATACATGTACAGCCCTGCTGTGGTCGGTGTGTTTTTTGAAGGGAAAGCCTGGGGTTAGTTTTAGCTTGCAGGGCAGTGACTATTATCTTTTGAAGATAACCAAGTACCTTCCACCAGGGTGGATCTGTGTGTGCCCAGGGTTAACTCAGTCACACTAGTCTGCCAGTCTCTTTGTGGTGCGGTAGGTGGGACACCGCCCCCTCCTCCAACTCTGGGAGAGATTATTTGGCACTGGGCTCTGGGCCAAAGTGGGGACTAATTATTGGCTACCCCAACCTGACCCCTTCAGGTCTCCAATCTCAGGCTCCCACTTTTCTAGGGGTGACCAACCCCACTGGGGCGTTTGGCACCTGCGCCCCCACCCCCTAGCACCCCTTTGCTTTGCAGACAAACACTCCCCACTACACACACACACACACACACACACACACACACATATTGCAAGTGGCGTGCGCTATTTTTATCGCCAGGGCCTTTTCACGTCTGGTCCTTGTCTCGAAGAAGGAGGGGGGCTAAGAACAGAGTCCCTAAATAGATTGGGGGCGGGGGGGGGGGACCGGAGGACAGGAGGGGGGGACATGCCGGAGACAGGAAATGGGCAGAATGCATAAAATCGGACATGTGTCCTTAATATATGGAAGGGCTCGCCTCGGACGCGCGGACATGTGTCTGGATAAGCGCGCAGGCAGAAGTTTGGGTGTGCAGCCGGCTGTCAGGAGCGTGCTCGGCCCGCCCGGCGGCGAGAGGCTCCACCCGCGCCCACCGACACATCAATAGCGCGGCGAGCCGAGCCCGCCGCCTGCCCGCCCCGCACAGCCCAGTCCCCGCGGCCCTCGCCAGGCAGCCGGCGCTTCCCGCCATGTTGGGGAGCCCTCCCTGCCCCCCGCGCCGGGCTGGGCGGCCGGGGCTCGCCGGCGGCCGGGGGGAGGGCCTTTCATAACCCGGAGAATTTTCAAAGTGCGAGGAAGATGATAAGAATAGATTTCTACAGGTCCCGACCACGTGATTGGCGAAATAATTAATTCAGCACGTCCCTTAAGAAACACGGAGCCGTCATTAATCTGCCACGCAAAGGGCTCTCTCCGACTTGGAAAGTGCAGGGATCCCAAGAATATCGCCCGCCGAGGGGGGCCCGCGACGCCCCCCGACCCGGCACCCCAGCCCCCCCGGGCGGCGGCGGCGGCGGCGGGCGCGGGAGCGCGGCCGGCAGGTAAATATTTTGGCGACTTTTATTTCTCCGGATTTCAATCCTTAATGAACTTAGCTGTCAGGTTTGCTGACAAATAGTTCCCCGGGCTTCCTGATTTGGAACCGCGCGCCGGCTGGAGTTGTTAGTGGCTTGGATGGTGACCTTTGATTCAGAGAAGCTTTGCACTTACGAAAAATTACGGAGAGCGGCCGAGTGTATGTAAGAGAGAGAGAGAGAGAGAAAGAGAGAATGTCAGGGTGTAAGAGGGGAGAGAACGAGCGGAATGCTCGGAGACAACAGGAGTTAAAAAAAAAAAAAAAGCCACTCTCCCGGCTGGGGGACTCGCCTGGTGCACGCGGGGCCGAGATGGCCCGGTCGCCTGTGTCTACCAGGGAACAATGGTCGCTGTCACAGCATCTGCTGTCTATTCTTAAACCGGTGAGAAAAGGCCCCGGCCCTCTTTTCAAGCGAGGGTCGTAAATTTTTCTTTGCGTCATAATAGAAGGCTATAAAATCGAGTTGAAATTTTACCCCAGGCAGGTTTTAACCAACAGATAATGATTTTCGAGTGGCTTCTCCTACTCCCCACCCTCCCCACCCCAACCGAGCTATAGTGCTTCTTCTGTCACCCAGTGAGTAGCCTCTCCTTTTTCTCTTTCTTTCTTTCTTTCTTTCTTTCCCTCTTTCTCTCTTTCTTTTTTCAAAATCAATCAATCAATCTATCTATAAGTAGATAGGTAGATATTCAGCTTTGGAATAAGATGTCAAATGAAGAACAGGGAAAGAAGTGTCTGTTCCCCAAAGGAAGGGAGGAAGGGACAGCCTTAGGGGATGGAGTCTGGCTGTGTGAGAGGGCTGGGTGCTTGCAGAGATTTTCTCTCCTGTGCTCTTCCACCTCAGTCTTTCTTTCCCACTCCTACACTCATAAGAGGATTAGTTGTCTCACAAACCACTTTGCCTTCAGCCACCTCACCCCACCTCTAGCTCGCCAGTGATCCAGGCTGAGGCAGCAGCTCCCACCTCTGGCCTGGATGCTGAGGAGGTTTTATTTCCTTCTCAGGTCTGAGGAGTATTTCTTGGAGCTGGGGCTGCCAGTGTATGGTGGTTGCTTTGGGGATTTTCTTGATCAATTCTCCTTCTCCTTCTCCTTCTTCTCCTCCTCCTCCTCTTTCGTGTGTGTATTTCCCCCGTCAAGACAGAGACAAAGTTTCCCCGTTATGAATTATACATTCAAACAATAACACATTAATTCAATTATTCAAAGATGACAAATGTTTATGTGCCTTGCAAGTGACTCCGCCGCTGATTCTGGCGCTTTCTCTGAGCTGCCTGCGTTTTTTCTCAATGAGAATTGGCTACCTTCCTACTCAACCCCAACCCCACCCACCCCAAACAACCCCAGCATCCCTTTGGTAGGCCCAGAGAGTGACCCACAAAAAGCTTTTCCAGCCCTGCTGGCAACCAGGCAGCCAACAGCCTCCGAAGGCCTGGGCTTGGCGGGCACCGGCCTGGGCTATTTTATCAGTGTGACAATTACCCGGGTTGGTGTGATAAATCATCGTAAGTAATTCCTGAAAGGGTGCGAGGCTGTTGGGGGCCGGTCGAGGACTGTAAATCTTTCCGGTTTATTGCTCTATGAACATATGCTCCGATTGAAGAAGGCTTAGATCCTTTCCTAGAGACAAATTCCCGCAAAGCTGCCCCCCACCCCCTTGTAGAGATTAACACTTGCTGCAGGCAGGTTTCTTGGTCCCTGGCAGGAGGCTAGGGGGCGGGGCCCTGGGGCGGGATGGATGGGGGGGTTCCCACAGTCCAGTTCCAAGAGCCCCCCCCCCCCCGTGGTTCTCCATCCCAGGCTGGGCAGGTGAAGGGAAGGAGGGGTTTGTTGACAGGCCTGGGGGCTTGCCCCTGTGTTACCTGTCCTGTCCTGTGACTACCTCCCGGTTTCTGGAGTGGAGAAGCGCGGACTTGTGCTCCCTTTTCTATGGCTTGGCGGGTCCAGGCACAAGGTCTGCTGCCTGCCCGACCCGGTGCAAACCAGGAACAGCAGCTGCTTCGTGCTGGCTGACGCTTCAAGCAGCGAGAACTGAGGGGTGTGGGGGACACCCTGTCCTCTGGTGGTGCGGGATTCCAGGTTGCAAGCCTGGTAGGGCTGCGTAAGGACCTGCAGGAGCTCCCTAAACGCCAAGAGCTGGAGAGCCACTGTTGGCTCTGGGCCTGAACTTAGCTTATCCAACCTTTTCCCCATGCAGAATCATTTCAGTAGATTTTGCCCAAACGCTGAGTGTTACTGGAACCTATCTTGATCTAAGAGTTGTGAAATGCAAGTTTCCTTGAGTCCCCTGACACACACACACACACACACACACACACACACACACACACACACACACAGCTTGGTCCGGGCCAATGCTGCATCGCCCCACACCCTAGCCCTGCCATCGCCTTCTTGGAAGCGCGCAGGAAGCGGGGAGCCAGGGCCCGAGGTCGCAGGGCCTGCGAAACCCTCCCGGCGAGCACTGACTGGAGACTCTCGGGTCCGGACGCGCAGCTTTCAGCGCCCAGACCACCCCAGACCACCCCGAGGCCACCCCGAGGCCACCCCAGGCCACTGGGCATCTGGACTGCGCGCGCTGGACGCCGAGGAGGGAGTTCTCCCCGGCCCAGCCGCTGCTCCGGTGCCTTTCCCGGCTTGGGCTTGGGCTCGGCTCGCGGGGTGGCTGCGGTCACTGAGTTCGTTTGCTGGATGAGCCCAGGACCCAGCAGCGGTGGTGGTGGCGGTGACGACGATAGGGTTTCTTGGGCTGGGAGGAGGGGAACTCCCACCGTAGCGCCGGGCCTGAGTAGTGCCACAACATAACGCCATAGTGCCGGCGACAGCAAGGGGAGGCTGGCTAGCCAGGCCACCTAGGGGGCGTCTTGCGGCTTTAGATGGGGTGCAAGAAATCTTTGCGGGGCTCCTGGGTCCAGCCAGAAAGCTGGGGGAACCCTGGTCTTCAGCTGCTCCTCAGTCGCTTCCGGAGATGCCTTTAAGAGAGGTGGCCTCTAAAACCTCCAAATCTCAGGCCAGGCTGGTACCAGGCTGGCCTGGCCGAGGTCAGAGGTCGTGAGGGGAGGACTGAGAGACCCTTTCCCCACCTCGAGCGGCCAGGCCCAGGCTGCCAAAGGCTCAGGCTGCGAGATCCGGGGTTTCCTCTCGCCCTGCACCCACCCCAGCCTGCCCAGCAGAAGGGGCCCGGGACCCCCGGCTTTCCCGCCCCTCCTCCCAGCCCCCAGGCCTGGCTGCGCTCCGGGGCTGGATGGCGTGAAAGTTTCAGCCTCAATCAGTACAATCTTCCCTCGGGGTCACGTGAACAAATATGTTCGCATTTGAAGGCAGCCTCTGTATTTCCCGACTATGAGGGGCTTTCCGGGGCTCTCCAAATCCAGAAAGGGCCACCTTCCGAAAGCAAAACAAACCCCCAGCTCTGGGGGGGCCTGGGAGGGCTGGGCAGGAACCCAGGAGTGGGTGGGGGCGCGGGTGGCCGCAGCTCTGGGCCTGGGAGCCGGCAGGACAGGCGGGCGGGTGGACCGACGGGCGCGCAGCGCAGGCGAAGCCAGCTCTGGGACTACGGACTAGTTCCTCCTGCGTTTATTGGTAGTTGAACCTCAGCCTGGTTCCGTTCTACCGGGAATTGTGTGCTCGGGTATATGGTCGCGTCTGCCAGCGCGCAAGACCAGGGTTGGGACAGTGTTGTCTGCAGACAAAGGGGGAAGTCTAGCTCTGCCCCCCACTGGCGCCCACACTGAGGCTGAGGACACCAGGTTTATGATAAATTAGAATCCAGGTAAGCAATTGCATGACAAAAATGAAAATCTTTGGGTATGAGGCTGCTTGCTGCCCTGAGCGGGATGCTAAATATGATTTATTTTGTGTAATCTGTGATCTTGATTATTGCCAATTGGTGAGGCAGCCCTCGTAGACCTAGATACACTTCCACATATACATCGAGGACTGTGATGGTGATTAATCGTAACGGAGGCGAGCTTTGTGGGGATGCTCCCTGCCTGCCCAAAAGGTTAGGAGGACACACTACCTTGCCAGACTTGGAGGGGCACCGGTGATCTGGGGAGGAGGGGAGTTGGCAGTTTGAGGAAAGGATCCGATGAGGGGATAGGGGACTGGAGGGAGTGTGTGTGTATTGGGGGGGGGGGTAAGATAAAATGTGTAGTCCTGAGAACTGGCTGGGAAATAAAATAAATAAAAAGAAACTTTTTTTACACTGTCACTGCCAAAGTAAGATGGAGCATCATATTAATTCTGTGGCTTGGACTGCTGGGCTGGGTGCAGGCAGGTTGATTTATATGCATTTAAAATAAACTCTGTGACCAGCCGGCTCCCTGCATTGTTTAGGGAGCTCTCTCCACTAACACATGCCTTTATCTCTTGCTGTTGGCTTAATTTTTTTTTCTCCTAAACTGTTACTTGAGCTCTTTGCCCCAAATTCAAGAGAACCTTCAAGCTACCCAGAAGAGTTTGGGAGACACTTTTGTATTTTTCCCCCAATTTGGAGATTTGACTGTGGCAGTGGCAAGGAGAAGATTTAGGGCTTCTGGATCCTTTTCCCCAAATAATCTGGATAGAAAGCTAAATTAAATTTTAGCTCTCTCATCCCATCCATCCTTTTGTTTGCTGCATCCCATGGCTCTCAGCTGGAGAACAGGACAGCTCATCTCTGATGTCTCTGGTCTTGGGAGGACTGAAGCCCGAAAGTAGTAGGCTACATGGAGCCAGCGGCTCCAAGCTCTTGGGGACACCATAGGGCTGGGCTGGACTGGGCCTTTTGGGGAAGAGATCCAGAAAGCGGGGAGCCCTCCCTTAGTCTAGGTTGGAATTGGGTCCGAGAGAGCAAGGCTTCCAGGGGACTTTGCCATCAAAGGAGAGTATTAAAGTTGTTTTGTCAATCGCCTTCGCTTGGCTCCATCAGAACTTAAAGTCACTGGACATTTTTCTTCTTCGCTGGCTGCCTTGGAGCTGCACGCCTGCCAACTTAGTCAGCTGAATCCAATTACTGCGAGCAGCTTTTCATTTGGCCCCATGGAGCACTCACTTATAACTTCCCTGAAAATTTCAATAATCCCTACCAAGGCTCCCTAACCTATGGACTTTTTCCCTGGGACCTGTTGGGGAGTGGGGTATAGGATCTGTTGGGGACCAGCCCTTCACTGAGAGCTTCTAGATGGGGTTCCTTCTCTGTCCAGTTTCTGGCTATGGACTGGATGGGGCTTCAGCTGGTGGCCCGAGGTGATTCTGGCAAGCAAGAGGAAGAAGCTAGGCCCACTGCTGGAAGGTGGGTGGGCTGGAGAAGGAGTGCACAGAAGGCTTTCAGGGCTTTGGGCAGCCAACCCCAGCCACGTTGAGCTTCTGGGTTCTTCCCCTTCCCAAGCCTTCTGCACCCAGAATGCAGAGATCAAGGAGCACCCCAGAACAGCCAGGTGCAAATTTACCCAGTTCCTAAGAGGCTGGGGAAGGAAAGTCTAGCTACAAGTTTCTGGGAGATCCTGGCCCTGGATGCCCATTCAGCTTAGCCCTTCTTCTCAAGGAAAGCTTCTGCTTCAAAGAATTTTTTTTTTTTAATTAGCAAGGAAAAAAAAATTCAAGCAGTAAAAGTTGACGTCCACCCACGTGGATATATCTTATAAAACGGCTTGGGGATTCTCGCGGGTGCTGTTCCCTGGAACTATGTGGCTCCAGCGAGCAGCCCTGGGGCAGGCCCACCAGAGCAGCCCCAGGGTTTGGGCCGGCTGGGAAGCTGAAGCCAGGGAGCGATGATAGGAGCCCTACCGGGCCAGGATCTCTCTGAGGTGCTTCCGTTGGGTGTTCATTAAGGGGTGAGTTATTGCCGCGTAAGCCAAAGGTCACTTCAAAGGCTTATGGCTGTGTGCTCTAGTCTTTAGAAGGGTCCGGAATGCTTTGTGTGGGGCTTTCCCAGTGCAGTTTAGTGTTTGCAAACTACTGAGTCGACAAATTGCGAAGGGTAGATGCAAGGGGTGGGGGTGGGCAATTGTGTCTCTCCTTTCACCTGACAAGGCAGCTACTGAGAACAGGAGGTAGTGGGTACTTGGTCTGTTTGGGGGTTGGGGTGGAAAAGCTTTGCCTATTTCTTAAGTAGTTTGCAACCTTACTCTGACACAGATATGGACTGTCCAGGTCAGCAACAAGGTGGGTATTTACTGGAATAAAGTAAACTCAAGGAAATCACCCAGAATAGAATGTAATGTACAAGCTGGAAAAATGCACTGAGCTCCTTTTTCTCTGGGACTCCATGAGGTAACCATTGCCCATCTATATTCACACTTTCCTTTATGTCTCTAAGTGTCATCCCAAGTCCACACACTGCCTCTCTTCTGTTCCTAAGTATGTGTGGCAGTGGCTTCAGGCACTGGGGTACCTAGCACATTTTTAGAGTTTGATTGGAGCAGGAGAACAACTAGTCTCCACGCATTTCTGACTCACTTGTTCTATTTCCTATTCCAGGGTCAGACTCTTTCTTAGCCACTCTCCCTTCAGCCAGTCAAGGATCTTGGTGTTGAAAGTTACTCCCTCACCCCCAGGAGCTTACCAAGCATTCTTTCAGTTAGGGAGAAGGCACCCAGAATGGCTTCAAGGACCATATGCAGTAGTCATATTGACTATGACACTATTCAAGAGGGCAAAGCCTCTCTCAACATGTAAGTGTTTGTAAGAAAGAATAGGCTGCCACTGAGTTTTTTGATTTGTTCCAGATCTGCCTCAACAAAAAGAACCTGGAGGGCCTACAAAAACAAAAAAAAGTTAGAGACAAAATTTGAGAGAGAAAAAAATATATATATACACACATGCACACACAGTTGTGGTGAGTGGAATGCTTTTAAAATAACACAATAATACTAATTTCCACTGCATTTCCATCTGTTCTGCAACTCCAGGTAGCCATCGCAGGCTTCATACATCAAGACGTAAAACAAAGGGCAGCTTTGAAGTGGATCACCTCAGTGTGAACTGCTGTGGGTTACACGATAAGCCATCATCAGCCTTTAAATTTATGGGGCTGTAATGGTGTGAGCCCAGTGCCTTAAATGCAGGGTGTAGTCTGCATTATCTGGGCTATTTAGAAGGTACATACATTCAGGGCTCCCCATAAGGCAGAAGAGGCTCAGGCTGAAAAATCCCGAGAACTTGGGCAGAAAAGCTGCCTCAGTTCTACAGTAACTATATCTCCACTCAGATCAACCCTAGAAGGAGTGTTCTTTCTTTCTTTCTTTCTTTTTTCCTTCCTTCCTTCCTTCCTTCCTTCCTTCCTTCCTTTCTCTCTTTCTTTCTTTCTTTCTTTTCCAGAAGGAGAAAAGCTAAGAAGGAAAGAAGTGTCTCCTCTCAGCTCCAGTAAGTTAACGAGGACCCTAGGGCCAAAAGTCATGTCCACCAGAAAGAGATCTGTGGGCTTCCAAGGCTTCCAGGGAAAAGCTTAGTAAATCTCAGAGTAGCAGAATCAACCAGCACCCCCATCGCTTTCTCTTTCCACTTGCTCAGTCTAACTCTACCCGCCCATGATAGCCGGGCTAGTCACAGCCTGGCCATTGTGGCCCCCTCCCTCTCCAAGCCCCTCCGCCTTCCCTGGACCACAGCAGGCGGCGAACGAGCCGGCGAGCTCCTGGCAGGCCTCTGTGCATCTGGCAAGCTCCCCGGCGTCCCCAGGCCTCCGTGGGCGGCAGATCTTCAGTCCTGGGCGGCGAAGCTGTGCGGTCCAGTCCCTGTGGTGCGGCCCAGCAGAGCTGCAGAAAGGGCCCGCTCAGGCCACTTTATATAATCCCCCTGCTCGCGGGGCGCGGGGCGAGGGCCAGGGAAAGTGCGGAGTAGGGAATTCTTTTGCTGCGCTTCCTCCTACGCGGAGCTCTCTTTCCACTTGTGAAAAGTGCCGGGCCTTGGGAAGTGTTTTTCTTTTCATTCCTTACTGAAGCGTTTACTGCCGCCGCAGTCATAAATTTTGTTACAAACCACAATGACAGGTGCATTGATATGCACCGTGAGAGCTCCAGCTGCTTAATAACCCCGTCCTCTGGTCGCTGTGAGCGCCTTTTATTTATTTGGTATCATATTGGCTATTGATCCCGCCCGGGCAGAATTAAGTGCACTGAGCAAGCATCAGAGTTGGGCCTGGGAAGCGGGTGCCAGTCTGCCAGAGGCCGCCTTCCTTCTGCCTGGGGACCATTTGGCGTGTATTCTGGGCCAGTGACTGGATCTCTGAGCTGAGCTGGGCATCTTCCTAGGGCTGAGAAAAAAAGGGGGGGTTGGACTAACTGGACCGCAGTTGACAACTCACTAATTCAAGAGGAAGAGAGAATGGAGTTAGAGGCGGTTGGGGGAGGCTGAGCTCGGAGGGTCCCCCATACTGGAGGGGTGGAAGACTGGGGGGTGGAGGAAGAGAGAAGCAGAGGCTAGGGCGGATGAGGAGTTGGAAGGCTGCTCTCCCCCTCCCAAGTTAGTTTTTACCCCCAAGGCATTTGGATCCAGGTCCCAAATGACCAAAGGTACCAAAGGGCGAGAAAAGAAAGCCTTAAAATAAAAGAAGGGGGGGTGGTGGAAAAGATGACCCACTGAACAGTTGGCCATTGTCCAAGTGATTTACGACCCATTCCTGCATTTTAGGTTCAAGCAGAGTTCACAAGGAGCAGGGATTTCTGGAAAGAAATAAGCCCTCAACCTCCCCCCACCCAAAAAAATACCCCAACTTAGCAATACTATTTTCAGATTCTACTTTAGGATAGGTGGTTTGGGGCATTATATTTTGGGGTGCAGCAAAACCTTCCCTTGCTTCTAGGGAAATGGACGCTGGGGTGGTGGGATCATCACTGAGTGAGTCTTGAAATTCCTTAAGACAATGAAAACAGAGGTAGGAGAAAAGTCTGGTGGCCACAAAGCTGCTCATATCTGCACTTTGGAGGTTTGTTCACAGAGCTTTTGCTCGGAATATGTCACAGGGACAAATGTGCGCAGCACCATCTGTTTCACAGACCTGGTCTGTGAAGAAGCTATTTTATTGTGACTGATCCACCTATCAACATAAACTTGGTCAACTTGGGAGGCAAGAGGGGTATGTTTTGCTTCCACAGTAGTGAAAGGAATGACAGGAGTAGCCATGAGTTTTGGTGGTCTGAGTATCTTATGTAGCCCTTCTGACACCCAGAAAGCTATGAGTTTAAGACTAGAAGGAGGATCTAGAGGAGTAAAGTCTAGAAGTTTAACCAAACCCAGAGTAGCTGATAAAGTTCTAAGGTCAGACATACAAAGATAATAACTATAGGATGAGGTAGTAAGTTTTCATTTGATATGCAATGATTTTAACAGAGAATGATACCTAAAGTATCAATTGAAAGAAAGATTAAGTCTAGCATGAATAAGTTTCCTAACTACATGCAGTTCAGAGTAACAATGGAAATAATTCCTAAAATTTAATGGCACAGTATTCCACTATCCCAACAAAACCAATGACTTACTCATATCCATCTGCTATATTTAAAAAACAAAATGAACAACAATCTACCCAAAACAAAAGCTAATATGGAGACCCCCCCCCCCCCCAACTGGGTAAGACTATTTGGTGAGAGTGGAAGGCAAATTTGTGAATGGAAAAGTGATTATGGTAGCAGTAGTCAAACCTATTAGTCAGATAACTTTTCTAGGCTATGTAGCCCATCATGACCATGATGGAAGCCAGGGAGTTGGGGGGGGGGGAGTTGCCTGAAAGACAAGATAAATTCAGACCAAGAAGCTGACCTATGTATTTTCTTTATCAAGCAGACAAGAGTGGTTGAATGGTATTAGTTATACTTTAACTCCTTAGGAGACTTTCAGAAGAAGGGGGAGGATGGTGGTGAGTGAGAAGAGAAATCCCCATCAAGCACCAGGGGATACAAAAGAGAATTATTCTTAGGGAAGCCGCTCTTCTTCTTCTCCTTCTCCTCCTTCTCCTTCTTCTTTCTTCTCCTTCTCCTCCTCCTCCTTCTTCCTCTTCCTCTTCCTCTCCTCCTCCTTCTCCTCCTCTTCCTCCTTCCTAATTCCAGGTTCATGCCAGGAGAAGTTATCTAATTGGTTGTGCATAGAGTGGGAGGTAGGGTAGTATGAATGATCCAGAGTACAGATCAATAAAACTATTTATACAATAGATGCAGGATAGAAACAATAGTGTTGCAGTATAAAGTGTTCCCTAGTCACTCATATTTCATTCATTTCAAATTTCCTTCACTGATATCCTGTGATATCTCTTTAAAAATCAGTGGGAGACAAAGTGAAAGGCACAGAAATAAATTGAGGGTGGGGTAGACAGCATAATGGTTATGCAGAGATTCTCATGCCTGAGGTTCCAAAATCCCAGGTTCAGTCCCCCACACCACCATAAACCAGAGTTGAGCAGTGTTCTGGTAGAGAGAGATAGAGATAGAGATATAAATAGAGAGAGAGATGGGGAGAAATTGAAAGAAAAGAAACATTTTCTTACTTCAGAATTAATCGTGGGGGTTTTAAGTCAACTATTTGGTTTATATCTCCTAGTAGGTAGTTCAGTGTGACCCACAGAACTAAATGGACTGATTTTCAACCTGTCACCAGGAAGTGGATTTATCTGGGTCTCCATGAAGGATGCTGTAATTTTGGAACCAGGTGGGGAAGGTAATATTTTATGAGTTCTGATGTTCTGGGTGTGCTCGTCAAGAGCCTGGGATGACCCCATGATTGACTGGTTAGTTTATTGATTAAATCATCTACTCATCCATCCATCCATCCACCCACCCATATATCCATTCATTAATTCATCCAACAAGCATTTATTGTATTGCACTTTGTGGGGTGCTGGGCTGTATGCCAGAAATATATGCATAGGGGCAGGGATAGATTACATAATGGTAATGCAAAGAGGCTCTCATGCCTGAGGCTCCAAGGTCCCAAGTTCAATCCCTCATGCCACCATAAGCCAGAGCTGAGAGTGCTCTGGTAAAAAAAAAAAAAAAAAAAAAAAAAAAAAAAAAAAATATATATATATATATATATATATATATATATATATATATGGACATAGTTCCTGCCTTAAAGGAGCTCAGAGTCTAGTTGAAGAATCAGCTTTTATAAGATATGATGCTATAAATAATTCCCCATGAATTTTAAAGGCTAAGTTGACAATCTTAAAGAAAGATTATATGAGGGGAGGGTTGGGGAAGAGTCCCTCCCCTTAGATGTAACAGAGCTAAGAGGAACTCAATTCAAAGAGAGACTTTTCTTATGTTTACAAGCTAATCCTTCTGACTTTTCCAAGGGTTCATATAAACTGAACTTCATGAAATCCTAGATTCTCCCAGTGTGAAGAGAGTGTGAAACAAAGATCAGGCTAGCAGTCCTTTTAGGTGACTGGTCTTGCCAATGACAATTCCTCTGGGGCTTCTCCTTTTTTCTTCTCTCCAGGTCACGTGGAACCTGGAACTGTCCCATCTCATTCAGGATCCTGCAGACATTGGAGGGGGTGGTGAAGGAGACAGTGGTGGTCAATGTTATTTGAGCAGGGTCAGCAGACCCTGGAGCTCCGTGATTGCACGATGCAGAAGGCTGCTTACTATGAAAACCCAGGACTTTTTGGAGGCTATGGCTATGGCAAAGCCACTGACACTTATGGCTACAGCAACCCTCATCAACCTTACCCACCCCCTGCTGCTGCCAATGCCCTGGACACAGATTACCCTGGTTCTGCCTGCTCCATCCAGAATTCTACACCTCTTCGAACCCCAACCCATAAGGGAGCAGAACTCAATGGCAGCTGCATGAGGCCTGGTAATGGGAACAGCCAGACTGGGGGTGGTGGCAGTCAGCCCCCCGGTCTGAACTCAGAGCAGCAGCCACCACAGCCTCCTCCTCCACCACCCACTTTACCCCCGTCCTCACCTTCCAATCCTGGAGGTGGAGTGCCAGCCAAGAAGGCCAAGGGTGGGCCCAATGCTTCTGGCTCCTCAACCACCATCAGCAAGCAAATTTTCCCCTGGATGAAAGAGTCACGACAGAACTCCAAGCAGAAGAACATCTGTACCAGCGCAGGTAGTTTGACACCTCTGGGTTACTTCCACTAGAGTGACCCCACTTTCACTAGAGTGACCCCAAGCACCTAGTTAACCTAAGAACCAAGACCTTTGGGGCTAGAAGTGCAGCCTCGGAGGCCTTATGGTTAAAACCGTATTTATGCAAAATTGTCCTTATGGTTAAAACCGTATTTATGCAAAATTGTCCTTTTTTTTTCTTTTCCATGTCCCTAATTTGAGTCATGCTTTTAGTTTGATACGACATTCACTTTCTCTCCAGACTACTGGTACCATTATTAGACAAATTTAATATGCCTTATTAGACAACTCTTCCTCAATATCTGCTTTCCTAGGCTGCTGCTTATAACTCAGCTCCATTTTCCACACAACAGTTCTTCAAAACTTGCAGCTGGTATTAAGATCCTTGAGCCTATGTGGTTAACACATAGGAGTCCCTCCTCTCTCCTCCTAAATATATATCTTTTTAAATTTTATTTATTTATTCCCTTTTGTTGCCCTTGTTGTTTTATTGTTGTAGTTATTATTCTTGTTATTGATGTTGTTGTTGGATAGGACAGAGAGAAATGGAGAGAGGAGGGGAACACAGAGAGGAGTAGAGAAAGATAGACACCTGCAGACCTGCTTCACCACTTGTGAAGTGACTCCCCTGCAGGTGGGGAGCCTGGGCTCAAACCTGGGATCCTTACACCAGTCCTTGCACTTTGCTCCACCTGCGCTCAACTCGCTGCACTACTGACTCCCTCTCCTCCTAAATATGTATTTTAATCAGAGTGCTGTTTATGGTGGTGTGGGAGATTGAACCTGGGAGTCTGGGCATGAGTCTGTTTGCATAACCATTATGCGATCTTCCCCTGCCCTCTTATTCTAAGTATTTTCATTTATTTATTGGATAGAAACAGAAATAGAGAGGGGGAGGAGAGAGATCTGCAGCACTGCCTCTCTGCTTGTGAAGCTTTTCCCTCAAAGGTGGGGAGTAGGAGGAGCTTGGGTCCTGGTTCTTGTGCATGGTAATATATGTATTCAACCAGGTGTACCACTATCTGGCCCCTGAAATCTCTCTCTCTCAAGATTTTATTTATTTATTCATAAGAATGATAGGAGGAGAGAGAAAGGAAAAAGAACCAGACATCACTCTGCTACATGTGCCACTGGGGATTGAACTTGGGACCTCATGCTTGAGAGTACAATGCTTTACCCATTTTATCCACCTCCCGGACCAGTCCCACTCTCTTAAGTACATAGGAAGTAAAACCTGTGAAGTGCTGTTTAGAACCACACTAAGTGCTTCATAAGCACTATCTAATGAAATTTCCCAAAGAAAACTTTGAGGTAGGCATCTTCACTTCACAGAGAAGGAAACAGATGATAAGTTACTTACCTATACTTACAAATTACAATATAATGCACTTGACTGCAACTATAGTCTGCAAGCCGTAACCACAGGACTCTGACTTAGCCCCACAGTTCTCTCCCCTCCAATAAATTCACAGTGGTTGGGGTGGTGGTGGCCTGGGGTGAGAGGGTGTGTTCTGAAATAGAAGCAGTTTTAGATTTCTCTTCCTGCAAATGGAGACACTAGAGTTGAGATCTTCTGCAGGTCCACTCAGTTTATGTGGAAGGAGGTGTGCAGGACCAGAAGCTGAGACCTGCTGCTTCTCTCTGATCAACCTGCTCTGTTCCAGAGCACTTCTGGCCTTGTTCTGTAATATAGTTTATCTTCAGGTAGATGAACTTGCTTCCAGGACCAGGGCTAGTTTAAGGCTAGGGATGTAGCTAGCTTGTTATCAGGTCTCTGGCCTGCTTGCTGCTCTCCAGGGCAGCTGCTGCTGGGTAGAAAGTGTCTTCTAGCCTCTAAGCTCCTTCTCCTGCCCCTCCTTCCTTAGCTGCAGGCCTAGCACCCCCCCTCTCTCCCAGGAGAAATCCATTTGTCTTTCCAGGGAGGGAGTGGACAAGCAGCTGAGAGGTGGCAGGGGTGGTGCAAGGCAGTGCTGAGGCTGCTACTTTTAGCACAGCAACACTCACAATGCTTCCAGCCAGGCCTGGGCTCTACTGGTGCTGGGGGGGGGGGTTTACATTTTTATCATTTATTAACCTCCTTGCATCTGGGTGCAGAACTCTTGGGTGCCAGGGCTGGAGTGAGGCGCTGAGCTCTCCACACTCATACTTGCTGAGGTGCTTTACCCAGGGTGCAGCCCCTGAGCAAAGCATGCTGGGGCTGCCTCCACCACAGGAGCAGAGGCTGGGGGGGGGGGGCGGCGGTGAGGGGGGCTAGTGTTCAAGAAGCCTGGCCTTTCTTTGACAAGAGGGAGGCCGCCTTCAGCTGCTTCTGTTCTCTCATTAAACAACTCCACTGCCTTTGGGATGGGATGATGGACTAGACTGTGGGTGGTGTGGGGGGGGGTGGAGAAGAGACAGGGTGAATCGTACCTCAGAAGGCATATGGGGGTTTCAGGTGCGACTGGTAGATAGGTAGGCCCAGGGAGGCCCGTGATCTCCTCCTTGGATTCACCCCTCAATCTCCCCACCCCCTACTCCAGCCTGGATTAAGGTGCAGGGTGAGGTGGAGGGAGAGGAGGAAGCCTGGAAGCCTTCTCTGCGGCCTCAGGGTCGCCCTCTCAGTGTCGCTTTTCTTTCTTTTCTTCTTCTCTCTCTTTCTCTGCGCCTAGGAGAGAGCTGCGAGGACAAGAGCCCGCCAGGCCCGGCGTCCAAGCGGGTGCGCACGGCGTACACGAGCGCGCAGCTGGTGGAGCTGGAGAAGGAGTTCCACTTCAACCGCTACCTGTGCCGGCCGCGCCGCGTGGAGATGGCCAACCTGCTGAACCTCACCGAGCGCCAGATCAAGATCTGGTTCCAGAACCGGCGCATGAAGTACAAGAAGGACCAGAAGGCCAAAGGCATCCTGCACTCGCCGGCCGGCCAGTCTCCGGAGCGCAGCCCGCCGCTCGGAGGCGCCGCGGGCCACGTGGCCTACCCCGGCCAGCTGCAGCCGGTGCCCGGCCTGGCCTACGACGCGCCCTCGCCGCCCGCCTTCGCCAAGTCTCAGCCCAACATGTACGGGCTGGCCGCGTACACGGCGCCGCTCAGCAGCTGCCTGCCGCAGCAGAAGCGCTACGCCGCGCCCGAGTTCGAGCCTCACCCCATGGCCAGCAACGGCGGCGGCTTCTCCAGCGCCAACCTGCAGGGCAGCCCGGTGTACGTGGGTGGCAACTTCGTCGACTCCATGGCCCCCGCGTCCGGGCCGGTCTTCAACCTGAGCCACCTCTCGCACCCTTCCTCGGCCAGCGTGGACTACAGCTGCGCCGCCCAGATCCCCGGCAACCACCACCACGGACCCTGCGACCCGCACCCCACCTACACAGATCTCTCTGCCCACCACTCCTCTCAGGGACGCCTGCCCGAGGCCCCCAAACTGACGCATCTGTAGCAGCCGCCGCCGGCCCTGACTCGGTGCACTTACCTCTTGGGCTTTGGGCTAAGGCTGGGGTGGCGGGCGGGGCCCGCGGGGCAGCTTACCGACCTCCCTCCCTCCCTCCCTGCTCCGGCCTGGGTCGCTATTTCCCGGGTCTCAGGGCGAACAGCGGCCAAGGCGCAGGCGGCCGGCCGGGCCTCCTCCCCTCCAAGGCGCACCTTCCTTCGGGTGGTTCGCTATAGATCAGCCGCCACGATCCTCCCCTGTAAACCTGACAGTGCCATAGACGGCGGATGGGGGGACTCTGTTAATGGGGTCCCGAAGGTAAGTCTGAGCTCCACCGGCGGTGTGCCCCATGGAGGGCCCAGAACACGCAGAGTGCCCGGCCGGCCGGCCGGCCCGCGTCTAGCTTAGTGGCGGAGACCTTAATTTATATCCTCCTTCCTATCCCCGTAAGGATTGCATCGGACTCAATGATCTGTAGATCTGTATTTATTATTTGAAGCGAGTTATTTCGTTTCCCTGATTATTTATCCTCGTCTTAATGTATTTATGTGTATATTTGTAGAATTCTCCAGCCAAGCTTAGAAACGCGCTCCCAGGCCGCGGGGGGCCACATTTCACCTCTTTAGTCCCCCTTGGTCTGAACTAGTTGAGAGAGTAGTTTTGAACAGTTGTAACCGTGGCTGGTGTTTGTAGTTGATGTAAAGGATTAAGACCGCAGATTGTTCTTTCTGGGTAGAGTCAGGCAACCTGGTTATTCATTTCTCAACAGCCGCAGCCCTCACCACTCGACACAGTTTATTGATTTCAAATTGTCTGGTACTATTTGGACAAATATTTAGAATAAAAAAAATTCTCAGTCGGAAGTGTATCTGTGTTGATCAGTCACACATGAAAATAGGTCACCTCTGCCTTTCTAGCACGATCCCCAGGAAGATCCCCAAATAGGATAATTTCTGAAACCGACTTTTTCCCTTCATTTATTGGGTACCCAGCATGAAATTGGCTCTGGGGATACCTGAGAGGCCATTCCAGCTTTGACATGGGGGTGGGGGTGGGAAAAGGGAGGAAGTCTGGGGAGGCAAACCTAGAACTGTTCTTGGTTGGGATGGGCTTTCAGGGAGTAGGGCTTTCAGCTGCACCTGCTTTCTTTATTTTGCCTTTTCCCACCCCCCTTTCTAGACACAAATGAACGTTTTATTTTTGAACTGTATTTCTACTGGGGAGGCCAAAGTTCATTTTTCTGCATTAAATCATAAAATATTAACTTTGAAAGAAAACTGACAATCACATGAGAGACAAGAAGGATCTAGGTGTGGAGAAGCTATAGCTCAGAGCCAGGAATGGTCATTTGGAGACACATCTCGAGGCATTTTCTCTAGCAAGTGCTGCCCTGTCTTTTGCCATCCCAGTGGTCTGCGGCTCATTTCTAAAGAAAACAAACATTCTCCCCCCCCCCACAATGTAAAGTAATAAAAGTTTCATTAATGGAACAGAACAAATATGAACGCCATGTTTACTCCTGCTCCTTTGTACAAAATGGGCAAAAATGTCTTTGAGGATTTACAACCATTTTGTAAATATTAGTGTGACTTCAGCCAAGGGTGGACAACTCACCCGCTTCTGGGGAGGAGGCACTTGGAAAAAACGCCTCCACAGAAGCTTCAGTTCTTTTGTATTTCAGCAGAGTCGGCCCACGCATCTCGATTTGGTTTGACAAATAATGCAACTCCTACTACATCCTCGGTGACATGAGGTGAAATTTCTATTGTGTGAAAATAATTTAACTTCTAATCTTCTGGTGAAACAACAATTAGTTCTATTTGGATGTTTGTGTTTCGCTACATAATGATGACTCAGAATAATATCTAGTTTCCTTGTTCCTTTGTGCTGTTTTTAAAATGGCATGTTAGACTGAGGGTGGGAAGGGAATAAATATC
Source organism: Erinaceus europaeus (assembly GCF_950295315.1). NCBI lineage: Eukaryota > Metazoa > Chordata > Mammalia > Eulipotyphla > Erinaceidae > Erinaceus > Erinaceus europaeus. Next base: position 15,420,196 of record NC_080179.1, on the reverse strand, counting down.
CTTTTGCTAAATCTCACTTTATCCAAGCAGGCTGAAAAATATCCATGTTGTAGCAGAGTATCAACAGAATAAATGATTTCAACGGAAGGCATATTTTACCCACTTTTAAGGCTTAAAAGTGTTTTCTATGAAATTTGCACCCATAGGCAGAATTTCTAATTGTCTTGTAGGAGATTATTTTTTAAGCTATTATGGAAATAAAGAAGAGTTTGCTGCCTTGCAGGGATTACAGCCACCTTTCTGAACTGGGTAAATATTGAATAGACGAATTGTCAGGCTGTTTAGATTCAGCCGGGTTCCTCTCCATCTCTTCTTCCTACCATAAATAATAATAAAAATACATAATGTATCATGGCTCCAGGCATTTTCCAGCGCAGTATGTTACCACAAGAGTATCTGCTGAGTCTGCGGGTGTCTGCCAGGCCCCAAGTGTCATCTGCGGCTTAGGGTTTCATAGATTAGACTTTAAACTGAGTCTAGCAGAGATGACAGCAGCTTCCTCTCTTTCTCAGGCTGCACAGAAGTGTGGGGTTGGGGGCCATCTCTCTGGGCAATTGCAACCACCCCAGACACCACTCTCTCGCCTGGTGTGTGTGTAATGGGGAATTCGCTTGGGACCAAACCGGCTTTTTCTCACCTCTGGAGGAAGGTCCCCCCAGGCTTCTGAGAATGGCTGGGCTCCAATCCTACCATTGGCGTGAGTGTCATGGGATGGGGATGGGGACCCTGGGGAGGGGGGCTGGGTTCCTGTCTCCAGCGAGTGTGGGGAGGGCACGTCCCCATGCCGAGAGAACAGGAGCCCGCGGCACAAACATTTACAACTTCATGAATTATAAACAAGCCGCCTTGGCCTTCACCAGACATTTTATTCCTTCTGAGCCTGCAGTTAATGTTAGTATCACCAGGGTCTAAACCCAACCGAATATCCTCTGGAGGTCCCAACCGCAGACGCTGCAGACCTTTATCTCCCAGGGGGCCACCACCCCACCGCACTCCGCTGCCTCCCCCAAGCCACAGGCACACTCTCCCGGGTTCCCGCGCCGCCCGGGAAGGTCACAATAGCGGCTCTGTGCGCCAGGCGCCCCTCCCCCTCCGGGCCGGGAGCCGAGGAGCCAGGCCAGGGGGAGGGGCGCGCAGCCTGCGATGGCGCCCAGGCCCAGGCCTCTCGCCCAGGAGGACACCGTCACCCGATCCCAGGACTGGTGCCCTGGTGCAGCGCAGGGGACGGGAGTGGGGCGCACCCTGACCAAGGAGCGGCTGGCCCCTCGCTGCCCGGTGTTGCGCCATTGTGCGCATAGCTCTTCCACCAGCTCAGCTCAGCTGCTGGGAACGCCACAGGACAAAGGCAGAGCTGGGATGGCGGCTACTTGCAGAAGAGTGTGTGTGTGTGTGGGTGAGAGAGAGAGAGATGTGTGTGTGTGTGTGTGTGTGTGTGTGTGTGTGTGTGTGTGTGTGTGTGTGTGTGTTTCCTGGGGGCTGTGGGAGGTGCTCCTGTGCCCAGGGGATGAAAGTGGTTCCTGTCTCCTAGCTCTGCCTTTGTCCTGAACAGACCATTTGGGGGAAGCTAGGGAAGGGGGGGGGTTCAGGGAGATCGATTGTGTGGAATCATCTTAAGAGGAATCCAGGTCCACGGATGGGTGCTAGGGATGGTGGTTTGTGGTGGTGGTTGGTAGTTAATTGGGAGCCCCGGTTCTCTATCCCCAGGCAACCACATATGAAGTAAATAAAACAGGGTAGAGAAGAGGTAGCCAGAATTGGACTGTTGCAAAATTGGGAGGTGGAGGTGGGGAAAGAGCTAGGCAAGAAGGATAACTTGCTGAAGCTACAGGAGAAACTCTGACCCCAGTCTGGGATAAAGTGAGTACACCCAGCTGAGCTGATCAGGGGGCAGGGAAGTTGCAGAGGAAAGACCTGGAGAGCAAGCAACTCTGGCTCCTGTAAGGGTGTAGGGAAGGGTGACTAAGTACATTTCCCGGCTTTCAGACCTCAGCCACATCCAAGGATCTGACAGAGAAAAATCTGGTCCTGATGGAATCATTAAGTTAACCATCCATTTGTACCATTTCTTTGTACAGGCTTTCAAATGAGTGTGAGGTGGAAAATAGAGAAGAGTACCTTATCCTTTGGTGCGGCACCTAAGCCTAGTCCCTAAGAGACCCATCAGCCAATTGGTTTCCCAAGTCCTAGACGTTGCTAACCTTGCTGGACAGGGTTTTTCAAATTTCTATCTGTAAAGATTATTAAAATACAGTGATTATAGGGGGTGGGGCGGTAATGAAGTGGGTTAAGCACACATGGCGCAAAGAGCAAGGACCAGTGTAAGGATCCTGGTTCGAGCCCCCAGCTCCCCATCTGCAGGGGAGTTGCTTCACAAGCAGTGAAGCAGGTCTGCAGGTGTCTATCTTTCTCTACTCCTCTCTGTGTTCCCCTCCTCTCTCCATTTCTCTCTGTCCTATCCAACAACCAACAACATCAACAACAATAATAACCACAACAAGGCTACAGAAACAAGGGCAACAACAAACAAAAGGGGAAAAAATGGCCTCCAGGAGCAGTGGATTCATGGTGCAGGCACTGAGCCCCAGCAGTAACCCTGGAAGCAAAAAAAAGTTATTATAAACTAGCTAGCGGGCTGGGTGTTAGCGTACTTGGTTGAGCACACATATTACAGTGCGCAAGGACCCAGGTTCAAGCCCCCAGTCCCTACCTGCAAGGGGTAAGCTTCACAAGTGGTGAAGCAGTACTGCAGGTGTCTCTCTGTCTCTCTCCCTCTCTGTCACATCTTTCCCTCTCAATTTCTGGCTGTCTCTATCCAATAAACTAATATAATAAAAAATAAAAATAAATAACAAGACTTTGAAAAAAAAACTAGCTAGCAACTTCCCTTCTCTTTTCCCCAGTCTGCACCAGCTGACTGACCCTTGAGTGAAGTGAAACTTCTCACCAGCAGACTAGAGAGCTTAGGCTCTCCATCTGTTAAGGTTTTTCATTAGGGAGGGTGAAGAGGATGCCTGTGTGGGTGTATGTTTGAATAACAAAGAAGTAACCTAAGGTTCGAATAAAAAGTGTTTCTCTGACCTCTGGGAGCCAGACTGCTTATGTCTTCAGTATTCAGGGGGACAGTCACAGGCCTTGATTTTGTCTTAAGAATTAGCTGAAATTTCCTTCTAAAGTTAAGAATTGATCAATTCCATTGACAGGTCTAGGAAGGTCCCCTTCATCTGGGATATCTTGGTATTGTTTTGATTGTTCATTCTGAAACTGTAAAGAAAACAGGGTGATCAGAATTTTGTGAATACTAAAATGAAAATGAAGTGGAAGGGAGACTTTCATGACTGAAGCTCTAAAGTCCCAGGTTCAATCCCTCATATCAACATTAGGCAAAGCCAGGCAGTGCTCTGGTAAAAAACAAACTACAGGGAATTGAGAGGTAGAGCAGGAGGTTAAGCACAGGTGGCACAAAGCTCAAGGATCCAGATGGAGCCCCTGGCTCCCCATCAGCAGGGGAGTCGCTTCATAAGCAGTGAAACAGGTCTGCAGGTGTCTATCTTTCTCTCCCCCTCTCTGTCTTCCCCTCCTCTCTACATTTCTCTCTGTCCTATCCAACAATGAAGGACATCAACAACAACAATAATGACCACAACAAGGCTACAACAAGGGCAACAAAAGGGGGAAAATGGCCTCCAAGAGCAGTGGATTCATGGAGCAGGCACTGAACCCCAGCAATAACCCTGGAGGCAAAAAAAAAAAAATTAAAAAAAACACAACCAATCTGGTCACCTGTAAGAGGCTTACAGCTTTATCACTTCAGAATCCTGCAGTTGGACAGAGAGGGTATATAGCTAGTGCCTGGCTGAACAGACCCATTCTTAAATTCTCTGGGCACATCAAGCTGACACCTAGTTACTACCTCCGAGAAGTTCTGAATTATAACTCTTGCAGAAAGAAAGCCAGAGTGGAGGGGGGAAATTGAGTAGGTGACTTTTCTGTACTTCCTTCATTGGCAGTGCTGGTGTTGCAGAGGATCATCACAGAGGCTGAAAATCTGAAAATCTTAGTTCCCACAGTTTCCCTGTCTTCTATTCCAGCTACAAATTCTTATCTTTGAGGCCCAAAGTTAATGCCAAATGTCTTATTTCCCATGCCCCAAAAATATGTCCACTAGGTCTCATACCCACCTTGGCAAAGTGGAAAAATACAAAGACAATCCAAAGGCCCATTTTCAGCTCAGATCCAGCCTGAAGTACAGTGAGTAAAAAGGTTTCTCTATTTGAAAGAAAGGCCAAATTGTTGTCCACTCAGTTACTGGAGCAGAAGTAGCTGATGGATCCTCAGGAGATCTGTAAGGCAGGAGATAATGGGTAAGTCCCAGAGTTTGAGGCAAAACATCCTGACTGGTTCCTACAGTTACTCTGTATTCTTTAAATGGAAGAGTAATATCTGGAGTGTCATGAGAGTAGTATTTTAATATTGGTAAGAGCCCGAGGAGGTGAACTCAACTCAAGTCAAGAGTTGGTGGAGAGACTTGGTATAGATGAAACAAACAAACAAAAATTTATTTTTTAAACTGGGGTGGCAGTTCTAACACCAGGGCAGGAGGACCTATAGGCCTGGCTTATTGTGCAGGTAGGACAGAGTACCCCTGACTGGGAGTCGGGTGGTAGCACAGCGGGTTAAGTGCACGTGGCGCAAAGTGCAAGGATCGGCATAAGGATTCCGGTTCGAGCCCCCGGCTCCCCACCGGTAAGGTAGTCCCTTCACAGGTGGTGAAGCAGGTCTGCAGGTGTCTATCTTTCTCTTCCCCTCTTCTCTACATTTCTCTCTGTCCTGTACAATAACAACAATAATAACTACAACAACAATGAAAAACAAGGGCAACAAAAGGGAAAATAAGTATAAAATTTTTTTAAAAATCAGAGTACCCCTGATTTAAGTGGAGAAGGCCTTTAAAAAAAATTATCTTTATTTATTTATTGGATAGAGACAGGTAGAAATTGAGAGGGAAAGGGGTGGTAGAGAGGGAGAGAGATAGAGAGACAACTGCAGCACTGCTTCACCACTTGTGAAGCTTTCCCCCTGCCAGGTGGGGACCAGGGGATCAAACCTGGGTCCTTGGGGAATGTAACATGTATGGTCAACCAGATGAGCCACCACCCAGCCCCCAGAGAAGGCCTTTTGGTGGTTCTGTTGTTCAAACTGCAGCCCCACGGATATTATATCCCTCCCCACCTCCTCTACAAGGCTGAGAGGTAAACTGGGTCAGCTAAGCTGAACTGGTGGCAGTGGCAGAGCTGGTACTGACCTCCCTCACCCCAGTCTGCTGCCCCTTGGGGTGGTGACTATGTCATACCAGCTACAGGCAGAGAACATACAAAGGAAGGAAGCTCCCAGCTGGCCTCCAACCTGGGAACACTCTGGGGAGAGGGCTGGTGTGGAACCTGCATCTTAGCCCCCCTGCACTCCCCACTAGGAACAATAGCTGTCACCTTCCACAGCACAAAAGACTGGTTGGGCCTGGGCAGCCACGTGACATGACGTGCGCAGGATCCTGCTCCTACTGGCTACAGGGTGCACAGTACCAGCCTGCAGCTGAGTGGGTGCTCCACATCCGCCTGGGACAAACTGTGAGTTAATCATCCAACCGGCTGGCAACCGCTTTGAGGCCTGGGAAGGGGGCTGGGACGAGGGATTTTCTGTGTGTGTTGGGGGGTGGTGTGGATGGTGGTGGGGGGTAGGCTTCATCCTATTAAGAGTTCATCAATCACCCCGTGTTCACTTTTCACTCGACAGCGGTTCCTCCTACTTCAGAGCAAGTCTGGGCCAGCTGGGATTCGACCAGAAACCACAAGCTGAGGAGACCGAGGCTCGAAGGTGGGCAGGTGGGCGCTAACAGAGGGCCCCCTACCCAGCCAGTGCCAGCACCTCCTCACACCTGCTAGCACTACTGTCTGCCACTCTCGCCCCAGAACAGTCACAGGCCCAGGCCTCCCAACATGCTCACCTACAATGATCCTGCAGCCTCCTCCTCCACTTGCCTAAGTGGTAGCCTCATCTCCAGGGTCAGAGGAAAAAACTGCAAAGGGTTGAGAAGGTTCTTGCAAACACAAATTTATGTAAGGATTAAAAATAAATTGCTCTGAGGCCCTAGGATTTAGGGGAGAGTCTAAACCATTTTAGTTCCCTTATTTACCTGCAGGAGGGTTTGTGTGGGCTGGAAGCAGGATAAGGATGCTGTTGTACTTGGAACACAATTTGATTTTAAAAATAATAAAAATGCCCTTAAAATACCAAGCACACACTCATGCCTCTTCTTTCTTCTCTGGTCTAAGGGGAAGGTATCTTGAGCATTTGTACTTCAGCTCTTTTGAGTTCACTTTAGAGATACCTTCAAAAGCACAGATTTTGGGAGTCAGGCCCAAGCAGGTTTGCAGGTGTCTATCTTTCTCTCCCCCTCTCTGTCTTCCCCTCCTTTCTCCATTTCTCTCTGTCCTAGCCAACAATGACAGCATCAATAACAACAATGAAAAACAACAAGGGCAACAAAAGGGAAAATAAATATTTTTTAAAAAGGCATAGATTGTAAGGTGGGATGGAGCCAGCCATTTGCACTACAGCTGCTGGCCTCAGAAGGGGGTGGGATGACTGAGTGCTGAAGCATCTCTATGTCTCTCTTGAGAGGTACATTTTCACTTAGCCTCTGCAAATTTTAGGAAAGTTCCTGGTCATCTCTCCTTTGCCTCACCCGTGCCCCCCCCCCCCACCAACCCTGCCCAGTGATATCCCTTGAGAAGTTCCTAAGTGGCTAAATGTGTTTCCTAAGCCCCCCCCCCCTTTGAAGAAATGCTCTACTGTTTTGCTTCAGCTGAATAAATGCTGAAGCATTAAACCTTACACAGAGTCATGACCTCCTTAATAAAAATACTGAGGGAGTCGGGTGGTAGCGCAGCGAATTAAGCGCACGTGGCACAAAGCACAAGAGCTGGAGTAAGGATCTCTGTTCGAGCCCCCGGCTCCCCACCTGCAGAGGAGTCGCTTCACAGGCAGTGAAGCAGGTATGTAGGTGTCTATCTTTCTCTCCTCCTCTCTGTCTTCCCCTCCTCTCTCCATTTCTCTCTGTCCTGTGTAACAACGACATCAACAACAATAATAATTACAATAAAAAAACAACAAGAGCAACAAAAGGGAAAATAAATAAGTAAATATTAAAAAAATATTTAAAAAAAATAATGACCCTGGAGTCCTTAGTTCTGAGTCTGTCTCTACTTCTTTGTGTCTCACTAAGACTTACTAAATAGTTCCAGTGTGCACAGCACTGGATTACAAGATACAAAAACAAGTCAACAATGGCTTGTGGCCTTGAATTTAGTGGCAGTAAAAGAATTCTAGGACAGTATGACAGATACTGTAAAAGAGGCTGACTAAAATGCACTTGGAATAAAGGAATAGATACTAGTAAATTGTGAAAAAAAAAGATTCTCAGATGGTTAAATTTGGGCCCCCAAGTATTTTTATTAAGAGTAATTTTATTTTCCAGTCTTGGAAATAAGGACATTCAAAATCAGGTAGGGAAGAAAGAACAAAATTTGAACTTGGAACAAGGAGAATTGTTTGAAGTGGGTGGGGGCTCCGGCTAGAACAAGATATTTTGTAAGATAAATCTAAACTTAATCTGCTAGGGAGCCACTGAGCATTCAATGTTGGGACATAACATTTTCTAGTTAGGAAGCTAGCTTATATGGAACTATATCTGCAGAAAAGAGAAAGGAAATGAAAACAAAGAAAGAAAGGAGGTTGCTGACAGGAATTCCTCTATTCAATACAGAGATAAGCGCGCATAACAAAGATGAAAAGCAGAGCCATTTAAGAGGTAGAATCCACAGGATCTGGTGACCAACTGGACTTACTAAAGGAGTCATGGATGTTAATCCCTAATTTTTTATTTTGAGGGCCTGATGAATAGTCAGATAATTCACTAAAATGAATAGAGGAAAAGAAAACTTTTCAGAGGCATCTAAAGATCTCAGTGTAGGGAGGCCCAGTGGTGTGGCACCTAGTTGAGCCCACATGTTACAATGCACAAGGACCGGGGTTCAAGTCCCTGTTCCCCATATGCAGGGGGAAAGCTTTGCAAATGGTGAAGCAGTGCTGCAGGTATTTCTTTGTCTCTCTTCCTCTGTATCTTCCCTCTCAATTCCTGACTTTCTCTATTCAATAAATAAAGAGAATTTAACAAAAATAAAGAGTTCAGTGTTAGGTTTACATTTTTTTTTTTTTCACTGAGCAATTCATTTACTTGTCCTTGCCTTCAGTTTCATCATGTGATATCTGTCCTATACTTATTGTTGTAGCAGAGTATGTGGGTGGTAGGCATTATGTTTACAAGGTCCAAATGACTGTCCTATAGAGAGGTCAACCTAGACTCTGGCCAAGATGGCGGCAGACTAATAGGTCTGTTTGGTGCCACTACAACAAAAATCTACAACATACATGGAAATAACAGCATAGAAGTGACTTTGGAGCTCAGAGAAACTAGTATCAAAAGAAAAAGTCCAGGATTCAGGAACTTAGGACAGAGAGATGCTCATATAAATGGTAGAGGTCCACTCCTTGTGCAGCTCCAGGCTCATTCCACTGCAGCACCTGCCCTACTGGGATTCTCAAGCATTGCCACCCACCTGGCAATGAGCTAAATGGAAGCAGAAGATAAAGTAGAGAAAGTAACCTCTTAAAAGAAAGCTAACAAACAGTAAAAAGCACTAAAACAAACGGAGACATTCTAAGAGTTATGGGGCCATACCAGGAGGAACAATATTCACAACACAGGAGTATAAGAAGTGAAAATGAGAAAGGGATAGGATTCATATTTGAAGAAATATTACCCGAGGGGGCCGGGTGGTGGCACACCTGGTTGAGCACACATGTTACAATGTGCAAGGACAGGGGTTCGAGCCCCCAGTCCCCATCTGCGGGGGGAAAACTTCGTGATTTGTGAAGCAGTGTGGCAGGTGTTTCTCTTCCTTCTCTACCACCTCCTTCCATCTTGATTTCTGGTTGTCTCTATCCAATAAATAAATAAAGAAAAAAAAGAAAATATTACCTGAGAACTTATCCAAATTAAAGAAGCAGACAGACCCCCAAATTTGAGAAGCTCAAAGAGCTCGAAGAAAAATTAATCCAAACATAAGTTCACCTCAAAGGACATAATAATTAAAATGGTCAATACAAAGAGAATTCTGAAGACTACCAGAAAAAACAAATCAAAGAGTCACTTATAAGGAAAATCTTCTAAGAGATTTCTCAACAAGAATCCCAAAAGCTAGAAAGGACTGGTAAGGTATACTCAGTGTTTGAAATGGAAAAGACCTCCACTTAAGAACACTTTATCCTGCTAAGTTCAGGTTTGAAAGTGGGGCCAAGAGCTTTTCAGACAAGCAACAGCTAAAACAATTAATTACCACTAACCAGACCTTTAATGAATACTAAAGGAACTTACATAAAATGAGGATATAGAATGACCATAGGGGTTAAACTATGTACAACTTAGGTTAACAAAGGAAATGGGGGAGAGGGGCTGACAGTGGGGAGGGGTGCAATGGATTTTGGTGAAGGGATATTGGTGTTCTAGTGGGGGTGAGGCTAACACATTTTGAGGAGGTGAGAATTTTCATTTCTCAAACATTAATAGACTTGTAACCCAAGGTTAATCTCAGAAACAAAAACTACTATTAAAAAGAAAGCTAAAACCTAGGGAAAACATCCACTTATCCACACCACACAGATCAATACTTAGATCCTGGGTGGCCAGCGAGAAGTAAGTCTCAGAGAAATTAAAAACAACACCTTATTGCTTTCCAGATATTGAATCTAAGCTAATGCTAGGGGCTGGGTCAGATCAGATTGCTCATCAGGGCCCCTTTGCTTCCGGAGGGAACTCTCCAGGGAATACATTCAGAAATGTGGTCTTGGTATCAGACCACTAAAGAAGAAGCCTTTTAGCAGAAATCAAAAGGCCTATCTGCCTTTTTTCTTTTTTTCTTTCTTCAATATCATGTGTCCTTTAGGGAATGCACAAAAAAAGCTATTCTCTCTCTCTCTGAACCTCCTTCAGCATCCGGGTGACAGTCTTGGCAAAAGTGTTGCATGACTGACTGTGGCCATTTACAGTCTAACTAGAGTAAGTCGCTTATCTTTCCTGTGTCATTATTGCCATTTGTAAAGAAGAACTATGGGGGATCAAATAAGATAAGGAAGAATGACATCCCGGAGATGTTCTCAGGGTAAGCAAAAGATACTCTTTCGCACTTATCAGATTGGCAAAAATAAAAATCTTTTCAATATTCCACCCACTTGGCAAGGGTGTGAGGAGAGAGGGATTCTCTTACGCTGCTGATAGATTTGTGAACTGACTCACTGCTATGGAGAACAGTTTGGCAATAGGCATCAAACTTGCCAGTGCAGACAGTTTGTTTTTTTTCCCTACTAAATAATATCACACCTAGGAGTTCTAACAGATGGAGACTTGAACATCTTTGTGGCAGCAACAGACTGAAACTGAACTCAATGCATATTCGTAAGGGAGTGACTAGATAAACTGTGGTAGATATGTGCAGTGCGACAGCAGAATGTTGCAGGAGTGAGCAAGTCAGTTCTGCCTGCTTTTATGGGTAGGTAGTGCTCTTCACAATACAAGAAAAACAAGCATGATGCAGGAGAGTTGATCTATGTGTGTTGCTGTTGGAGTTTTATGGCTCAGGACTGATTTTTTTTTCCAGATAGAGAGAGAGAGACAGAGAGAAAGAGAAGAGAAAGAAACACCACAACACTGAAGCTTTCCTCAGTGCTGTGGGGGACAGGGAGCTTGAACACTGGTTGTGCTGTACACGTGGCCAAGCAGGCAGTTTTCTCATGGCCCCAAGACAGTCTCTCATATAAATTATAATCTGTATAAAAATTTTGCTATACACACATATGCACACACACACACACAGCATAGCAATCAAGTGTCTCTGGAAAGATACGATAATCTAATAAAACTGCTTGCCTAAGCAAAGGGGAACTAGTTGTCTGGAGACAAGGGTGGGAAGAAAACTTGTACTGAATACTCTTTTGTACTTTTTGAATCTTGGACCAGGGAACCTTATTATCTGTATTAAAATTAAAGAAAGAAAGTGAATTATTAATATAGTGCAACTGACCTGGGTATATTTCTGTGTGTCTGCATATGTCCAGCAATGCTAGTCTGGGGACACCTTTTGATTTGGCCCTCCAGGCCCGTGGTGCTGAACAAGCAGGAAAAAGAAAGATTGCTTCCCTTTGCTCGGGAGACCTAGGTATACCTCTGCCTTCTCTTGCAGGAGGACCTCAAGAGGTGACTTTGCTACCTGGAGCACAGTTTCTTTCTTTCTTTCTTTCTTTCTTTCTTTCTTTCTTTCTTTCTTTCTTTCTTTCTTTCTTTCTGTTATCTTTATTTTGTTGGCTAGAGAAAGCCAGAAATTGAGAGAAAAGGGGGGTGAGAGAGAGAGAGAGAAAGAGAGAGAGAGAGAGAGACCTGCAGCCCTGCTTCATCACTCGTGAAGCTTCCCCCCTGCAGGTGGGGACTGGGGGCTCAAACCCGGGTCCTTGTGCACTGTAACATGTGCGCCCAACCCAGTGCACCATCGCCCGGCCCCTGGAGCAGTTTCATAAACAAGTGACCCAGGTGGTAGCACATTGATTAGAGGAACTGGATGTAAAATGAGGTCCTGGGGTTGGGTGGTGGCTCATCCAGTGAGAAGCAATTGTTATTCTGTGCAAAGACACAGGTTCAGGCCCCTGGTCCCCACCTGCAGTGGAGGAAGCTTCACGGGCAGAGAAGTAGTGCTGTTGGCATCTCTCTTCCTCTCTGTCTCTTTCTCCTCTATCTCTCTCTGTCTCTCATTATCTACTCATAAAAATGGCTGCTGGGGATAGTGGAATCACACAGGCACTGAGCCCCAGCCATAACCTGAGTAGAGAAAAATGAGGTGCTGAGTTCAATTCCCAGCACTGCATGATCCAGACGGATGGTCTGGTTCTCTTTCCATCTCTTTCCTCCTCCTCCCTTCCTCTGCCACCCCCAGTGGTTTTTTTTTTTTTTTTTTTTTTAAGTTTAACAAACAGATCTCAAAGAGAGGGAAGCTGGTCTCCCTCCCTTCCAACCACAGTGGCTGTATGATCTCCAGAAATGAGGTCATCTTCTCCAGCACTGCTCTGGTTCCTTGCCAATGAGGCTGGCCAACTGCAGAGAAAGGTCTGCTTCAGTCTTGCTTCTGTTGACTGCAGAAAAGAAGTGAGCTGGAGGAGTTAGATTGTTTTTCTCATTTTTTGCAGAATGGCTTTGTCTTTTTTCTTCTCTTTTTTTATTGCTGTAGTTATTGTTGTTGATGTCATTGTTGTTGGATAGGACAGAGAGAAATGGAGAGAGGAGAGGAAGACAGAGGAGAGGAAGACACCTGCAGACCTGCTTCACCGCTTGTGAAGCGACCCCCCCCCCTGCAGGTGGGGAGCCAGGGGCTTGAACCGGGAGCCTTATGCCGATCCTTGCGATTTGTGCCACCTGCGTTTAACCCACTGCACTACCACTAGACTCCCTATCATTTTTCTTTTAATATTTATTTTTTATTTTAATTTTTTTAAACATTTATTTATTTATTCCCTTTTGTTGCCCTTGTTGTTTTATTGTAGTTATTGACATCATTGTTGTTGGATAGGAAGGAGAGAAATGGAGAGAGGAGGGGTAGACAGAGAGGAGGAGAGAAAGACACCTGCAGACCTGCTTCACCGCCTGTGAAGCGACACCCTTGCAGGTAGGGAGCCGGAGGCTCGAACCGGGATCTTTACGCCAGTCCTCGCACTTTGCACTACTGTGCTTAACCGACTGCACTACTGCCCAACTCCCCAGAATGGCTTTATCTTTTACAAATACACTTATTAATAAGAGAGAGAGAAGGAGGAGGAGGTGGAGGAGGAAAGAATCCGAGCATCACATCGAATGCCAGGGACTGAACTCAGAACCTTTTGCTTGAAAGTCTAACATTTTATCCACTGTGCCACTTCCCAGGCTGCTAGCTTTGCCTTTTAGTCTCAAGAGAAATGTCTGAAGTCATTTTTCCCCCCATGGGACTTTCTAGTATTGACATTTTAAGCTGTGAAAAGTCAGCCTTTAGCTAGAAGAATAGTTAATATTTTAGGTAAAGAGACATATTAGCTTCTCTGGATGCTTAGGGCTCAAATGTTTATATATTTTTTTAAAATTGGGGATAGGCAGAAAGAAATGAGAGCTGAGTCTTCCTTCTTGGCACCCCAATTAAAAAAATTATTATCTTTATTTATTGATTGGATAGAGACAGCCAGAAATTGAGGGGAGGGGGAGATAGAGAGGGAAAGAGACAGAGAGACACCTGCAGCACTGCTTCACCACTTGCAAAGCTTTCTCTCTGCAGGTGGGGACTGGGAGCTTGAACCTGGGTCCTTGCACATTGTAACAAGTGCAATCAACCAGGTGCGTCCACCTGGCCCCAACACCCCAATTTTTGCTCCTTCTCTCTATTCACTGTCTCAGAGTCACTGAAGGTTTTTTTTTTTTTTTACTTTTTTGTTTTGTTTTTTCTTTTCCCCGTAGACACTGGAAAACACCAATTTCCTTCCCCTGCTACCTCACAGGCATCATCAAAGCCAAGGCAGGGAGATGGTAAGAAGTGAGCTGGGGGGAGTTGGGCGGTAGCCAAGTGGCTTAAGTGCAGGTGGACAGCTTAAGGATCCCAGTTTGAGCCCCTCAGCTCCTCACCTGCAGGGGAGTTGCTTCACAGGCAGTGAAGCAGGTCTGCAGGTGTCTATCTTTCTCTTCCCCATATCCCTCCATTTCTCTCTGTCCTATCTAACAATGATGACATCAATAGCAACAACAATAATAACTACTACAACAATAAAAAACAAGGGCAACAAAAGGGAAAATAAATATAATAAAATTTTAAAAAGTGAGCTGGGACAGTCAACAGTATTTATATACCTTTCCCGTATTTGGGAGCTACTCTCTTCCCTGATCCAGCTTTCTGGTCCTTTTCCCAGTCATGACACCATCTCCCCAGATCCACCTGCATATCAGATTTCAGGCTCAGGGGGAAAAAAAGAAAGTAGTATAGTCACCGGCCCTTTGGAATAGAACTAAAATAGGCCTACTAGCTATCTACAAAATAGAGACCCCCCCCAACTTTTCATCTGCACTATTCCAGCCTTTAGGTTCATGACTAGTCAACATTTTGTTTGGCTTTATATGCTAATTCTTTTCAGCCACTAGGTTTCAGATGCTAGCATGATGCCAACCTGACTTCCCTGGACAGACAACTCCACCAATGTGTCCTGGAGCTCAGATTCCACAGAGCCCCACCCCACTAGGGAAAGAGAGAGACAGGTGGGGAGTATGGATCAACCTGCCAATGCCCATGTTCAGCAGGGAAGCAATTACAGAAGTCAGACCTCCCACCTTCTGCACCCCATAATGAACCTGGGTCCATACTCCCAGAGGGATAAGGAATAGGAAAGCTATCAGGGGAGGGGATGGGATATGGAGTTCTGGTGGTGGGAATTGTGTGGAGTTGTACCCCTCTTATCCTATGGTTTTGGCTGTTTCCTTTTTATATATATATAAAAAAAAAGTGAGGGAGTCGGGCTGTAGCGCAGCGGGTTAAGCGCAGGTGGCGCAAAGCACAAGGACTGGCATAAGGATTCCGGTTCGAACCCCGGCTCCCCACCTGCAGGGGAGTCACTTCACAGGTGGTGAAGCAGGTCTGCAGGTGTCTATCTTTCTCTCCTCTCTGTCTTCCCCTCCTCTCTCCATTTCTCTCTGTCCTATCCAACAACGACAACAATAATAACTACAACAATAAAACAACAAGGCCAACAAAAGGGAATAAATAAATAAAATAAATATTTTTTAAAAAAGTGAGCTGGGTTTCTGCAGAGTGCTCAATTTGGAAGACTCCTACTGACTACTTCTGAAGGCTATTTCCTGATGCTTCAGGTCAACTAGACTTAAGCAGACCACCAACTTTGACCTCTGTGCCCTTAGGATCTATTAAGACTCTGGATCCTTTTCAGGTACACTCATACATCAGCCAGTCATGACTTCTCACTGACCTACTTCTAGAGGCTCCCCACAGAGCCATCTCTTTCTCCCCACATTGTCCTCTAGCTTCTAAAGTGGAAGCTCTAAAAGTGTGGGTCTAGAGAACCTTGCTTTAAGATCACTCCAGAATCTTGTTACAAATAAAGACCTCTGAGTCAGATATAGCTGATTAAAATCTCTGGGGTCAAGCCAAGGAAACTATGCCTCTATGGTGATCCCCTCCCCCCCATGAAGTGATTTTAGGAATCATAATGCTCCTTGCATTATGATTTTTAGTGGGGATGTTGCCTCTTCAGGCTGACTTTTTTCATATAAAAATAAGAGTGGGAGAGCAAAGCACAAGGACTGATGTAAGGATCCCGGTTCGATGTAAGGATCCCCCGGCTCCCCACCTGCAGGGGAGTCACTTCACAAGCGGTGAAGCAGGTCTGCAGGTGTCTTTCTCTCCCCCTCTCTGTCTTCCCTTCCTGTCTCTATTTCTCTCTGTCCTATCTAACAATGATGACATCAACAACAATAATAACTACAACAACAATAAAAACAAGGGCAACAAAAAGGAAATAAGTAATTATTTGAAAAAAAAAAAACTGAAACCAAAAATTTACATGCTCTTAAGCAGCTTCAAGAAGCAACATGGTCTGAAGCTTCAGGCCAACCGGATTTAAGTTTAACACTGACTTTGACCTCTGTGCCCCTACAATCCATTAAGATCCCGGATCCTTTTCAGGTACAGTCATGCACCAGCCAGTCATGACTTCTCACTGACCTGGTTCCAGGCGCTCCCCACAAAATCATCTCTTTCTCCTCACACTGTCTTCCTGCTCCTAAAATGGAAAATCTGTGTGGAACCCTTGCTCTAGGATCACTCCAGAGTCTTATTACAAATAAAGACCTCTGAGTCAGCACTATCTGATTAAAATCTCTGGGGCCAAGCTAAGAAAACTATGCCTCTGTGGTGATTCCCTCCCTACATGAAGTGATTTTGGCATTTCTGGAGAACAGTTGCAAGAGATGTCTTAGAATCAATTATAAACACACAGGAGACCAGACTGCCACTCTGTATCACTTCTGTCTGCAGAAAAGAAGCTTGTTCAAAGGTGAAAGGTACATACAGAGGATGATGGAGGTGTTTGGGAGTAGCTGTTGTGGTGAGCAGGGTGGGAGAGATTTCAAAGCATTCCTACATCAAACACAGCCTGGCATCATGCACCTCTGCTGTCATGTCCTGCTGAGCATTAAACAGCACCAAGACCCAGCAGGGCAAGTGGCTCTTGCAATTTGTGGTTTGAACAAATAATAGTATCTCCCATACCTTGTGAATATTTCAGAGACAGATTGATAGGTTACTAAAATTATTATATTCCACATCTCTTTATTCATTTCTCCCAATACTGGTTTTCAGCATTTCCCTAGAAAATTATAGCCTCAGAATCTTCCAGAATAAATTTACTTTTATGAGACTGCTAAATACTTGTCAGAAATGAATTCTTTTGCCTTTCGGTTTAAGAACAGCTTATTTCCCCTAGCATCTTTTTGTCCCCCTCTAACAAGATGCTCTTTTTAGATATTTTTATTTTTTATTTTTTTAAATATTTATTTATTCCTTTTTGTTGCCCTTTTTTTTATTGTTGTACCTATTAGTGATGTTGTTGCTGGATAGGACAGAGAGAAATGGAGAAAGGAAGGGAAGACAGAGAGGAGAGAAAGATAAGACACCTGCACACCTGCTTCACTGCTTGTGAAGTGCCGCCCCCTGCAGGTGGGGAGCCGGGGGCTAGAACCTGGATCCTTAGGCCGGTCCTTGCGCTTTGCACTACCGCCCACCTCCCATTTTTATTTGTTTTATCAGAGAGATATAGAGAGAAAGAAAGAAAGAAAGAAAGAAAGAAAGAAAGATAGATAAACAGACCAGAGCACTGATCATCTCCGGCTTATGGTGGAGCTGGGGATTGAACCAGGGACCTCAGAGCCTCAGGCAACAGAATCTGTAGCAGAACCACTATGCTGTCTCTGCAGCCCAACAAGATACTCTTCTGCAGTTGGTCCTTGATAAACTTTGGTTGAATCTGAGCCTGAGATGCCCAGAGTCCTACCTTCCAACCTGCAAACTCAAGGAGTAGAGATGACACGCCTTAACCCCATGGTGTAGACAGAACCAAAGACTGGGAGATTAAAGGGAGTAGAGAGAGAACAAAGAGAATGTAACCCTCTGTATACGATTATCAGAAGACTGCTATTAGGTCTGGACAAATACTGTACAGCCTGTCGGCTTCCTCCCACCCATGGATTTGAAAACACAATATTAATATATATACATGTATATATATTATATATTATATATTATATACATATATTATATATACATAGATATGTATATATATATATCATTCTCTTTTAGGATTCTATCTTTACTCTGCAAAAAACTAAACCCCCAAAAAAACATGTTTCAGGGAAATAACGGAGGCCACTTATGGCTGCATCTTCTTCTTCTTCTCCTAGCTTTTGCCTATGGCTGCATCAAAGTTAGTGCTTAACTGGTGCGTGCAGAATCCAGTCTTTGCCCACATAGTTAACTCTAAAAACCTGGCTCTTGCTCTCATGAATGTTGCCAAGAAACCTGGGCTGTCAGATTTTTTTTCCAGGAGCCTTAGAGAAAAGGGCAGATTTATAGGCAGGTAAGGCTAGGCTATTGTGACCTACAGCCTGGGTTGTAGCCAGGAGGTTGTCTTTTTCAAAAAGATTTACTGACACTGCACCTCTCCCTCCCCTGACAGCCCCCAAGGCCCTCTGGGCCTTTTCAGATAGGACTGGTTTTAAAGACTAAATAGTGGGAGTGAGTTAGTGCAATGGGTTAAGGGCAGGTGGCGCATAGCGTTAAGGACCAGCTTAATGATCCCAGTTAGAGCCCCTGGAGCCCCACCTGAGGAAAGTTGCTTCACAGGTGGTGAAGTAGGTCTGCAGGTGTCTGTCTCTCTCTCCTCCTCTCTGTCTTCCCTTCCTCTCTCCATTTCTCTCTGTCCTATCCAACAACAATGACATCAATAATAACTACAACAATAAAACAACAAGGGCAACAAAAAAGGGAATAAATAAATATTTTTTTAAAAGTTAAAAAAAAAAGACTAAATAGCTCACTTGGATAGTGTGCTAATCTGGCATGTATAAGGCCCAGGCTCTAGGTTGGCCCTCACACACTGAAGGAAACTAGTGGTTTCTTTCTCTTTCATTTCCCCTTCTCTTTTTCTGTCTCTTTAAAAAAAAAAAAAACTATCCATGGGGTGAATAAGGGGCCACTGTGAGCTCTGCAGCATCTGACTAGCTAATACTTCTTCTCTACTAGACCAGAGCAAGGAGAGTGAGGAAACACATTTATGCTCAGATCCTCAACTAGCTTAGAAGAGCTCTCTATTGTTTCTGGCTAGGGAGCTGGGGGCAGGCATTGGGGGGGGGGTGTGTCTTACTTTTTCTCTCATTTAAAATTTATCTTGGAACTGTCCTCTGACTTGCAACAGAACACAAATTTTGAAGGGCTATTTTCAGTACAGGATTCTATTTCCCAATCAAATCCACGAATGCCTATAGTACAGGGACCCCAGGGCCCTGAATGTAAACTGTGTTCATTCCTGAGTGTCTACACTCTTCTTCCCCACCCAGGCTGAACCCTCCCCCCTCTTGTCTCAGCTTCAGACTCACCAGAGAACTTCACTTTTGGTATGGCTTTGTTTATTCACAAGTTCACATCTCTGTAAGGAACCAGCTCCCTGGACTGTGGTGGCTCCTACTTTCCAGACTTCCTCAGAGTGGAATTTTAGGCAAGAGCTCAATCGCTCTTTCATGACAAGTGGGTCAGTAAAACAATAATAAAACCCCGGTCACCATAACTCATAGGCTGTAATAGATCAAGTTCTCAAGGACACTTGAAGATGCCAAGAGTAGGCTCTTCATTCACACAGAGATGTAAGAAACCACGCTCTTTCATTATTGCTGTGTGAGAATAGCGTTTACTCATTTAATTTGTTATCTTCCTACAGCCTTGATGAAGGAAAACATTAAAAAGAAATGTTCAAGGAAGTTGGAAAGTCTGTCAGTGGAAAGCCTGTCTTTCTAACCCTTCTACTCTTCATTCCCTGTGCCAACTGCACTTTTATTTTCCATCTCTCTACACTCAGTAAACAAAACCATATTATCAAGGGAAAGAAATGAGCCCATTAACATGGTGAGCCCTCAAGATTTCACTCGCAAGAGACTACGCAGCACTTATCTGATGGAATATAGGCTTTAATTGCTTCGAGGTACAAGCCCGTCCAAACCACTGAGATCTGACCAGTCCTTGGATGCCTTTGAGCCCTGCAGCCAAGCTCCTAAGGCGAATGCAGTGCGGGTGCTCATGCCAGCTCAACAGATTGGAGGAAAGGGAGAAAACAAACAAACAAACAAACAAACAAAACAGCGCTTGCTCCATCACACGAGTAGATCCTTTATTTTGACAGCATAGTCAGAAAGGGGAAATCTATTAAACTTCTCCACAAGACAGAAACTTTATCTGCTTTCCAAATCAAAACCTGGCACCGAAACACTCGCCCGAAGCTTGCTGCCACAAATGGAAAGGTAAAAAGAAACCACAGGGTATACTGAAAAGAACCTGAAAATCGAGCCTAGAGGTGAACGCATGAAGGAAGGTACACAGACCTGCAGCACATGATTCCCAGGAGTAGGAGAGAAGGAGCGGGTCTGGGGAGAAATGAAACATCTGCTCCAGGTTTAGGAGAGGGATAGTGTCTGCGCCAAGAAGCTCCAAAACGCAGGGACTCAGAAAAAGAGCAAACTTTACCTTCCCTGGAGGGAGGGCGGCTCGGGGCAGTCCCCGCTCTCTTTCAGCTCCTTCCACACCGCCGTACCCACAATCCACACCCCCGAAGCTGGCCTCCCATCAATTACAAGTACAAGCTCTTGGTCCCTCCATCCTTTCTGCCCCACCCGAGCGGTCACTTCTGCCGCCGCCCCCCACCCCCATTACCTGTAGGGGAGCAGCGGGCGTCGCGAGACCCGCTCCGCCCTCCCCTGGCCGCGCCCGGGTCTCCTGGGCTCCCCCGGGGGTCTGGGGGCGCTGGGCAGCGACCTCCCGCAGCTTTGGCAAAGTTGGCGGCGGGGCAGGCGCGGGGAGGCGCGCGCCCGTCGGGACCCGGGCCGTGCGGGGAAGGCGCCGATTGGCCGGCCTCAACCACGTGGCCACCCCCGCCGCTATATTAGGCCACTATGTCCCTCGGGCGAGGGCAGCCCGGCTGGAGAGGCTAAGCCGAGCGGCGGTCCAGCCCGGCCCAGCGCCCCGCGCCCTCCCGCGGGCGGGCCGGCGTCATGAGCTCCTACCTGGAGTACGTGTCCTGCGGCGGCGGCGACGTGCTCAGTTTCGCGCCCAAGTTCTGCGGCGCCGACGCCCGGCCGGTGACCCTGCAGCCCGCCTTCCCCCTGGGCAGCGGCGACGGCGCCTTCGTCAGCTGCCGGCCTCCCCCAGCCGCCGCCCGGCCCGCGCCCTCGTCCCCGGCCGCCCCCGCCCCGCCGCCCGCCGCCGCGCCCCCGTACGCGCCCTGCCCCCTGGAGGGAGCCTACGAGCCGGGCGCCGCACCTGCCGCGGCCGGGGCGACCGACTTCGGCTTCCTGGGCCCCGGCCCCGCCTTCGACCTCCCGTGCGCGCTCGGCCGGCCGGCGGACGACGGCGGGGCGCACGTCCACTACGCCGCCTCGGCCGTGTTCTCGGGCGGCGGCTCCCTCCTCCTCCGCGGCCAGGTGGACTGTGCGGCCTTCGCAGAGCCCGGCCCCTTCCCGGCGTGTCTCAAGGAGCCGGCGGACGGCCACCAATCCGGCGCCTTCCAGACCGCGTCCCCGGCCCCCGGTGCCTTCCCCCCCGGGGCCACCTCCCCGACCTCGGGCCTCCGTGGCGCCTTCAGCACGTTCGAGTGGATGAAAGTGAAGCGCAGCGCCCCGAAGAGAAGTAAGTCGCCGGCCCCCGGGGCGCAGGCACCTGGGCGGATCTGCGCTGCTGGGCCGGGCGGCCTGCAGGGCAGCGCGGGGAGCCCGTCGCAGGTGCCCCGTTGACACCTGCGGTGTGGGTGTTTGCAAAACACCATCAAAGCAGGTGAATCCCAAGGAGCGTACCTCCCGAACGAAAGAAAAAGTAAAGAAGGAAGGAAGGAAGAGAGGGAAGAAGAAAAAAAGTTGGGCACTGGGAAAAGGGCAGGGAAAAACCCTCCCCCCACCTACACACTCACAGCCTGCATCTCTGGGGTTGCAGAGACTGTAGCCCCGCTGCTCGCCAGCACCCCATCCCCATCCCCGTCCCCCGCACCCCCCATCACCCACTGACGCCCTGTCTTTTTCTTTGCAGGCAAACTCACAGAGTTTGGAGCAGCAAGCCCCTCCAGCGCCATCCGCACCAATTTTAGCACCAAGCAACTGACGGAACTGGAGAAGGAGTTTCATTTCAATAAGTACTTAACCCGAGCCCGCCGCATCGAGATAGCCAACTCCTTGCAGTTGAATGACACCCAAGTCAAAATCTGGTTCCAGAACCGCAGGATGAAGCAGAAGAAAAGAGAACGAGAAGGACTTCTACCCTCTGTCACTCCTGCGGTTTCCTTTCAACTCTCTCTGTCTGGAAAGAGCCCCACAAAGTCTGGCAAGATCCCTGGAAGTCCATCTCAGGCCCAGGAGCCTTCTTGAGGATTTAGTCTTGAGACCGAGAAATCTTGGCATACATAAGTCATACATAGGCCACCCCTATCCCTTCTAGACTTACTAGCTCAGTTTGGGATGGAAATAGGCACAGACAAAAATTAATAGGGAAATAGTGAAAAGTTGGGAAAAGAAGTTATCACAGTTACCTTCTGAGTTCCAGGCCATGGGTGTACAGATATTAATGTGAGGTTTCTTAAGCCATTCGTTTGTGTATTATCAGGGACAAAGTGCCCAGCTGCGAGATCAGCCCTGCTGCTGTGTTGCCTAACTTAGTCATATGCACTTCTTGATTGTAGACTGGTAGAGCCATAGTTGCTGAGCTCTGCCACCTCTATGGTGTGCTTAGAAGAACATCTACCCAAAGTTGTTCTGTCTGGCTTTAACTTAAAAGACAAAGTTACATGTATTCAACGTCTTATGATGACCAAAACCTCTTTGGTGTAGCTAAGCTGCTTCAATGATGACTTTCACATTTGCACTTCAGTTTTTTGTCCCTCTTCTAAAAAGCAGTTTCTACCTCTCCATGTGCCTGAGTGATGACACAATCTCTGTTTAGTTAGTAGCAGTACAAATCCACAAGGTGTGTCAAGATTAAAACTTGAACTACGCCTTGACACCAGTTACTCGAACTTGAATGTAAATATATACATTATGTATATTTTTTAAAAAGGTTTGCTTGCAAAGGATTTACAGTTGACATTTAATGTCATGGCATGTAAAGGGTTTGAACTTTTTTTGTAATAAAAATTACAGAATCTTCCATTCTCTGTTTTTCCTTACATTCCTTTCATTTTGATTATCTTTCCTGGAAGCTCGTTCACTTTGTGTTATTTGGAATTGAATTTTTTAAAAAATTTTTTTGGCTCTGCTGTGGGGGCTCATTTAGATTGATAACTTACACTGCTAAGTTTTATACAAAAACAAGAAGTTTTGGACCACTACCTGAGCCCTTTAAAGAAGTAAAAAAAAAAAAAAAGGAAGAAAGAAAAAGATCAATTAACTAAAGAAGTATCTGCTTACCTAAGTGCCTTGGTCTTGGTCTTACGGTGAATATGGAGCCTGCATGTTAACTTCAAGAGTAGATGCTCACAGTGGAAATGTTGTAAAACCTGGGAGTCACTGCAGAGAGATCTTGTTCTTATCTTTTTTTTTTTAAAGACTCTTTCAAAAAATATATTTTATTTATTCATTTATGGGTAGAGACAGAAACTGAAATGGAAGGGGATATAGAGGAGAGAGAATGAGACACCTGTACCCCTGCTTCACTACTTCTGAAGCTTCCCTCCCCTGCAAGGGTGGGGGGGACCAGGGACTTGAAGCTGGGTCCTTGTGCATGATAACACAAGTGCTTTACAAAGTGTGTTACCACCTGGCCCCATTCTTTTGTCTTCTGACCTCACAAAAGGGAGAAATTTGGTTAGGGTTTTCTGAGAAAGGCAGTCACACATCAAGAAAAAAAAAAATCCCAGTGATTGAATTCTCATTTCCAAAGAATTAAAAATGAGGCAGAAAGAGCTCAGTAGTCAGAGCTTTCCACTTCCTATAACTTAGACTCAATATTTGACTTTATAAGAGCATAGAGGAGTCTTTCTTTTTTAAAAAATGTTTTAAAATATTTATTTTCCCTTTTGTTGCCCTTGTTGTTTTATTGTTGTAGTTATTATTGATGTCATTGTTGTTGGATAGGACAGAGAGAAATGGAGAGAGGAGGGGAAAACAGAGAGGAGGAGAGAAAGATAGACACCTGCAGACCTGCTTCACCGCCTGTGAAGCGACTCCCCTGCAGGTGGGGAGCCGGGGGCTCGAACCAGGATCCTTACGCCAGTCCTTGCGCTTTGAGCCACCTGCGCTTAACCCGCTGCGCTACCGCCTGACTCCTGAGTCTTTTTAAAAATATTTATTTATTTATTCCCTTTTATTGTTGTAGTTAATGTTGTTGCTATTGATGTCGTCATTGTTGGATAGGACAGAGAGAAATGGAGAGAGGAGGGGAAAAGACAGAGACGGGGAGAGAAAGATAGACATCTACAGACCTGCTTCACTGCTTGTGAAGTGACTCCCCTGCAGGTGGGGAGCTGGGGACTCAAACTGGGATCCTTAAACCAGTCCTTGTGCTTTGTGCCACCTGTGCTTAACTCACTGTGCTATCACCCGACTCTCTAGAAGGAGTCTTTCTGTCTTCAGAACTGAAATCTTTCCAAGTGGATATTTTTGCGGAGTAGTTTTCTTTTTAATAGTTTTTTTTTAAAGGTATGCCACAGGATATGGAGTACAGATCTCTAACCTTATTCTTCCTAGCCCTGAATTCATCTACAGTTGTCAGTGAGGACAGGATTTCATGGAACCTCCCAGAGAAATTATTTGGGAGAAAAACACTATATTGAAAGATTGAAAGCTTCAAAATCAAGGGGCTATTTGAGATGAAGTTATTTTCCTCACTTTCTAGCTGTATCTTTAAGTCCTCTGTATAGTTCAACTGAAAGACTTTGTTTATTTTAATTTTTATTTATAAAAAAGGGAACACTGACAAAAACCATAGGATAAGAGGGATACAACTGAAAGAATTTAAATGTGTAAGTAATTCAGATAAGAACCTCAGGTCTCCTTTTTATAGATTTTTAGATGATTCCAGTGTAGTGTTTTAAATCTGAAATGTTCAGATAGCTGACAATTATAGAGAACGTTTTTTTTTTATATAAATAGGGATGTAATAAATTATTACAGAAGATTGAAATCAAACTTAAATTCCTGTTCCTTACACCCAGGGTTTAGAGGGACTGTGGAAACAAGCTCAGCTGGCTAGAGGGGACATATCCCTTACACAGCAGGTCTGTCAATATTAGTCTTACGTTTCACCATCTGTCCTTCATGAGTGATGCTAATCAGATCTTGTTTGAAACAAGGGCCCCCAACCTCTGTGGTATGTAGTTATTTGAAAGGACTTGTTAAAGGAGTTGTGGTCTGCTTGTTTACAACCACCTCCTGGCTTTTCCTGCAGTGCTCTTTGATAAGACAATATTTCCTTTTTGATAAGCATTCAAATGTATGCCTACAAAAAGTCAACACTGTTGGTCATTTCCTTTATCTACCTTCCATAAACCTTTTCCGTTTGAAGCTTCTACTAGCACTTAACAGCCCTGATGGATGTCTTCCATGATTAAGGTGGCTATTTTGACATACATATAATACTGTTCTATGAATCAGGCCAATATTAGCTATTTTTTGAACAACCCCAGGGATCTTTAAAAGCTTTCTTAATGCAGATTGCTATATATACAGCTATACTCAATATTAGGGAGAGCTCTGGCTGGAGATCTGGGCAAATTTGGTGACCTCTGGAGGTCTCTTCCAGCACTGAAAATGTTGCAGAAACACTTCAGTGACTTAGGGATATTTCATTTTAGGACTATCTTTAGAAGAAAAAGAATTCAGTTCTAAGAAAGCAATTGTTGTTCCTAGGATTAAAGTGATACTATATTTATACAGGAAAAGTGGAATTTAGACATTAGCAAGTGCACCTGGTGAGTGGAGTGCGTATACCTTGTGGATTGTTTCTAGAATATTCCCTCTCTCATTGTTCAGTGTCTCATGTTATTTTTGGACCTTAGGTTTTATATAGTCACTACACAAACTGTGCCACTGCTAACAGAATCCTATTTTTTTAAAAAAAATTATTATTTATTTATTTATTCCCTTGTTGTTTTATTGTTGTAGTTATTGATATTATTGCTGTCGTCATTGTTGGATAGGACAGAGAGAAATGGAGAGAGGAGGGGAAGACAGGAGGAGAGAAAGATAGACACCTGCAGATCTGCTTCACCACCTGTGAAGTGACGCCCCTGCAGGTGGGAAGCCTGGGGCTCGAACCGGGATCCTTCCGCCTGTCCTTGCACTTTGCGTCACCTGTGCTTAACCTGCTGTGCTACTGCCCGACTCCCCCAGAATCCTATTTCTATCTCACAAGATATCAAGCTCAATATGCTAGCTTGCCCACTATCCGTTCCTTAAAAGGATGAATACACACTGGACACTTCTGACTGTCGTATAATTATCTATTTAATGTTTCTTTGTCTTCATAAAATGACAATTTGAGGTTGTTGGGAGTGAGGAAGAAGAAATGGAGGATTTGCTATCACACCAAATGTCCTTTATCTGAATACTAGCAAATGAAAAGCCTGCTGATGTAAAAGCCTAAAGCAATGTCACCTAGATACTCAAAAGATTAATTGCATATGATTTATTTTCCCTCAGTCTCATATATGGTATCCGAAGACCAGAAGAGGTATGTCTGACTGTCATATCAGAACAGGAGCAGTCTCAGGAGAATTGAATTAGATCTGAAGTCCTTAATTATTTCTTACGGCCAAATGAATGCTCTATATTTGCCGAATATTGAATTTCAAAACCTCAGGAACTAATCATGTTCAGAGATGTTTAGTCTGACCACAGACCTCTCAACAATAAAAATGCCCATTGTTAAAACTTTATTTGTGGTTTTAAAGTGAAACCATACTAGACCTATCTCACAAATAATGATAAATCCCCATCTAAATAAAATTTAAGATTTTCATGGTTTTGACTTGTATAATATATTTCTGGGCATGAAGAGATGTACAAAATACTTGTATTTGCCATCTCATTTGCAACTGCCTCTGAAATTATATTTGTAATGTAAACATAAAAAATAATATATACTCTTTAAGTGAATGTGATAATGAACCAAGAGGGAAAATGTACAATTATTGGTATGAACAGAAGATCTGTGACCTTGATATAAGCATTTCTCATGTTTTAATGTGTTAAGAACATTTATTTAAAAAGTAATTAAGGTCACATCACAGGTGGTGAAGCAGGTCTGCAGGTGTCTATCTTTCTCTCCCCCTCTCTGTCTTCCCCTCCTCTCCATTTCTCTCTGTCCTATCCAACAATGATGACACCAACAATAATAACTACAATAATTAAAAAAACAAGGGCAACAAAAAGGAAATAAATATTAAAAAAAATCTTTTTAAAAAGTAATTAAGGGGGGTGGCGGAAGATAACATAACTGTTATACAAAGAGGCTTTGAAGTTTCAGGTTCAATACCCCAGAGCTGAGCAGTGCTCTGGGAAAGAAAGGAAGAAAGAAAGAAAGACAGACAGACAGAAAGAAAGAAAGAAAGAAAGAAAAGAGAATTCTTGAAACCAGAGCTCTATTTTCACTCCCTAATCAGTGTCAGTCACAAAGATGATGGTAATGGCTGACTTTCTCTAGTATCTTGCAAGCAGAATTACTATTTGCTCTTTTTCAAATGCATCAATAGTAGGTAACTATATATAGTCAGACTGGGGCTCGGTGCTGGTGCTCTCTGAGCATTCTTCCTACTTGAGCTAAATTACTTCACTGCCTTGGAATGGAGCTCTGTCTTATCCTGGGAATCTTTTTCTTTTGTGTTCCTATTTCAATGATACAAAAAGAAAAGACGTACAGAGTTTATGACAACAGATCCATGCAGAGATTTTAAGCATTTTCTGGAAGGAGAAAACCACGAAGGCTGAGGTGATAAAGAACATTGTTATTAAAGGACAAGACTTGGTTTTACTACCAGTTGTGTTGTCTGATGAAAATGGAAAAAAATTTTCCCTGGTTTCAGTTTCTCCTGTTAAACAAAGTGGGCTGGTCTAGATAATCCTGACACTTGCCTATGACCTCAACATTCTTTTGTAGTCCTTTACTACTCACTACTGTAGCTTATTTACCAAACTAGTAGCTTTCTGTTAGCACCAAGAAGAGATAGTTGTTGAAGCAATGTCTGAAGACTTTGAGTTTTTATCCACCTGTCGCTAAACTGTACACATGTGGAGGGCCAGGCAGTGGTGCATCTGGTTAAATGTACACATTACAGTGCTAAAGGTCCTGGGCTCAAGGCCCTGGTCCTTTACAAGATTCATGAGCAGTAAATCAGGGTTGCAACTCTCTCTCTGTCTCTCTCCCCACTCCTTCCCTCTCTCTGAATTTATCTCTGTCTCTATCAATAAAAATTAAGATGTACACACACGTGCATGCAC
This sequence comes from Erinaceus europaeus, assembly GCF_950295315.1. Taxonomy (NCBI): domain Eukaryota; kingdom Metazoa; phylum Chordata; class Mammalia; order Eulipotyphla; family Erinaceidae; genus Erinaceus; species Erinaceus europaeus. Next base: position 15,392,274 of record NC_080179.1, on the reverse strand, counting down.
ACTAGTGTGTATGTGTGTGTGTGAGAGAGAGAGAGAGATTAGGTTAGAGATAGATATCTAGGCAATGCATATGTATTTCTTGCTTTTTAAAAATTTTTTTTGGCCTCCAGAGTTATTGCTGGGGCTGGGGCTCAGTGCCTGCACTATGAATCCACTGCTTCTGGAGGCTATTTTTTCCTATTTGTTGCCCTTGTTATTATTGTTGTTATTGTTGTTGTTGTTACATTCACTGATTTTTAAGAGAGCATGGGTCATGAGAGGTGGAATGGGAAGTTGGAGTTGAAAGACACAGACTGAAAGAGAGATGCATTCACATATATAACATATCAACTGAGCTTCCAATTGCCAAGCACAGACCACTAACAACTAAAATCAAAGCGATATTGAAATAGGAACAAGAACTATAGAGAAATCAGTTAAAGACAATAAGTAAAATCAATGGATTGTTGAGAAAATTATCACATACTGGTAGCACATGAAAACAGAATAAGGTAAAATGGCAGTTAATGACTACGTGGTAAGCACAATGATTCATGGATGGGGACCCAACGGTAGCGCAGCGAGTTAAAGCGCACGTGGTGCTAAGCGCAAGGACCTGTGTAAGGATCTAGGTTAGAGCTCCTGGTGGCTTACCAGGGGGGTCGCTTCACGGGAGGTGATGCAGGTCTGCAGGTGTCTATCTTTCTCTCCCCCTCTCTGTCTTCCCTTCTTCTCTCGATTTCTCTCTGTCCTATCCAACAACAACAGCAATGACAACAGCAATAATGACAACAAGGGTAATAACAAGGGCAACAAAATGGGAAAAATGGCTTCCAGGAGCAGTGGATTCATAGTGCAGGCACCGAGCCCCAGCAAGAACCCTGGAGGCAAAAGAAAAAATGTTCAAGATCACAGAAGAGTAGGAAAAGTAAAGGACAAAGAAAGCATTCAGGGGCCAGACAGTAACATCGATGTTACCAGAAATAAGGACCTTGGTTCCATGCCCTTAGTCCTCACCTGTGAGGACCCTTCATTAATGGTGGAGCAGAGCTGTCAGTGTCTCTCTTTCCCCCTTCTCCCTCCCTCTCTATTTCTCTTTATAGAAAGAAAGGAGAAAGAAATAAAGAAAGGAAGAAAAAAAAGGAAAGAAGGAAGGAAAGAACGAAGGAAGGAAGGGAGGGAGGAAGGAAGGGAGGGTGGGTCCTGGAGAGAGAAAGAAAGAGAAAGAAGTATGCGATCTTTAAATACTACTTCCAGTTTATAGGATCATTCTAGGCAATACAGAAAACAAATTCATCACATTTCTGCTCAATTTTTCCATATTCAGAAGGACCTGTGAATTCATAGGCATGGCATTGTGAGGGTCAGTTGTCATAAATTATAATGCAGTGATGATTTACATAAGTTTTCTATAATGTGGCTCCTCCTCAGGGTTGAATTTATTATCCTTAAAAATAGAGAACGTCTGGCGTACTGTTGACATCAACGTTGAAATGGGATCAACCACATTTTTGATTCTGTTGCTACAGACAGAAGAAATTCTTCTTCTGTCTACTCTGGCAATAGGGAACTGTGAACTTTCTCAATTGTGCATACAAATGTAACAACTTTCATTGTGGGCTTATGAAAGCTTACCCTTACACTAAAAAATGAAGTGTGCTGCAACAAAGAACACTTGAGATCTAATTAATGACTGAAGGATGGTCTCGTAGAAATTGAAAGTAGGGGAGTCAGGCAGTGGAGCAGCGGGTTAAGCGCAGGTGGTGCGAAATGCAAGGATCGGTGTAAGGATCCTGGTTCGAGCCCCCGGCTCCCTACCTGCAGGGGAGTCGCTTCACAGGCAGTGAAGCAGCAGGTGTCTATCTTTCTCTCCTCCTCTCTGTCTTCCCCTCCTCTCTCGATTTCTCACTGTCCTATCCAACGACAGCAACAACAACAATAATAATAATAACCACAACAATGATGGAAAAACAAGGGCAACAAAAGGGGAAAAAAATGGTCTCCAGGAGCCGTGGATTTGTGGTGCAGGCACGGAGCCCCGGCAATAACCCTGAGGGCAAAAAAAAAAAAGTACTGCATTTTTCATAACTGGATATGACAAACTGTCAAAAAGTAGTAGTGTTCAGTTGCTTGTGTGAGTGATAGTTTAATATGTCTATATTTCTTCTTAGATTGGGAACCTAAACTATGACTAAACTTTATAAAGTGTGTTGACTTCACTATCGGGTAAGAAAAGAAATGACCACTTTATGAAAGAATTATAGAAATGAAAATTTAATGTAAATTAACTAAAGAGCTTTCAGGGACATATTAAAACTAGAATGTTTCTCTTTCAGAGAACTATTTGTTTGTACTATTTATCCTCCCAAATTGTCAAACTTCCTTGAGTTAACCTGTCAAGAAGCAAATATTTTCACTGCAAAAAAGAAAAAAAAAACACATAAAATAAATCAGAATGACCTTTTTTTTTTTTCTAGGACCATATGGTTTCTTTGAAATTTTCAAAAGCAGCTGTGTTTGTATCTCTGAAGATGCTTTAGAATTTTTGTAATATGATAATGCTATCCAAAGAACTGTCCAAATTCATTTTTTATTGAAGGCTTGAAATTTTTGACTTGGGTCTTGATTTTGAAAATTTACACATTTTATAAGACAAAGCTATGGGTTTCCTGAGTAATACCCCACAAACACAAACTACTGTAACTTGAATATTCAATTATACCAATCAACTGATTGAATTTCACTCAGAATGATGAAAGATGAGTATGACATTACTTTATACTACTTCCAACTCAACATTCTCCACAGAGACAAAGGCAAGCTAAACAAGCTATTTGCAAACAAAACTTTCAGATTTTCCTACTTCAGTGAGAAAAACATAATTATTTTGAACTCAGGACAAGTAGACTTCACCTGATGTTTTCTCAATAGGCTTACGTAGTGTTGCGGACACATTAATGGAATTCAAAACCCAGACTTGTAGGCTGGGAGATGGTGCAGTAAATTAAATATTGAACTCTCAAGCTTAAGCTCTCAGCAATTGATCTTTAGCATTGTGTGTACCAAAGTGGTGCTCTGGTTCTCTCTTGTTAAATAAGATAAATCTTTAAAAAATATAAAGTCTAAGGCTCCCTTCTGAATCTCAGAAGGCTCTTTTTAGACTATTTTCTGTGTGAGGTGAGCTGATTATCTATTAGTTTATTCTGCTTTTTCTTTTTGCTAAAATATGTATTTAAAATAATATACATGGTATGTACCCACTTAAAAAATCATTTCTTGGGAGTTGGGTGGTAACACAGTGGGTTAAGTGTGTGTGGTGCGAAGTGCAAGGATTCGGAAGGATCCCAGTTCAAGCCCCCAGCCCCCCACCTGCAGGGGAGTCTCTCCCCCTCTCTGTCTTCCCCTTCTCTCTCCATTGCTCTCTGTCCTATCCAACAACGACGACATCAAATAACAACAACAATAATAACTACAACAATAAAAACAACAAGGGCAACAAAAAGGAAATAAGTAAATAAATAAAATATTTTAAAAAATCATTTCTTGATAACAAAATAACTCCCCATGTGTTCCTCCTATCTGTGTATCTATATAGAACATGTCAAGAAAGATGTTCAAAGACGGATATGAAGATTACTTCTATGTAATAGGATGTTGTTGAATTTTTTTCTTTAGTACTTTCCTATATAGCTTAAATTTTAAGTAATGAATAATTAAGTGTGGAGATAATAAAGCCATTACTTTAAAATATATGAAAAAGGAAAAATGCATTTGGTAGCCACAGTCTTTGCATTTATTTTTGCCAGTGGAAGACCCCAGAGGAATTAGATAATGCATCTCATGTGTCTATTCCTGAATAATTAAATAAAAATGTCTGTGATATACATGGGTGTACACATGAGTCAAATAAATGATAGATAAGGTCTATCATTCATTTCTTCAACAGGGAATTCAGCACTTGGGTGTCACATATGTTCAATTTTCATTCTACTAGTTGGAAACAAGCTCAGAGTATACTGACAAATGCAGAATTCATCATTAGCAGAGAATAAGAAAAGAATATATTTTGCTTAAATATAATAAAATGAAAATCAAAGAATACAGAAAAACTGTAATTCTCATTGTCATATTTACATACTTGTAAAACAGAACTAAAGAAATGCTGCTTTTACAATTCAATGCAAATTTATAAAAATACAAGCATAACTTTTTCTTCTGACTTTTTTTTTTAGTTTTTTTAAGTATTTATTTATTCCCTTTTGTTGCCCTTGTTTTATTGTTGTAGTTATTATTGTTGTTGTTGTTATTGATGTCGTCGTCATTGTGAGGTAGGACAGAGAGAAATGGAGAAAGGAGGGGGAGAGAAAGACAGACACCTGCAGACCTGCTTCACCGCTTGTGAAGCGACCCGCCTGCAAGTGGGGAGCCCGGGGCTCGAACCGGGATCCTTACGCCAGTCTTTGTGCTTTGCACCACCTGTGCTTAACCCGCTGCACTACCGCCTGACTCCCACAAGCATAACTTTTAAAAAGCAAGTTTATAAAGGTACAAACAAGGCACATAGGAATGTATATTTATATTTAACTTTATATTTTTTTATTTGATAGGACAGAGAAAAACTGAGAGGAAAGGGGGAGATAGAGAGGGAGACAGAGAGATACCTACAGCACTACTTCACATTGGTGAAGCTTTTCCCCTACAGTTAGGGACAGGGACTTGAACCTGGGCCCTTCCACATGACAGCACTTAACCAGGTGCACCACCACCCGGTCTCAAGAATATGTTTTCTTAATAAGTTGTGTGTGTGTGTGTATGTGTTTGGAGAACAATACCAAAATACTCTTTTATTTTATTTCCAATTTTCATTTCTGCTTTAAAAAAAGGGATGTAACATTTCATAGTGGCCTGTGAGATACACACACACCTTATTAAGCTTCTAAGGGATGGAGAACCACAATGAGAGAATTGTAGGTATTTTACTGGTTTTATTATGAAGCTGGTTTATTTTATTAGTGACTTGATGTTTCTAGGTATGCATGGGGAAACTCAATATATGTACACATTTCCCCCCTCAATGCATCTTCAATTGCCTGAGAATATTATAGTTCTCCGGAACATCTACTACAGGATTACCACTTTCTGTTCTGGTTATCTTTTTTTCCTCTGCCACCAGAGTTATCAGTGGGGCTCAGTACCAGCACTAAGAATCCATTGCTTCAGGTGGCCATTTTATTTTTAATTTTTTTAATTGGATAGGACAGAGAAGTTGAAAGGGGTGGGGGAGATAGGGAGGGAGAGAAAGAGAGAGACACATGCTTCACCACTAAAGAAGTGTTCCCCCCCATGCAGGTGGGGAGCAGGTGCTTGAACCCAGGTTCTTTTTTTTAAAAAATGTCTTCTTCTTATTTTTATTTATAAAAAGGAAACATTGACAAAAACATAGGATAAGAGGGGTACAACTCCACACAATTCCCACCACCAGAACTCCGTATCCCGTCCCCTCCCCTGATAGCTTTCCTATTCTTTATCTTTATATGGTTACATGTGACTTAACAGGATGTGCCACCGCCCATGTCTACTGTCTTGGTTTCTAATGTCCTTTCCTTCTTCCTCTAATAACCTTTTCCTTTTTCTGTGGAATACATAGCTGTTGGTTCTCATATTGGTGGTGATGTGGGGGGGTGTGTGGGGGGTGTGGGGATCTGTGCCTGACTTATAGTCTGGGTGTCATTTCCGGCTGGCTGTGGAGCCTCAGATGAGGTTAGTTCTGTGGCTCTCCTAGACATAACAGAACTTAGTATTTTTTTTCCTGGGTTGAGTGGGCCCAATGTTTGCCTATCATAACCCTGTATGAAGCACTGCCCTCATGGAATTTAGGAAGGGAGATCTGACAAGTCCAAAAATAACATAAGTGCTTTATGGACACGTTGCATGCTTAGGACTGTGTCTACACAGCACAAAATGAAGTGGCCATCTGGACTACATCCAGTCTCTCTAACAAACTTGGCAGATCACTGACTAGACAAGGCCTCAGTGTCCCAGGATCTCTGGAGAAGGGAATTCCACAACTGCTCTGAGTAGCTTCTGTGAGTTTCTCTATAGATTCTGGCAATGGAGAAGTAGAGGAGGCCTTTTCCACCTCCAATTCCCTTCTCAGATCAAAGAAGGGATTTTAGACTAAGAAATGACAGAGTCCATTACCATTTGCTTTGTTTCATAATCTGATTAAATTAAATTCCTTCTGTTTCTCAATCCTCCTGGGCTCCAAATCACTTTGCACACATCTTGATTATAGAAAGATTGCAGCTTGTTCCAGTGATCTGCGTCCGTGTCTATCTCCTCCAGGGCAGGAGTGGTAATGAACATATCCTGCTAACTCTGAGTGCTCTACCATTTGCACTATGGCTAGTCGTCTGGATTTTGATGCCATAGTTATTAAAGAGATTTAAAAATTATCTATGTGCCTCACTCTGGTTCTGTGAGAAGCCTCTGCCTTTCACGCATGGGGTGAAATGATCAAATAAGAGATGTTTTTCTCTAGGTGATTTCCTGAGATTCTTTTGACCACTGTCTCATCCATTCACACCTTCCAATTGGCAGGGGATAAAAGTCAGATTTAAGCCCTAGCAGTTCATATTCTTTTTATTCTATTTTATTTTTTCCTTTTGTTGCCCTTGTTTATTGTCGTTGTTATTATTGTTGTTGTTATTGCTGTCGTTGTCATTGGATAAGTCAGAGAGCAATGGAGAGAGGAGGGGAAGACAGAGAGGGGGAGAGAAAGACAGACACCTGCAGACCTGCTTCACCACCTGTGAAGTGAATCCCCTGCAGGTGGGAAGCCAGGGAGCTGGAACTGGGATCCTGATGCCCTCAGGGCGCTTTCAGCCATGTGCGCTTAACCGGCTGCACCACTGCCCGGCTCCCAGTAGTTCATATTCTAACTTAACCTGCTTACGTAAATGGCTACCTACAATTCCAATAAAAGTATACACAACAGTTTTAGTGCACTCCTCAGCATTTGACTGTATTTCACAATCAAAATAAGTGATATAATGCACGTTAAAATGTGTTCACTCATACGGAAACTGAGCTGCTCTCTGAAGAAGAGTCAGCATTGCTTTATAGGCTCTACCCTCTTCATGGACAAAGGAGGATGACACAGAGAGTGTTAACCACAAAGGCGACATAGCAGCAATGCTGTAAGATGGAGTAGATGGGAACAGACAGAAGCTGCTGAGGCCACTTAAGAACTGATTTCAGTAGCCTTGATGAGAGATGGTGATGACTGTGGTAAGGAAGAAGACAGAAAAACATCAAACAGATATTTTGAAGGGAAAATGGTAAGAATTTAGTGACATGCAAGAGGAGAGAGAAGACCAGGGATCAACATTAGAGCTCTAGGAGAAATGTTTTTAAAAACTCTTTCTAACATAGTGAAATATGCACAAATTAAAATTTGCTATTTTATCCACTAAGATACATTTTGAAATGATTTAACAAGCGGGTGAGAGAGAGACATGGGGGAATGAAACCAACGCCTCCTATGACTGATACCACTAAGTATTCATTCCTCTGTCTGTTTTCTAGCCTTCCTTTTTTTTTTTTCATCATTTTTCTTTATTTCTTTATAAAAATTTATTTAAACATTATTTTTAGGTAGAGAACCAGGGAGGCCAGAAGAGATTGGATGACATATTTAAGGTTTGTTAGAAGGCAATAACTGCCAACCGTGCATACTAGACCCTGTCAAATTATTACTCAACTATGAAGAAACAATATAAATAGCACTAAATATGCAAAAATGAAATTGTTTTGCTATTACCAGATTTGCTTTGCAAGAGCTACTAAAATGAGTGCTACAGAAAACAGAAACAGGAAACAAGGTGATACACAGTAAAACACTAGACCCAGAAACACAAGCCACAGAAATATGAGACAACTTTAAATTATGAAAAGGGAGGAGGAAATGGACATATTTCCAAGTAAAGAATAGTGAGACAAGTACTGTCTTAAAAAGGTTCTCATAGATGTATTAATACATAATACATTTATATATAAATTATATATGATACATTTATATACACACGTAGTCTATGTCTTTTTTCAAATGATGTCATTTTTCTAATACTGTTTTTTTTTTTTAACCAGATCACTGCTCAGCTCTGGGTTATGGTGGTGTGGACGACTGAACCTAGAACTTTGGAACCTCAGGCATGAGAGTTCTTTTGCATAACTATTATGTTATCTACCCTGGCCCTCTCTACTACTTCTGTATCTTTCCTGTCTTTTTTTTTTTTCTCATTGTTTTTCCTTTTCTTTCCTGTCTTATACAATACCTTGAGTTTCTTTTTTTATGCTATTTTATTTTATTTTATTTATTCCCTTTTGTTGCCCTTGTTTTATTGTCGTAGTTATTATTGTTATTGTTGGATAGGACAGAGAGAAATTGAGAAAGGAGGGGAGACAGACAGGAGGAGAGAGAAATAGACACCTGCAGACCTGCTTCACCTCTCATGAATAAGCGACTCCCTTGCAGGTGGGGAGCCTGGTGCTCCAACCTGGATCCTTACTCTGGTCCTTGCACTTTGTGCCATGTGTGCTTAGCCCACTGCGCTACCACCCGAGTCCCATTACCTTGAGTTTCTTTAATTGGGTGTTTCTGATATCATTTTGCCCTCTCTCTGTATATTCTGCATGCCTCTACAGAGTTCTAACAGTACTAGTTCTTTCTTTTTCTTATTTATTTATTTATTTATTTATTTATTTATTTATTTATTTATTTATTTTTAAACCAGAGCACTGCTCAGCTCTGGCTTATGGTGATGCAGGGGATTGAACCTGGGACTTTGCTAGCCTCAGGCATGAAAGTCTCTTTGTATAACCATTATGCTATCTAATCCCTCCCCTAGTACCAGTTCTCATTCACACCCCTTCCTTTTGACCAACAACCAACTCCAGGTACCCACATATTCTTCCTTTAGCATGCATATTATTTTAAACAAATTATTTTTATATTTATTTATTTATTTATTTTTCCCTTTTGTTGCCCTTTTTTAAATTGTTATAGTTATTATTGCTGTTGTTATTGTCATCGTTGTTGGATAGGACAGAGAGAAATGGAGAGAGGAGAGGAAGACAGAGAGGGGGAGAGAAAGACACCTGCAGACCTGCTTCACCGCTTGTGAAGCGACTCCCCTGCAGGTGAGGAGCTGGGGGCTCGAACCGGGATCCTTACACACGGGTCCTTGCACTTAGGGCCATGTGCGCTTAACTCACTGCGTAACTGGCCAACTCCCTTCTAGTTAATTTTCTTCACATACTGGAGACAGCTCACCCAGCACAGCATTTTTACTGTGTGTAAAAACCTGGATTTGAGGGGGCATCGGGCGGTAACCCCGCAGGTTAAGCGCATGTGGTGCAAAGCGCAAGGACAGGCTCCCCACCTTCAGGGGCATCACTTCACAGGCAGTGAAGCAGGTCTGCAGGTGTCTATCTTTCTCTCCCCCTCACTGTCTTTCCTTCCTCTCTCCATTTCTCTCTGTCCTAGCCGATAACGACAACAACAATAATAGCTACAACAATAAAACAAGGGCAACAAAAGGGAAAATAAATAAATAAATAAATAAATATTTTTAAAATGTTTATTTAAAACCTGGATTTGAGCCCTGGCATTGCAAGGAAGCATAAGAGAAACTCCGTGGGTGGTGGAGCAGTGCTGTGGTAGTTCTACTATTCATTCTCCCCCCCCCCCTTTTCTCCTCTCTTACTAGATAAAAATAAAAATTTAAAAGAAGATTCAGCAGACCTTCCACCTTCTGCACCCCATAATGACCCTGGGTCCATACTCCCAGAGGGATAAAGAATAGAAAAGCTATCAGGGGAGGGGATGGGATACGGAGTTCTGGTGGTGAGAATTGTGTGGAGTTGTATGGTTTTGTCAGTGTTTCTTTTTTTTAAATTTATTTTCTCTTTTGTTGTCATTGTTTTTGTGGTTATTATTGTTTCTGATGTTGTCATTGTTGTTGGATAGGACAGAGAGAAATGGAGAGAGGAGGGGAAGACAGAGAGGGGGAGAGAAAGATAGACACCTGCAGACCTGCCTCACCACCTGTGAAACTACTCCCCTGCAGGTGGGGAGCCGGGGGCTCCAACTGGAATCCTTGCCAGTCCTTGTGCTTTGTGCCACATGCTCTTAACCTGCTGTGCTACCGCCTGACTCCCCAGTGTTTCCTTTTTATATAAAAAAAAAATAAAATAAAAGAAGAAATTGGGTCAATGAGATAGCTCAGTGGTATCCAGTATGCAAGAGGCCTTAAGTTCATACCCTGGCAGTTCTTTTTTTTTCTTGGTTTTCTCCTTCCTTCCTTCCTTCCTTCCTTCCTTCCTTCCTCCCTCCCTCCCTCCCTCCCTTCCTTCCTTTCTTTTCCACTACAGCAGTTCAGTTTTGGCTTTAGGTGGAGTGCTTTGCATAACGATTAACCTTCTATCCCCTGGGGCTCCGCATTTGAACCGGATGTGGGGGAGGTGGCAAAGATGAAGTCAAGGCAAAGTTTTGTGCCTGGTTTTGGAGCCCGCCCAACTTTTCCAAACAGTAATGACTTGGTTGTGTCTCATCTCTGTAGTAATTAGGATAAAATTGCAGTTTTCTAGATGACATTAAATTACGTATGTGCTTAATTAAAAATACACATGCATCCGAGTTTTCTGTGAGACTTTTCCCACAGCAGAAAGAAAGAGGGGATTATGGAGGAACTGATGGGGTGTGGGGGGCTGGGGGCCATTGTAACTGGCTGCTGGTGAGGCCCTGCACCCCCATAATCATACCCTACTCCTCACTTTTTCTCTAGTGAAAGACTAGTTAAAATGTAAATGCCCCTTGTGAGGGGTTATATATTAATGTCTTGTATTAGTTATCCATTGCAATGTAACTAACCACCCCAAACTTGGTGCCTTAAAGGAACTGTAACAATTTATTAAACCTCAGTGTTTCTGTAGGTCAGGGATTCTAGGGTGACTTGTCTTCATGGTTCTGGCTTAGGATCTCTTGTCAGGTTACAGTAAAATGTCTACTGGCCTGCAGCAATCTGACGGCTTGAGTGGTCTTATGGGAGTGGGTCTCAGAGTGGCTTCCTCACAGGGTTGGGGCTACAGACAGACTATGACCCACATAGTCAACGACTGCCACCTCTCCAGATTCAAAGGAGGTCTCGAAACTTTACATCAGGCTCAACCTGACGCTGTTGACTGGCTACGGAAGAAGGGCAAACGCTAGAAGAAGAAGAAGGGTTGGGGAGTTGGGCCTATCCAGGTGGCCTCTCTCTGTTTTTTTTTCTTTTTGCCTCCAGGGTTACCACTGGGGTTCAGTGCCTGCACTCCCAATCTACTATGACTGGAGACTATTTTTTCCCTTTTGTCTCTTGTTGTTTATTGTTATTATCATTGTTGTTGCTATTGCTGTCCTCGTTGTTAGACAGGACAGAAATCAAGAGAGGAGGGGAAGACAGAGAGAGGGAAAGAAAGACACCTGCAGACCTGCTTCACCACTTGAGAAGCCACCCCACTGCAGGTGGGGAACTGGGGCTCAAACAGGGATCCTTATGCCCCTTGTGCTTCCTGACATGTGTGCTTAACCTGCTGAGCTACCGCCTACCCCCGCGTGGCCTCTCTCTCTCTTAAAAAAAAAAAAATATATATATATATATTCCCTTTTGTTGTCCTTGTTTTATCGTTATTGTGGTTATTATTATTGTTGTTATTGCTGTTGTTGTTGGATAAGACAGAGAGAAATGGAGAGAGGAGGGGAAGACAGAGAGGGGGAGAGAAAGACAGACACCTGCAGACCTGCTTCACCGTTTGTGAGGTGACCTCCCTGCAGGTGGGGAGCCAGGGTTCGAACCGGGATCCTTATGTGGGTCCCTGCGCTTGCGCTATGTGTGCTTAACCGCCTGACCCCCGTGGCCTCTTTTTTTAACTGCTTGAATATCCTCATGACATGGCTACTAACTTTCTCTAAAACACCAATTCAAGAAGCCAAGGTTACAATGTCTTTATATAATCTCTTATCTGGGATGACACATTGCACCCTGGAATATTCTGCTGGCCACACAGGTCAGCTGTGATTTGGTGTGGGAAGAGCATACAGTACATAAAGAGGTGAAGACCAGGAAGTGAGTAGTGTAAGGACTGGTTTCCATACTGACCTTTCCACTTCAATTCCGGTTATGATTTGTAAGTTCCATTCCAACTGTAGTTATAAGGAATTAGGGACTCATGGGGGTGATATGCAGTGGGGAGAAAACTTCACTTGACCCCAATAGGAGAAGCAGGAGGCACGATAGTGAGTTCATCTACCTTTTCATGCTTTTCTCTGTAAACCTCTTTAAAAAGATAAATAAGGGCTAGTAAAAGAGTGAATAGTGCATGTACTTTGCCATGAACTGGAGGAAGATTAAGTGCTGTAATAGCTTTCCCTGCTATTTCTGCCTCTCTCTTTTTATCTGAAAACAAACAAACAAACAAACAAACCCAGACCAGTGACAGTCTGGCAAAAGAAAGCACAAGAAAAAGCATAAACAAAAATATCAACAAAACCGAACACAAATAAATTTTGGGCTATAAGACCAAACTAATGACCAGAAGGTAGGAAGTGGGAGAGGGTCTATTGCAGTGAAGAATAGAATTGAATATTCAGTGGTGAACTTAGTGTAGGAGACACAGGTACAGAGTTTTTTCAAATCAATTTTATTTATTTTGGATAAAGACAGAAAATGAGAGGGAAGGGTGATATAGAGGGAGAGAAATAAGAGAGACACCATCTGGACTATTCCATAGCTCCTGAAGTTTCTCCCTCCCTGTAGGTGGGGACTGGGGCCTTAGACTTGGGTCTTTGCACATAGTAACATGCACACTCAACCAGGTGTGTCATCACACAGCTCCCTCTTTTTTTCCCCTAGATTTTGATTTTGTTTTTATTAGTGATTTAATAATGATCAAGAAGACCATAGGACAAGAGGGGTACAATTCCACACAGTTCTCACCACCAGAGTTCTGCATCCCATCCTCTCCACTGGAAGCTTCCCCATTCTTTATCTGAGTGTATGGACCAAAGATCTTTATGGGGTGCAGAAGGTGGAAGGTCTGGCTTCTGTAATTGCTTCTTGGCTAGATGTTGGTGTTGGCAGGCTGATCCATACTCCCAGCCTGTTTCTATCTTTCCCTAGCGGGGCAGGGCTTGGAGAGGTGGGGTTCTAGGACACATTGTGACACAAGACACATTGTCTGCCCACAGAAGTCTAGTTGCTGTCATGGTAGCATTTGCAACTTGGTGGCTGAACAGTATTAACATAGAAAGCAGAACAAATAGTTTAATAGTCAGGAAACTAATTGTGAGTATATAGCAGACGAGATTTGGGGTATCCATTTTGGAAAAACAATAATAGGTCTATTTTAGGTATATTATAAGAAGCCCCTGACTTTACTAATTTTTTTGCCCTAGCCTGACAGCTAACATGCGGGTGGGCTAAAGGTATTTTCTGGGAAGATGGTATCGAATTGGAAATAGGACTAGAAAGCTGAATCAGGGAAGAGAGTGGCTCCTAAATATAGGAAACGTGTATAAACACCGTTAGCTGTAAATCCCACTGATCTAATTTGGGCCCATAGTCAGCACAGGAGCCTGTGTAACCTCTGCACCCCTGTAGGTCTGAGTTCGCATCACCACTGTTGTTCCACGTCGAGGGCTAGATGCTTAGAGGCCCACAAGAGGATCCATGATGCTGTTCCGGAGAGAGGGATCTGTTAGAGGTCTAGGCCCATTTGATGTTGATTTCTAATGGTACATAGATAAAACCTATGTAGCACTGAAATTCAGTGCTATTTCATGAACATTGTATCTTAGAAGCTTTATTAAGTTTGTTTGTTAATGAGGAGGGAGAATAGCACACTCTCATACGATGTCGCCACATGTCATGCCAAGTAATGAACCCTGGGTCCCAGCATGAGCCCCCTGCACTCTCCCAACAGAGCTAGCTTTCCAGTTGCCAGCAAAAAGTAGTTTAAAGGGAGCCGGGTGGTAGCACAGCGGGTTAAACGCACATGGCCCAAAGATCCCGGTTTTTGTCCCGGTTCCCCACCTCCAGGGGGTCACTTCACAAGTGATGAAGCAGGTCTCCAGGTGTCTATCTTTCTCTCCACCTCTCTGTCTTCCCCTTCTCTCTCTATTTCTCTCTGTTCTATCCAACAACAATGACAACAACAATAATAACAACAGTGATAAACAACAAGGGCAACAAAAGGGAAAAAATAGCCTCCAGGGGCAGTGGATTCGTAGTGCAGGCACCCAGCCCTAGCAATAACCCTGGAGATGAACAAATAAACAAACAAAAAAAACTAAGTGGAGAAAAACTATTCCTCTTCTTAGCAAATTGGGTACCACTTTGAAATTTTTGACAAGTGCACTGATAGTCACAGTCACCTGGCCAGAGAGCAGTTTTAGCTAGCTGCTACCACTCCTACTGGTCTCCTTATGTCTTACTGTCTCTGTATTTGTGAATGGGCTTGACTTTGTTAATTTATGGGTGATCATTTCAGAAAACCGGTCTATCTTTATGAATACATAGTATATCTATTTCCTCATTATTATTTTGCTTTAAAATGTTCATTAGTGTAGTTAGCAGTATAAAGACCCTCACAGATGCATTAATCAACACATTTACTTATTCATTTTTCTTTTAATTTTAGTTTTCAAAATTACCCAAAGGCTAGATCCATTGCAGGGTAATGGACTGCAAAATCTTATTTAATTGCAAAGAACATATTTACTGGCGTTATAGGAAACAAAAGACATATACAGCTCTGTGGATTTCTCTGAATTTAAATGAATCAAAATAATCTCTGGTAATAGGCAAGAAAACTTTAAAAAAAAAAACTCTTTGAGAAAAATATTTTATTTATCATATTTTAATGAAAGATATTGAAAGAAAGACCAGAGCACAGCTCAGCTCTGGCTTATGGTGGGACGGGGGATTGAACATGGGACCTCAGAGCCTCAGGTAGGAATGTCTTTTGCATAATCATTATACTGTCTCTCTATAGCATTTCTTTGTTCTCTCACTGACTTCATTCCCTCCTGCCTCTACTCATTCACCCTGGTTCCACAGACCTCAAAGGAGATGCTGGGTCAAAATATTTTCTTCTTTTTATATATTTATTTATTCCCTTTTGTTGCCCTTGTTGCAGTTATTGATGTCTTTGTTGTTGGATAGGACAGACAAATAGAGAGAGGAGGGGAAGACAGAGCGGGGGAGAGAAAGATAGACACCTGCAGACCTGCTTCACCGCCTGTGAAGTGATTTCCCTGCAGGTGGGGAGCTGGGGTTTCGAACCAGGGTCTTTATGCCGGTCCTTGCACTTTGCGCCATGAGCGCTTAACCTGCTGCACTACCACCCTACTCCTGGGTCAAAATATTTTCTACATTTCAAGGCATGGAGACCTATGGCCCAGAATTGTGCCTCAGAACTCAGAACTCAGGATTCTGATCCAGGACCTCAGAGTGACTCACCGCTCATAGTTTCCAGAGCCTTCTTCCTCTGCATGCTGCAAATGCTCAGTGGATAGATTGTGTTGGGGGTGGGGGTGGGGGCGGCGGAGGTCATCAGGTCACAAACAGTCCAGGAGTTATTCTGCTGCATTGCCTACTCATTTTGAAAACAGTGTGACAACTTTTTGAGGATACTAACCATAGTCTGATACCAGGTCTTAAGTCTTATTTGTGAATTATAAAATGTTTTGATTAATAATGTCCTCCGTAAGTTTAAGAGTGATAATGTAAGATAAATAAAAATGCAAGTTCAGGAAAACTTAATACATCTCTCTCTCTCTCTCTTTTAAAGGAGATCCTGGTGTCATTACACTTATGATTGTATTTAATTCACCCTAATATGATTATTTCAAACTGGATACTCTTGCTGTCTATTTCTGGCTCCTTGGGGATCCTATAAAAAAATCTGAGGAAATTCTTTGCTGATTGGGGTGATATTAGACTGCAACATATGGTCCACACATGTGATTAGCGTTCCTCTAAGGAAGAATGCAAAGGATTATATTTAGAATACGGGGTATGTGTGCAGTGGTTCTGGATGACCCAAGGGATCATTAGATTCTTCTTGTGGAATTTTCTACAGTTAAAAGATGACCCAGAATCCTGACTATTGGTGTGGAGATTGGAACCCATATTTAAGTTTTTGCAGGTGTGAGGCCTCCCTGAATTTCACTATTGAATAGCTTACTGAGATCTCTTTCTGTTGTCCTTTAGAGAGAAAAATATATTGAGTTTCAGGGTCTCTAGAACAGATTTTAGAAAAGTCTGTTAACACAGGTAACTTGCTACAGTAAAAAATTAATGACTCACAAGCAATGTGCTACTGAGCCTCCAAAATTCATCAAATCTATGGTTTTGAGTTTAAAATTAAATCTAGATTTAATTTCCTTATTTTTATGCTTTAAGACAACAAAACTGTGTTTTACCTCATGTTGGATGGTGGAATCAGAGAATGAGACAGTCCTTCCTTCCTTCCTTCTTCCCTTCCTTCCTTCCTTCCTTCCTTCCTTCCTTCCTTCCTTCCTTCCTCCACCAGGGTTGTTGCTGAGGCTCTGTGACTGCACTATGAATCCACTGCTCCTGGTTGGCCATTTTTTCCATAGAGACCTGCATACCTCTTCACCACTTGTGAAGTGACCCCCCCCTAAAGTGGGGAGCCAGGGGCTTGAACTGGGATCCTTGAAGGGGTCCTTGCGCTTCTTACTATGTGTGCTTAACCCAGTGCACTACCTCCCGGCCCCACAGACACAGTTTCTGATGATACTCTGATAGTCATGCTTTGGTTCTTGTTATGCTGATAAGTCAGAATTAGTGCTACCTGATACAAGGTGTTAATTAATTTGAGCGTTTCCAAAGCTCCACAGTTTCTTTTCCATCTAATAAAATGTCCTAACTTGCAAACTATAACATTGTTACATATTTCAACTGCCCAGACTTGGTCTTTCCAGCTGAATATACTGTTCTCAACTCAAACTCAATATCCCCTGCCAATTTAACTTCAATTCCCTGACTGTTATCAGTTTAGTGACATCTACTTTTTGTTTGTTTTGGTCTTCTCTCTGGTTATTTCTATTACTTTATTGTTACCAGGGTTATTGCTGGGGCTCCATGCCTACATGATGAATCTACCACTCCTTCTGGTCTTTTCTTTTTTTCTTTTTAAAAATAACTTTATTGTTTAAAGGAGTGTGGAGGGTGAAATGAAGGTTTTGTTTTTTTTTTCTTTTCTTTTTTTTTCCCTACCAGAGCTCAGGCTTATGGGAGGCAGGGGATTGAACCTAGAGCCTTAGGCATGAAAGTCTGTTTGCATAACCATTATGCTATCTATCCCCACCCTTCTTTTCTTCTCTTTTCTTTTCTTTTCTTTCCCTCCCTCCCTTCCTTCCTTCCTTCCTTCCTTCCTTTCTTTCTTTCTTTCTTTCTTTTTTTTTTTTTTTAACCACAGCACTGCTCAGCTCTGGTTTATGGTGGTACAGGGGATTGAACCTGTGACTTTGGAGCCTCAGGCATGAGAGTCTCTTTGCATGACCATTATGCTATCTACCCCCACCCTCATTTATTTTATTTCTTTCATGAGGTTGATACAGAGAAACACCAGAGCAGCAACCTGACCTATGTGGTGCCAAGGATCTAATTTAGGACCTCATGCTTGCAAGTCCAAAACTGCCTCTGTGCCAATTCCCACATTCCAAGCTTTTAAGTTCTCTTTTTCTCTTCAAGTATTTAGATTCACTTCGGTGTCCTCTTCTTTGACATCACCACTGGTGAATGTAATGCCTTTTGGGAGCTCTGGTTCGCCATTTTAGATTTCATGTTTATGTGCCTGGGGAGAGAAAAATAAAATTGCTCAACAGATAAGTGTTTTGATTAGTGTACAAGGCCCACCCTAAACTCAGTAGACTGAACATTGCCAGCTTTTTCCAGATCAGCAATTCACCTTGGTACTTCAAGACATTAGAATTTTGGGCTAGGCAATAGTGCACCTGGTTGAGCACATACATTACAGTGCTCAAGGACCCAGGTTCAAGTGCCTGGTCCCCACTGGCAGGGGGAAAGCTCCACAAGTGGCGAAGTAAAGGTACAGATCTCTCTCTCTTTCTCTCTTCCTCTCTCTCTCTCTCATTCTCTCTTTCTCCACTCTGTTTCTTTGCAATAAATAAATAACTAAACATTTAAAAAATGCATTAGAGTTTCAAGGACTCTGAGCTTTTCAAACACAGGCTCCAGGTTTGTTTCTGAACGGCAGAAGTGCCTGTAGCAGCTATCTGCCATATAGGAACCACTTGGGGAAGGGGCGCTTCACGAGTGATAAAGCAGATCTCTCTTTCTCTCTCCCTCTCTGTTTCCATCTCCCCTCTAAATTTATTTATTTTTTTTTTGGATTTTTTTTTCTTTTTTACTCCAGGGTTATTGCTGGGCTCGGTGCCTGCACCATGAATCCAACGCTCCTGGAGGCCATTTTTTCCCCCTTTCGTTGCCCTTGTTGTTGTAGCCTTGTTGTGGTTATTATTATTGCCATTGTTGATGTTGTTCATTGTTGGATAGGACAGAGAGAAATGGAGAGAGGAGGGGAAGACAGAGAGGGGGAGAGAAAGACAGACACCTGCAGACCTGCTTCACCGCCTGTGAAGCGACTCCCCTGCAGGTGGGGAGCCGGGGGCTCAAACCGGGATCCTTACACGGGTCCTTGCGCTTAGCGCCACATGCGCTTAACCCACTGCGCCACCGCTCGACACCCTCCCCTCTCAATTTCTTTCTGTCATACCTAATAAAAAAGAAATAAGAAGGAGGAGAAGAAGAATAAAAAGAAGATGGAGAAGAAGAGAAAAAATGGCTTCCAGGAATGGTGGCTTCTTCTTGAAGGCACCGAGCCCTAGTGATTACTCTGGTGACAATATACATATACATAAATATCTACAATCAACATACACATAGTAAAGATTTCAGTGTTACTAGGTCAAGTTCTGTCTCTTCCCAAACCATGGTATCTTTTTTTCGGGGCCTATATACATAAATAATGTCATTAGCCAAAAAAATATGAGATTGTTCCTGACTAAGAGAACTCCAAATTTATTACATATTGCTGTATTAAAAAAAAAAAAAAACTGCTGATAAGTTTAGCACCAGTAGATAATTTTAAGAGCAGTTCACATAAGTAGCAATAAATTGGGGCAGATTCTTCCAGGCTTTGTGCTAGAACGACTGAGAGAGGGAAGAAAGACATTCGGATCTCTTAGTGAGAGGAGGGTGAAGGCAAGTAAACTGATGCTTGCAAACAACTGAGTCAAGGTAAAAGTACATAAAACTGCCATCCTGTTCCAGGACCTGTACCCTGCCCACCCCCCCCCCCCCAGTCTTTTACTTTGGTGCAATACACCAACTCCAGTCCAAGTTCTGCTTAGTGTTTTCTCTTTTGATCTTGTTTTTCAACTTCTGCCTATGAGTGAGCTCATATCATATTCATCCTTCTGTTTCTGACTTATCTCACTTAACATGATTCCTTCAAGCTCCATCCATAACGGTCTGAAAATGGTGAAATCACCATTTTTAATAGCTGATTAGTATCCCATTGTGTATATAGACCACAACTTGCTCAGTCACTCATCTTTTGTTGGGCACCTGTGTTATGTTTGTTAATGTGGTGTTAAAATTCCAAACATTTAATTTTATTTATTTTTTAAAATTAAAAAAAATATTTATTTATTCTCTTTTGTTGACCTTGTTGTTTCATTGTTGTAGTCATTATTGTTGTTGTTATTGATGTTGCTGTTGTTGGATAGGACAGAGAGAAATGGAGAGAGGAGGGGGAGACCGAGGGGGGAGAGAAGATAGACACCTGCAGACCTGCTTCACTGCTTGTGAAGTGACTCCCTTACAGGTGGGGAGCCAGAGGCTCGAAACAGGATCCTTACATGGGTCCTTGTGCTTTGCGTCATGTGTGCTTAACCCGCTGCGCTACCGGCCCGACTCCCAACATTTTATTTTTAATTAAGCTTCTTGGGAGCTAGTTGATGGTGTACCTGGTTAAGTGCACATATTACTATGTGCAAGGACCTGGGTTTGAGCCCCAGCTTCCTGCTTACAGGGGAAAAGCTTCACAAGTGGTGAAGCATGCATGTCGGTATTTTTCTTTTTTTTCCTTTTGTTTTTCTTTCTTTCTCTCTTTCTTTCTTTCTTTCTTCCTTCCTTTATTTCCTTCTTCCTTCCTTCCTTTCTTTTTTTGATTCCAGGGTTGTCACTGAGGCTCAGTGCCGACACTACAAATTCACTGCTCCTGCAGTCATTTTTTCAATTTTTAAAAATAGGATAAAGAGAAATTGAGAGGGGTAAAGGAAGTAGAGAGGAAGAGAGAATACACCAGCAGACCTGTTTCACTGCTTGTGAAGTGTCCCCCCTGCAGGTGGGGATATCTTTCTCTTTCCCTATGTATCTCCCCATCTTCTCTCTTTTTACCTATTTATTTATTTTTGTCTCCAGGGTTATCACTGGTGCTGGGTGCCAGCACCATGACTTCACAATTCCTGGCAGCCATTCCCCCCCTGCTTTTTATTGATAGGGCAGAGAGAAATTGAGAGAGGAAGGGGAGATAGAGAGAGAGAGAGAGAGAGAGAGATAAACACCTGCAGACCTGCTTCACTGCTTGTGAAGCTTACTCCCTGCCCATGCCCCTGTGCAAGTCCTTTTGTAATAGTATTATGTGTTCTTAACCAGCTGTACTGCCATCCTCTCTCAGTTACTACTTCCTCTCTCAATTTCTCTCTGTCTTCTTTTAATTTTTTCTTTTTTTCTTTTTAAATTACAGAATTACATGTCGACAGGGGTTTGAGTCCACCCCATTCCCACCAGCAGAGTTCTGAATCTTCACTCTCCCCACTGCGATCCCCCCAGTTCCCCTGAAGTTCTAGACACGGGCCAACCATCTTCTCTACAAATGTCTGTCCACATGTATACATCATCTTTTTATTCTTTTATTATTATTATTGAAATGATTTTCTTTCACTTTCTTTTATTTCTAAAAAGGAAACATTGACAAAACCATAGGATAAGAGGGGTACAACTCCACATAATTCCCACCACCAGAACTCCACTTCTCATCCCCTCCCCTGGTAGCTTTCCTATTCTTTATCTCTCTGGGAGCATGGACCCAGGGTCATTATGGAATGCAGAAGGTGGAAGGTCTGGTTTCTGTAACTGCTTCCCCACTGAACATGGGCATTGGCAGGCCGATCCATACTCCCAGCCTGTCTCTCTCTTTCCTTAGTGGGGTGGGGTTCTGGAGAAACGGGGCTACAGGACACACTGGTGGGGTTGTCTGTCTGTTTGGCATCATGGTAGCATCTGGAACCTAGTGGCTGAAAAGAGAGTTAACATATAAAGCCAAACAAGTTGTTGACTAATCATGAACCTAAAGGCTGGAATAGTGCAGATGAAAAGTGTTGGGGGGTGTCTCCATTTTGTAGATATTTAGTAGGCATATTTTAGTTCTATTCCAAAGGGCCTGTGACTATGTTACTTTTTCTTTTTTTCCCTGAGCTTGAAATCGGATATGCAGGTAGATCCAAGTTATTGTCTGGGGAGATGAAATCATGGCTGGGAAAAGGACTAGAAAGCCAGATCGGGGAAGAAAGTAGCTCCCTATTATGGGAAAGATGTATAAATATTGTTGACTGTAAACCCCATCGGTTTGATGTGATCTGGGGCCCATATTCAACTTAGGAGGCTATGTGACCTCTGCATCCCTGTAGATCTGAGCTCACATTCTATAGTCATGAACAGGATTGTTCCAAGCTGCCCTGATTTCAGGACCCATCTTCCTCAGGTGTGGCATAGGGTATGTTGTCCAGCCTCCCTTCAGAGGATGGAACATTCTCTACCGTTGTTGAACCAAGTTGAGGGCAAAGTCCTGTGGGGGCCCATAAAGGGCTTGTACCTGATAGAGAAGACTTGTAATATTAGGGAGAGGGATTTATTTGAGGTCTAGGCCCATCATGTCTGTTTGGGAATCTCAGGACTCCCCACTTAGGGCCCCAGCTGATGGGGTGGCCTGATAGTGACTAAAGAGTCATCATTAAAGTATGCCAGTCTCTTGCCCTTATTCAGCTTTTGCAGTCCTTGCTTTGATAAGGTTAGCTTGGGAGTGAGTGAGGGAAGTATAATAGGAAGTAGATGAGGGGTGTATCTAAGTCTAAGTAGACACTATTTCATTATGAACTTTATAGTGACTCACTGCAGACTGTTGTGTACTTTTGCTTTCAGGTATATATTTTGCCCTAATTTATGGATACATGTGAACATATGCTCTATCTCATGGGACCTGGTCTATATCTAGGTTTTGGTACTTTGTTAGGAAGTGAACCACCTGAAATGGAATTAGGAAATCCTATGAAAGGAAAGGTCTCACCTGACTAATGAGGCTGAAGCGTTGACTTTCCACACCTGAAGTCTCTGGACACGGTCTGAAGTGAAGCATGCAGGAAAGTGAGCCCCAACCCAGAGGTTCCAGGACTGGGGGAAATATAGGCTCTATAGGGGAAGTGGGAGGTTCCTGCTGTCTTAGGATTTAAGAAAGCAATAGATAGTTATTGCTATAATCACATTATTTGGCAATTGGGTTAACTTTGAAATATCCCTTTGTTAGAATTTACTGTGTCATACACAACATCAACATAATTTATGTCCTTTGACATTATTTGTATATAGCTATGCCACCGGTTGCTTCTGTTCTCTCTGGTCTAAGCTTTTAAGAGAATCAACATATCAAAGACTCAGCCTATGGTCTGTGCATTAAAAAGTTTGAGACATTCAATCAATTTTTCCCCTCTCCTATTAATTAAATAGTGATTTATATGACTATAAATTAATAGGGGTGTATATAAACACCATTCCCACCACCAAAAGACTGTGTCCCATCCCAATCCCCCCCCCCCCCAGTGAAGCCAAACTTCTGCCCTCGCCTTCAACCCAGAGATTTTCACTTTGGTTCCCTACATCTTTTTATTCTTTTTCTTCTTTTCTTCCTTTCTCTCCACCAGGATTATCAGTGTTTGTTTTTTAAAAAATTATATTTATTTATTTGATAGAGAAATTGAGAGGGGAGGGAGATAAAGAGGGGGGAGAGAGAGACATTTGCAGCCCTGCTTCACCACTTGTGAAGCAACCACCCTGCAGGTGGGGAACAGGGGCTTGCACCCCGGACCTTGCACACTGTAATGTGTGCATTTAACCAAGTGCGTCACTGCCTGGCCCCAGATTATCAGTGTTTGTACCACGGTTGCTCCTGGAAGTCACTTTTTTCTTCCTTTTTGATAGAGACTGATAGAAAAGAGGCAGGGGGGTCAGGCGGTAATGCAGCGGGTTAAGCGCACCTGGAGCAAAGCGCAAGGACCAGCCTAAGGATCCAGATTGGAACCTCTGGCTCCCTACCTCCAGTGGAGTCGCTTCACAGGCGGTGAAGCAGGTCTGCAGGTGTCTATCTTTCTCTCCCCCTCTCTCCATTTCTCTCTGTCCTATCCAACAATGAACGACATCAACAACAACAACAATAAGCACAACAAGGCTATAGCAACAAGGGCAACAAAAGGGGAAAAAATGGCCTCCAGGAGCAGTGGATTCATGGCGCAGACACCCTGCCCAGGCAATAACTCTGGAGGCAAAAGAAAAAAAAAGAGGGAGAGGGACTGGAGTTCCTGAATTGCACTAAAGTAAAGGACTCTGGGGTGAGGGGAGTGTTCACGTCCTAGAACATGATGGTGGAGGAGGGCCTAGGTGTGCAGTTAGAATGTTATATGGCAAAATGAGAAATGTTACACATAAACCAACTATTGTATTTTACTGTCAACTGTAAGCCATTAATCTCCCCAATAAAGAAAAAATAATTAATAAAAAAGAAAGAAAGGAAAAGAAAAAGGGAGAGAGATATAAGGGCAAGGGGAAATACCCATAGCACTGTTTTACTGCTTCTAAAGTTTCCCTCTTGCAAGTGGGGACTGGAGCTTGAACCTGGGTACATGCACAAGGTAATGCAGACACTCCAGGCGAGTCACCACACAGCCTTTATTTGCTTCTTTTTATTATTCACTTAGCGACCAAGGTTATCACT
Organism: Erinaceus europaeus; assembly: GCF_950295315.1. Lineage (NCBI taxonomy): Eukaryota > Metazoa > Chordata > Mammalia > Eulipotyphla > Erinaceidae > Erinaceus > Erinaceus europaeus. The sequence goes on along the minus strand of NC_080179.1, from coordinate 15,368,097 downwards.
GGGGCTCAGTGCCTGCACACAACTTCACTGCTTCTGGTGGTCTTTTTCCTTCTTTTATGATTGAGACAGAGAGAAGAAGAGAGAAAGAGGTAGAGAGAGGGAGAGAGAAAAAGAGAAAGAGACCTGCAGCACTGTGGGTAGACACCTGTGAAGCTTCCTCCCTGCAGGTAGGGAATGGGGGCTTTCACCCAAGTCCTTGTGCATGTAAAGGGGGTGTGCTCCACCGAGTGAGTATGCCACTGCTCAATCTGTCATTTGTTTTCAAGAATCTTTTGGGTAGCTTTAGGAGGCTGTGCAGTGGCCAGAGTGCAAGGCTTGTAAGCATGAGATGAGTTCAGTTCCTGGCATTACATATGTCAGAGTGATTCTCTCTCTCTCTCTCTCTCTCAATAACTAAATAAATCAATCTCCAAAGATACATTTATACCCACTTAAAGACTCTGCTTTGGGGACCAGGAGCTAGCGCATGGGGTTAAGAGCACACAGTGCAAAGCACAAGGACAGGTGAAAGGATCCCAGTTAAAGACCCGGGCTCCCCACCTGCAGAGGGGGTCGCTTCGAAGGTGGTGAAGCAGGTCTACAGGAATCTATTTTTCTCTCCCCCTCTCTGTGTTCCCTTCCTCTGTCAGTCCTATCCAACAACAGCTGCAGCAGCAATAATAATGGAAAAAAAATGGCCACCAGGAGCAGTGGATTTATGGTGTAGGCACCAAGCCCCAGCAATAACCCTGAAGTCCAAAAAAAAAAAAAACTATTTTGGAATTGTTAGAACAAATATGAATTCTAAAGTTGTCTTCAAGCTAGAGATAAACTAATGATTCAACTTGGATATTTCTTTTCCCTTAGTTCTCCCTTCCCCCCACCCCTTATCTGTTAGAACAGAGAAATTGAGAGGAGAGAGACAGGAGACACCTTCAGTACTTCCTTCACAGCTAGCGAAGCTTCCTCCCCTGCAGGTGGGGAGCTGGGGCCTGAACCAGGGCCCTTTTGTAGGGGAACGTGTGCACTTACCCAGGTGCACCACTGCTTGGGGCTCTCTCTCTCTCCCTCTTCCATTTTCCAAATAAAGGATGAGACATAGAGAGGGACAGAGAGGAGAGACGCGCACAGCATCCCTCCATCACTCATGACACCTTCTGTCACATGAACTCCCATGTGATAGCCTCGCCTGGAGCCTGGAGCCTGGAGTCTGCCTCATAGGATCCTGAGTGCACACTCTCAGGGTGCCTTATCTCCAGGCCCCCTTGACTGGGATGTTTTCATATCTTAATGTTTTCTCCAAAAGAATTCCATGTTTTACTGCTATGTCTCATATGTATCATATGTGAAAAGTATAAATTATAAGCCCAAGTATGCTTCATAGGCAATTTATTATGGAGGAATTTGGGAGGTTATCCTACTATATTGGCTGTTACACAAACGGTATTATTTTTAAAATAAAATCATGACTTATAGTCATCATTTTATCCTTCCTCGCTGGGATATAACCAGCATCAAATGACTCAGATTCTGAAGAAAACCTCTTATTATTCTATCAGCGACCTTTGCCAAGCAAGTGCTCTCTTGAACTGCTCATGTCTCTGGAGTGTTTAACTAAGGATTCTTTTCGTCGAGTCTTTGACGATCCAAATGTCAAACAACAATGCGGTCATTTTTCATTTTGAGATAACTGTTTCTCCTATAAGATGATCAATTAGTCTTATTCACATTACAGCATACCTCCTCGTGTATTCTTACACCATACAAAGATCTCTGTAGTCCTATTACCTTCTTATTAAAAAAAACCTCTTCATTTGGATTTCAGGCTATTAGAACACATAATCAATCGAAACACACCTCACGTATGACCTATGTGTATTGACATTTCCATTATGCCAATACATGCTCTAAAGATGGTATTATGAAAAAAGAAAGCCTCTCAAGGAAATGTCCCACTGCTGAGAGAAATAAAGTTCTGGAAAGTGTTGTTTTAATTTCTTTAAACTAATGAAATGAAATTATATCTTATTTGTTTAACCAGAGCACTACTCAGCTTTGGTTTAGGGTGGTGCTAGGGATTGAACCTGGGAGCCTCAGGCATGAAAGCCTCTTTGCATAACCTTTATGCTATTTCCCCAGCCCTCACCGAATCTTGTATAAGAAAATTTCTAAAACTTTCTGCTTTTTTATTTTAGATAGACACTTAGATGTTGTGCTTTCTTCTGAATTAGAAGTACATTTTGAGCAGAATTCTCAGGCATCATTACATATTATTTTTGGAAAGTTTTGACTGCCATCTGGGGTTGTTTTAGATATAGCCAAAACCAGTGTTTTAATTTCAACCAGATTTGACTATGACCTGTTTTTTCTCTCTCATAATTTCTTATTAACTGTGATTTTTCACATTAGAGTTGGACAATTTATAAATCCTGCCAAAAGATACCATCATTTTAGAGAGACTTACAAATGCTATCAATTTTAGAAATCTTATTTGTAACTAAATCAATTTTATAAGATATTTATAGAGAATGTAACTTGGGAGGTCAAAGTGCTTACACATATTGTTACAAATCACTTTTAGAAACATAATAAACTATAGTACAGGGTGAGGAAGACAGCATAATGGTTATACAAACAGTCTCTCATGCCTGAGGCTCCAATTTACCAGGTTCAATCCCCACACTACCATAAACCAGAGCTGAGCAGTGCTTTGGTAAAAACAAAACAAAACAAACAAACAAACAAACAAACCTCACAATATAATATAAACCATAATTCCAAACATGCATACATATATACATTTGTGATAGTGAAAGAGAAAAATAGATTCATGTTCAGAAGTTAGTCTTTAACACATTTTGCAAATCTGGAATATTAGAAATATCCAAAGTATCTAACTTAAAATTATAACTAAATACTTCCCTACATTTGAAAGTAAAACAGCAGTTTCAATGAATATTATAAATAGAACAGCCTCCATAGATTTATTAATTACATCTCTCTTTCCTATGACCACTATGAGCACCTAATCTGGGTCAGATAACGCACAAGGCACTGGAAATACCAAGATAAATGACCTGCTGTGTGCTCCTGCAGATATTTTTTCCTCTTGGAGTTTTAATGTTTAATTTCACCCATGCTTTTATTAGGAAGGAAAGTCTGAAGAGGAGGGAAATGATTGTCTAAAAAAGGGATGGAAGCTTGCATCGGAAGCTCTTACTCAGCTTTTCTTGGGAGATACTGAACTCATTCTATAATTATAATGGTATCACTTTTCTAGCTGAATGAAAACATATACATCCTTTTCTCTCACATCAAGATATCGTTAACAGTGAAAAGACTAAAGAAGAAAACCTGGGATGGGACAGATAAGAATTGGAATACTAATCCTATTAAATTTTCTTTTTGCCACCAGCATCTTCGCTGAGCTCCCTGCCTGCACAACTACACCTATCCTTGAGGTCATTTTCTTTCTCTTTCTCCTTTTTCCCCCCTTATATTTATTTACTTATTCCCTTTTGTTGCCCTTGTTTTATTGTTGCAGTTATTGGTGTCGTTGTTGTTGGATAGGACAGAGAGAAATAGAGAGAGAAGGGGAAGACAGAGAGGAGGAGAGAAAGATGCAGACCTGCCTCACCGCCTGAGAAGTGACTCCCCTGCAGGTGGGGAGCCAGGGACTCGAACTGGGATTCTTATGCTGCTGGTTCTTGCGCTTTGCGCCACGTGCGCTTAACCAGCTATGCTACCGCCCGACTCCCTCTCTTTCTCCTTTTCTCTCCCCCTTTTCTTTTTCTTTCTTTCTTTTTTTTTGCTTCCATAGTTACCTCTGGGGCTTGGTGCCTGCACTGCAAATCTACTGCTCCTGGAAGCCATTTTGTTGCCCTTGTTGTTGGATAGGACAGAGAGAAATCAAGAGAGGAAGGGAAGATGGGGGGGGGGGGGTGGAGAGAAAGAGACATCTGCAGACCTGCTTTACTGCCTGTGAAGCGAGCCCATCCTGCAGATGGGGAGCCGGGGGCTTGAACCGGGATCCTTACACCCATCCTTGCACTTGATGCCATCTGCGCTTAACACACTGTGCTACTGCTCGGCCCCCTCTTTCTATTATTTCTGTAGAGTGTGAGAGAGAGATAGATGATAGATAGATGATACACAGATAGATAGACAGACAGACAGAGACTCACAGCATTATTATTATTCTTGAAGCTTTCCCCCCCTGCAGGTTAGGAGTAGGAACGTGAACCCCAGTTGTCACACATGATAACATGTGCGTTTTCTTGGGCACACCACTGTCTGGTTCCACTTACTAATTCGATTATACCTTACTGAACTTTAGCCAAATCAGTCTCTCAGTGGATTGGTTTCCCCATTGCAGGATGGAAATAAAAACATCACTGAGTTCTTGCTTAAGACTAAATTTCCCCTGTTTAAGTCATATAACTGATCTGAAAATGAGGCTACAAATAGAAAATTTTAAGTAATTGGAAAATTGGGGATTGTTTCTTCCAAATGATGTGTCATAATTGCTAAGCTTGAGGTTTTATAAGATGCTGGGGTAAAAATGATGTCAGGGCCCCCAATCTCCTTGTCTGGCTGTGCATGTTTGGCACTGATCCCAGACTAAATATAACAAGTCTTGGTCCTTGGGTCAATATAATATCCAAGCCTTAGACTGAATGAGCAAACCTTCTCAGACGAGATTTAATTCACAAATGCATTTGGGTAGACGTTGGGCATCTCTAACAGAGCACCATCAAGAGAATAAAGTTCATCAGCATTAGCTCCACTAACTGAAAAGAAACTTGCATTAGGAAGCCAGCAAGTTTACCAACAAATCTGCTGGGGATTGTCTAAGCATAACAGTTAATTGGAAAAAAAAAATAGAGTATCAGGGATGTATTCTCCCACTGCTAGTTGTGTGTAACTCCCCAAAGTGTTAGTGGAAACTTAGCAAGTGCATCATCGGAAGCATCTACCTCTTAACATCCAGGCTTGGCTGTCAGTTGCCATTCACTCACAGACTCTTGAAGAAGCAAGATGAAAAAGGAAAGAAAATCCCATGAAATTTTTAAATAAGCGGAGTCCATCTCTTTACACGTATACCACAGCCTTGGTTTTAAAATGGCTAAACTTAAGCCCCTGTGATTTATATGGTCATTAATGCATTTTTTTATTTTTATTTTTTATCTTGGCCAAAAAAGTCTCTGAATTCCTGGATTTGAAACTGAACACAAGCTTATGCTCTCAGATTATCAGTAGCTGTTACATATCCTTTTACTATTCATTTCTACTGAAATAAACAAGTGTATGCTTCTCAATTCTCTACTAACTGAATTAAATATCTGCAGAGGATGAACATTCCTATCACAACTCAGTGTGAGAAATCAATGAGCAATTGAAGACTGCTGTTTCTGTGAGTACTTTTCATGTTGTAACAACAGACATAGATGGCTGTCACAATAGTTACAAGCCAGGCCACAGAACCCTTACATTCTGTATAACTCTTCCTAGTAAATCTACCCTGTAAATCAAATCAAGACTGAATACGTTATGCTTCAGCGATTTGTTTGACGTGTGACTTGCTTTACCTTCCTGTAATTGCCTTAACAAATTATCACAAACTTAGTGATCTGAAAAACCCAAATTTGGGCCAGGTGGTGGCTCACCTGGTTGAGCGCACATGTTACAATGCACCAGCACCTGGGTTTGAGGCCCTGATCCCCACCTGCAGGGGGAAAGCTTTGTGAGTGGTAAAGTAGGGTGCAGGTGTCTCTCTGACTCTCTTCCTCTCCCTTCCCTTTTGACTTCTGACTGACTCTATCCTATAAAGAAATAAAAGTAATTTAAAAAAATTAAAACAAAAAAGAAAAACCCAAATTTGATCTGGCAAAATAGCTCACCTGGTAAAAGTGCCTGGCTTGTCTTTCAGTGTGTGTGAACTAGCCTCCAACTGGCCCCATTCCCCTCATGCCCTCCAACCCCAAACTGGGGTAAGTTTTGGTGCTATAGTGTGTTTTCTTCTCTCTCTCTCTGTCTCTACATTTGAAATAGTTGGCTGGTAGTGGTGAAGCCCCAGTGACAAAAAAGGAGGAAAAATCCGAATGTATTCTCTTACAGGTCTGGAGGAGTGAGGCCTGATCTGGATCTCACTGGCTAGGCCTGTGCTCCCATTTATAGGGCTTTAGTTGCTAGACCTAGACCGCTCGGCTTTTCCAGCTTCTAGAGTCTCTGTATTCATTAGCTCTAGATGTTCAAAGTCAGCAGTAGTTGAGTGGCTCCCTCACATCGCAACACTTTGACACCACATCTTCTTCTGCTTCCTTTTTTTCACTTATAATAAAGATCCTCGAGACTACTGAATTGTCCAAGATAACCTCCTTATTTTCAGATTAGTGGATTAACAAACTTAATTTCAAAATCAACCAGAATTCTTGTTTGCTTTGTAATATAACAAGATTCATGCGTTCCTAAAATTAGATCATGAGCCTTTTGCTACCCCTATAATCCACCCTCCCAACAACCAGCAGCAACCAAAAGCCAGATTTTGCTTACTTATCAGGAGAGTAGAATGAAAGCTCTTCTCATCTGGAGAGTTATGTTATTTGGATTTAGCTTTGAGAGCAACTATTTTTGAACTACAGACTCCAAATGAGCTTTATGGAGGTAGTGGAGTTTCCAGATCTGATAGTCACAGAAGCAGCTGAAAGTGAATTCCAAGTCCTCTGATGTCCATAACCACAGGAAAGATTTCAGTGTTGGGTGAAGTTCAGTGGTCGAGATTATAAACCAATGTGAGAGAAAATGTGGAGTAAGCACAAGGGAGGGGAGAGAGTTTTGTAGAAAAGAATAGAAAGAGAACAAGGGAAGTTCCTGGTTATTAAACTATTATGGAACACAATCATAGAAAAAGACATAGTCAACATACAAGCAGTTGCATAATAGCAGAAGTCACATTAGAATTTGGGTTTCTGGTTCAATGATTTAATTTCCCAGTGGCTCACTGAAGTAGGCTCCTTTTACTTGAGATAAGTTATTTTTTATTAAAATTAAAAAAATTATTTATAAAGAAGAAACACTGACAAAAACCATAGGATAAGAGGGGCACAATTCCACACAATTCCCACCATCAGAACTCCATATCCCATCCTCTCCCATGATAGCTTTCCTATTCTTTAATCTTCTGGGAGTATGGACCCAGGGTCATTATGGGGTGCAGAAAGTGGAAGGTCTGGCTTCTGTAATTGCTTCCCCGCTGAACATGGGCGTTGGCAAGTCAATCCATACTCCTACCTGTCTCTTTCTTTCCCTAGTGGGGTGAGTCTCTGGGGAAATGGGGCTCCAGGACACATTGGTGGGATTGTATGCCCAGGGAGGTCAGTTGGCATCATGTTAGCATCTGGAACCTGGTGACTGAAAAAAGAGTTAACATATAATGCCAAACAAATTGTTGATTAATTCTGAACCTAAAGGCTGGAATATTGCAGATGAAGATTTGGGGTCTCTGTTTTGAAGATAGCTAGTAGGCCTATTTTAGTCATATTCCAGAGGGCCCATGACTATACTAGTTTTTTCCTGAGAGCTTGACCTCTCATATGCTGGTGGACCCAAGTTATTGTCTGGGGAGATGATGTCATGGCTGAAAAATGGCTAGAAAGCTGGATCTGGGTAGAGAGTAGTTCCCAAATATGGGAAAGGTGTATAAATATTGTTGACTGTAAACCCCATCGATTTGATCTGATCTGGGGTCCATATTCAACTTAGAAACCTATGTGACCTCAGCATCCCTGTATATCTGAGCTCACATTCTGTGGTCATGAGTAGGAATGTTCCAAGCTGGTCCAATTTCAGGACCCACCTTCTCAGGTGGTAGATAGAGTATGTTGTCCAGCCTCCCTTCGGAGGATGAAACATTCTCTACCATTGTTGATCCTCACTGAGGGCAAGGTCTTACGGGGGCCCACAAAGGGATCTATTGTGTTGTTCCTGATGGAGATGACCAGTGACAATTGAGAGAGGGATCTATTCGAGGTCCAGGCCCATCATTAAAATGATCTTTATTTGTTGGATAGAGACAGCCAGAAATCAAGAGAGAAAGGGGTGACAGAGGGAGAAAGACAGAGAGACACCTACAACACTGCTTCACCACCTGCAAAGCTTTCTCCCTGCAGATGGGGACCTGGAGTTTGAACCTGAGTCCTCTGAGCATTATAACGTGTGCGCTCAACCAGGTGTGCCACTGCCTGGCCACAGTTTTTTTTTTTTTCTTAGTAGACTCATGGAGAATAGGTAAGACACAAATGTGCTGGAAAGCTTCCCTTTGCTTTTGGAGAGTCACATTTACCCTATCTTCATCTCTGCATCAGAATTTAACCTGAAGAGATTACATCAAAGGGCACTCTTACCCACTACTTTCCTCTTGGCATGAACCAAGAACCTTGAAGAGAGACTAGTATTAAATCTTCTGGTTGGGGCCAGGAGATAAGTTGCCCCGCAGAATGCACATTTTACCAGAGGACTTGGGTTTGAGCCTTGCCACCAGGACGCCATGTGGTCCCCTTCATCTGCTCCTCAGACCCAGCTTGGTGTCCCTGTACCTCACAGAGATTGGTGATTCTATAATTCATTTCTCCACCAGTGACTTTATAACGCATTGTCCACATAGTTCATCTGGTTATCTTGTTTCCACTTTGTCTTTTGGATTAGAAGAAAACTTGTCTTTTGACTTTTAAGTTAGACTTCTGCCTATACCCTTCCAACAGCTTCAGTGGGTAACCCAGAAAATGCTCTACCAACGGCCACTGAGGAAACAGTTCAGGCTTGAGGTAGAGCCTAGATGCCTAGTAAATGGGTATTTGAACTGTGCAACTGATAGAATGAATAGAATCAGAAAGCAACCTAGAGTTAGACTTAGGAATAAATTTTTTAGAGAGGATTAAGATATAATAGAAAAGATTTAGAATACAGAGTGCTATACACAGAATACCGTAGCACAGCTAGTATATACATTGCCAAAAAGCCAGTAACTGCTATTTTCCATTCTAATTTTACTTATTTCTTTGTTGTTGTCCTAGGCTCACTTTTTATTTTTTTTCCCAGATAGAAAGAAAAAGACGGAAGTCGGGTGGTAGCACAGCGGGTTAAGTGCACGTGGTGCGAAAAACAAGGACCAGCATAAGGATCCGGTTTGAGCCCTGACTCCCCACCTGCAGAAGAGTCACTTCATAGGCGGTGAAGCAGGTCTGCAGGTGTCTATCTTTCTCTTCACTCTCTGTCTTCTCCTCCTCTCCCCATTTCTCTCTGTCTTATCTAACAACAACGACATCAATAACAAAAATAATACCTACAACAACAATAAAAAAAAAAGAGAGAAAGACAGAATCAGAGACCGGCAGACAGAGAAAAAGGGAAAGACACCACAGCACTGAAACAAACCCCAGCTGAGGGGACCAGGCTCGAACCTGAGTTGCACACATGGCAAAGTATGAACCCTCCCACGTGAGCTATCTTGCCAGCTCAGTTCTTGCTTTAATACTGTTTAAATCTAGGGTGAATCCTAACTAGAATTGATTCCCTGACACTGAGAAAACAGGACCTCTTATAGCTTTAAAGAGCAATGAGGATAAGAAAAAAAAGGTTTTTTTCAAGGTTAAGAAAAAAGAAAAAAAGTATTTATACTGAATTCATACAGGTAGATGAAACAAGTCTGTAAGAAAATTGACCAGGTAGAATTAGATCTGGCAGCAAGTAAGAGAGGCTGAAAACAGCAACGGTGTAAACAAAACTGTCGTATGCTTTACATTGGTTTGTTCTAGCCCTCCCCCACCAAGAGAATTGGGTCAGTCCTATTAATTTCGCGGGCCCACTTGGCCCCGCCCCAAGGAACCCTGAGAGGGTTCCTGAGTTCGAGAGTGCCAGAGTTGGAGGGTTCCTGAGTTCCTGAGTTCGAGAGTTTCAGAGTTACAGAGTAAGAGAGAGTTCCACAGTGGAAGAGTTTCAGAGGGTTCCCCAGTACGAGAGTTCCAGAGTTCCAGAGCTGGAGAGTTCCCGAGTTACAGAAAAGGAAAGAGTGCTTGCGCCGCCGCAAAGAGACAGCAGAGTTCTGTTTGGTGATTAGTTTGTCTTAGTTTATGAATCGTTGTTCCTGAATAAAGAAATACAGCTTCCCTGCCCAGCCGTTGTCTCCGCGTCTCTGTTACCCGCCGTGAAGCAAGCCAGCCCGGCCAGAGCTTCCAAAATTTTAACAACAAATGGTGCCCAACGTGGGGCTGACCTGCACATCTCTCAGATAAGTAAAGACAATTTGGCTCCCTATGCACGATGGCCTTCTCTTCTGCTTGTGAAGAGATCTCCAAAGGCCTCTGCTCTTTCTTCACGAGACTGTTTTGCTGTTTCTGGAACATTTATCTCTGGACCACTCTGTGGTTTCCACTCGCTCGGGCGAACTCAGAACAGCCAGCGGGAAGAGCCAGCGGGAGGGAGGCGAGGCGCGGAGCTGCCGTTTCCACCTGGTTAAACAGCCAGCCAGCCGGCTGCACCCAGACAACCCCGCGCACCGCGCCAGCAGCCCCGCAGCCTCGCAGCCCGTAGGAGGCTGACGCCAGCCCGCAGGAGCCCGATGCCACCATGCAAGAGCCCGATGCCAACACACTAGAACCCGATGCCAACACGCTAGAGCCCAATGCCGCCACGCAAGAGCCCGAGGCCAGCCCACAGGAGCCGGCTCTCCACCGCGTGGCGCAGGGCACTGGATGCGTGATCCCTCCACACTGCTCGGCCACTGCGAACAGGGCAACAGACATGGCAGGGCCATGGGGCAGGGCCGCGGCGGCCCATCATGGCCGCCACCCCTGGGAACCTAGGCCCACGCCTTCTGCTAAGCTGGCCTGCCTGCCCTCTTTCTATGAATTCTGGAACCATCCTGGGCCTCCCGGATCCCTGGGCTCCCTGCCGAAACTGGGCACACGAGATCTCCAGCCGCCGGTCCGGTCTGAAGACAGACAAGCTGGAGTACGCAGAGATTTGTGCAGAGATCGCAACCTGCAATCCCTAGAAGTGGAGCTGCGCGGGAAGCCACCTCCGGATGGTGAACCCCCCCCCCCCCAACAACAGAGCTTTATTTCTCCTTGAGTAAAAGTTTAGAATTAGGAGATCCTGAAATCATCAGGGACTAAGGTTTTCCTTGTCTTTCTGTTTTACTGTCACGATGCATAGTGGTCGTTAAAGCTCCAGCTGTCACAGCTGCAGCCTAGCCAACAGGAAAGAAAGATATTATCTATGTGTATCTTGCTTATATCACATAACAGAAATCTTAGTCACATGGCCACAACTAGTTGTTAGGGTAGCTACAAAATGTCTTTAAACCATGTGCCTACATATTCAGCTCAAGTTAGGTAGTACTGCTTTAATGAACAAGGAAAGAATCGATGTTGGGGAATATATATGGCAATAGGACTAATGGGGGGGGTAAAGTGTCCATAAGCATTATATGAAAACAAGTCCCAGATAATTTCTGTCCTCCAACATAACATAAATCACTTAAAATATATGTTAGACAATTCTCAGGAAACTTTTAATAACAGAATCACAAGCACTGCTCTTCAGAGCCTGTTATTAGATGCACATCACAAATTATTCCTCTTAATGCAGGTGTTAAGAATGAAGAAGACTGAGTGAATGTTGAAAACAAAAGACCACAGAGACCTATGGATAAATGGACTCTGGAAGTGGAGAAGCAGCCTGTCACAACATGAGGAATGGTTCTGATCCTTGTCAGTGGAGCTACTCTGAATTGCAGATTTGGGATTTAGGGAGTTTCATTTTGGTCAGACTACATTTCTGTGTTTAGATTTTTCAAATCGGGGAAAATGAAAATTCAACTAAAAAGAAAAGCAGTGTTTCTCCCCCCCCCCCCAAGTAAAGCACTCCCCTCCTCTGGTAGCAAGTCTATTTCAAGCCCTTATAATTTCCTGCAGTAATAATGTATTAAGCCGGTGGTAATTAAGTTAACTTAGTATGGTTAACTTTTTTCTGGGGGAGTGATTTATGTACCATGGAAAATAAAGACCATTGGTTTGTGTGGGAGACAAAAAAAGACTTTCACCATAAACTACCAGGTACTCACTATCACATTTTGGCCTCATTTGTTCCCTTGAGAGGACCTTAGCTTTCAGTCCTTAGCTTTTCAGAGGCTAGAGGTTCTTTCTGTTTCATCTGTCAGCACAGTGGCTACCACAGTGACTCTCACAAAGCTAGCTCATGATAAAGATTTGTTGGAATAATCTGAAATTGGTTCGTCAGGGACATTGACAGAAAGCACACAGTAAGCATTATCAGAGTTTTTGGCTAGTCTTAGGTAATTTCTAGTAGTTCTAGGAGAAAAGGGGGTTCACAGTGAGGTGGCATTAGGAAGTCTTGAGCTTTTTGCTAAGAAGTGATGTAGGAAAAATATTTATTTGACGACTGCTCATTGGCGTGAAAAATTCACAGCTGTAAGCCACAATGGAGCAAAGAAACCTAATTTTTAAGGCCCTAAGTAGCTTACCATACAGGATTTCAAGAGGCACGATGATTCCTTTTGCTACATTTGTTTGCCAGGTCTGCCCATTTGCCAAAATAAAGATGTTCTTTCTCCAGCCAAACCTCAGCTGTGAGAGTGAACTAATGACTTCAGAATGGAAGACAGATGCTTCCTGCGGGAGGATTCCCGGGGCAGACAAAGAACACGTAACCTGCAGCAGTTACAGAATTTGTGATGCTCAGTACAAAGTGGAATGTGGGGCCCCCTGTTCAAAGTTCAGGAACAAGGTGTCACAAGAAACACTAAAATAGCATTTTCTTTTCTCCCATCATTTCTCGACTTGTCACAGGGCTTTTATTACTTTTTAAAAAATTTGTTATTTGGGAGTGGGGCGGTAGCGCAGTGGGTTAAGCGCAGGTGGCGCAAAGCGCAAGGACCGGCGTAAGGATCCGGGTTCCAGCCCCCGGCTCCCCACCTGCAGGGGAGTCGCTTCACAGGCAGTGAAGCAGGTCTGCAGGTGTCTATCTTTCTCTCCCCCCTCTGTCTTCCCCTCCTCTCTCCATTTCTCTCTGTCCTATCCAATAACAACCACATCAATAACAACAACAATAATAACTACAACAACAACAAAAAAAAGACAACAAGGGCAACAAAAGGGAAAATAAATAAAATTTTAAAAAAATCTAAAAAAAATTTTGTTATTTAATGGTGCTATTGATAAATAAAAATCTGAGTTACTAGCATGATTCTAACCGTTTACCTTTTTATCGTGGAATGCTCATTTTAAATACAAATACGAGAACATCTTAACTTGTATACAATTTGTATTTTGGAACCAATATATTGGTTTGTATTTTCTTATTAGAATGCTAGAGTTGCTACAAAAATGAATTAAACTTTTAAAATAATTTCCCTTCTTCATACACGCTCATTCAGTAAAAGCTCTATGAAAGATAATGGCTCATGATCTGCCTGCCTTTGTTTTTGAATCTTACGGAACTTTCACACTGAGCCAGTGTATAAAGATGGGAGACAAGGCACTACACGCAGCACGCCCATCGGCTCACACAGAGCTGTCCCTTTGGACTTCAATTACACAACATACATGGAAAGATAAGGTAATTATCACTATGAGACCCTGTGTGACAGCAATGGTCACATACCTATGAAGGCAGTTTCCCATGTAATCAACATAAGAACTACCTTTCCTTTTTTTTTAATATATATATATATTTTTAATATTTTATTTTTATTTATTCCCTTTTGTTGCCCTTGTTGTTTTATTGTTGTAGTTATTATTGTTGTCGTCGTCGTTGTTGGATAGGACAGAGAGAAATGGAGAGAGGAGGGGAAGACAGAGAGGGGGAGAGAAAGATAGATACCTGCAGACCTGCTTCACCACCTGTGAAGCGACTCCCCTGCAGGTGGGGAGCCGGGGTTCCAACCGGGATCCTTATGCCGGTCCTTGTGCTTTGCGCCACCTGCGCTTAACCCGCTGCGCTACAGCCTGACTCCCTTTTTAAATATTTTTAATTTAAATTTTATTTTTCCCCTTTGTTGCCCTTGGTTTTTTTTTTCATTGTTGTTGTAGTTATTGTTGTTGTTGTTATTGGTGTTGTCGTTGTTAGATAGGACAGAGAGAAGTGGAGAGAGGAGGAGAAGACAGAGGGGAGAGAGAAGATAGACACTTGAAGACCTGCTTTGCCACCTGTGAAACGATGCCCCTGCAGGTGGGGAGCCGGGGGCTCGAACTGGGATCCTTACGCTGGTCCTTGTGCTTTGCGCCACGTGCACTTAACCCACCGTACTACCTCCGACTCCCCTATATATATTTATTATTGGATAGAGACAGAGAAATTGAGAGGAGAGGGGGAGATAGAGAGGGAAAAAGACAGTGAAACACCTGCAGCCCAGCTTCACCACCTGCGAAGCTTTCCCCCTGCAGGTGGGGACCAGGGGTTTCAAACTTCTTACTTCTTTTAAAAGTAATTTGAAAAAGCAAAGTTACTGGAAGAGTACAAACAAATGAGTACACATCAATATTTAAAAGCAAAACATGGCAATAGGTAGCTCAAGCCTGAGATGAATCTTGAAGTGTTATGAAGGGAAAACAATACCTTAGTTAATGGTCAATCCAGACTTGTCTTAATGGCAACAATTGCACTTAAACATTTCAGGGTTAAGACTGTTGGAAGAATGAAGCCTTTTTGTTTACTGTTACAAACTTTAAAACTAAAAAAATAAAGATCAGACTTTACTCTGGTAATTTTTATATTTTGAAAAATATGTTGCATGTATCTATAATGTAACCATTTTACTCCTAATTCAGGAAAAAAACATAAGAATAGGCAAAGATACCAATCTTGATTTTTTCTTTTTTTTTCATGCACTCAAATTTTATATTAGTTTGTTGATGAGAGACAGCAATATAATAGCCCCCAAGGAAAATCTATCTAAACATTTTCAGTCTGAAGGCTTTAAAGAAACAATGATGAATAATCCATTATTATTTTTTCATTCTAATGTATCTTCCCTTACATTGCATTGAAAAATTTAGTTATATTCTCAATAGAAGTATAAATTACCATATTAGACTGATATGGAAAATCAAATGTGACAAGAAGACTATGAAGAAGCTGCATGAACATACACTTTGTGAATATAAAGCATTATTACCAAATACAGATACTACTAATTATCTATAATAAAACTAACCATTTTTTGCTTAATCACTATTGCTTAAAAATTATTTTTTAAAAAAAAACATACATTATAATGGATTTAATATTTTTGAAGGATCCTTAACAATCTGTTAAGTGATTTCATGCCTCTGGGAATCTGGGTACTTAGAGAAATTACTTGTACTTTTCCTTTCTTCCATCTTTTTTTTTTTCATTGAAAAGTTAACTAATCAGGGCCAAAAACATAGTGACAGGGTAGCAAACAGGACTTGCATGCAAGAGGTCTCAGTTTAAACTCCCAGCAGCACCAATAAGCAGAGGTGAATGGCGCCCTGGTAAATAAATAAAATAAATGGGGGGCTGGACGGTAGACCAATGGGTTAAGTGCATGTGGTGTGAAGCGCAAGGACTGGAGGAAGGATCCCAGTTTGAGCCCCGGCTCCCCACCTGCAGGGGAGTCGCTTCACAGGCAGTGTAATAGGTTTGCAGGTGTCTTTCTCTCCCCTTCTCTGTCTTCCCCTCCTCTCTGGATTTCACTCTGTCCTATGCAGCAGCAACGGTGGCAACAACAATAGAAGAAGGTTCGCTGCCAGGAGTGGTAGATTCCTGGTGCAGGCAGCGAGCCCCAGCAATGACCCTGGAAGCAAAAAAAAAAAAAACCAAAAAACAAAAAACTCAATAAAAAAAGAAGGTAGTGATTCAGTGAGTGTATACTAACACACACACACACACACACACTATTTTAACTGAGTGCATATGCCTCTCTACAACACTTTAATTTAAAAAAAATTATCTTTATTTATTTGGATAGATTCAGCCAGAAATTGAGAAGGAAGGGGGTGATAGCGGAGATGGAGAGACAGAGAGACACCTGCAGTGCTGCTTCACCACTTGTGAAGCCTTTCTCCTGCAGGTGGGGGGAGGGATCGGACCTGGTCCTTGCACACTGCAACAGGTGCACACAACCTGGCCCCCAACACTTTATTTATTTATTTTTTTACTTAAATTGGTTGGAGCTTCTCTCTAGCCCAGAGGATCTTTGCATTCATGTCATTTGAGGGTCTCCAGAGAAACAAGTATCTGAAAGGGAAGAAGGACTTACTTTAAAAAAAAAAAAATTATTGATTTATTCCCTTTTGTTGCCCTTGTTTTATTGTTGTAGTTATTATTGATGTCGTTGTTGTTGGATAGGACAGAGAGAAATGGAGAGAGAAGGGGAAGACAGTGAGGGGGAGAGAAAGATAGATACCTGCAGACCTGCTTTACCACTTGTGAAGCAACTCCCCTGCAGGTGGGGAATCCCAGGCTCCAGCCAGGCTCGAACCCGGATCCTTACGCAGGTCCTTGCGCTTCTCGCCACGTGCGCATAACCCGCTGCGCTACCGCCGGACTGCCAGAAGGACTTAATTTTAACAAGAGAGCTCAACTGTCAGTCATGAGAAAGAGCAGAATTCATTTTTTTCCTACCACATGTTCCATGTAAAATATATCCTCTCAATATTTTGTAACATTTCTAATGGAAAAATTCAAACATATACAAAAGTATAGAGGGTAGTACATGGGTAAGCGATATTTCTGGCCTCAGGTAGGGTCAACTAGTTGTCTGATCAAGGTGATGACCCTCTAGTGTGATGACCTATTTGCTCTTTAATGTAAATTAGCCTGGACGTGTCCTTATGGCCATTGCAGGAGTCCAAGACTCTACCATGTCCTAAATCACGCACTCATGAGGAAAAATCTTTCTTGCACAGTAAAGCAAATTCTTCATTAACTTCCACTTAGTTTTCAGGATGTACATTCAATGCAGATACAATATGTGATGACCTGACCTTTCTCAAGTTTTGGCAGTTCATTTTGTCTCTTATGTAACAGGATAAGGTTTATTACCAGCGTTTTCCAGTTCTTGTACTTGCACAGTTTTATAGACTTTCTGATGTGATTAAAAGTCTTTATCATTTTGTTCCTGAGCTTGTCAGTTGAATCCAAACCAGAATTCTTTATTTCCTTTAATTTGTCTCATTGACTTTTACTTCCTGCATAATTCTTTTCTTTCTTTTGACAGCTCAAGCAGATTTACAGACAATCCTATTTCACCTGTGCTGACCAATCTACTCAGCTTCTTTGTGGGATATTCAGGAGAGACTTGTTGCTGTTCATGTTTACAAACATTGTGGTATTTACTTAATAATCAAGGACCAAGATAAGCATGAACTTAGTTAATAAGAAAAGCAGGGGTGGGGATAAATAGCATAATGGTTATGCAAGAGACTCTCATGCCTGATGCTCCAAAGTCCCAGGTTCAGTCCCTCAGATCACCATAAGCCAGAGCTGAGCAATGCTCTGGAAAAAAAAAAAAAGAAAAGAAAGAAAGAGAGAGAGAGAAAGAAAGGAAGGAAGGAAGAAAAGGAAAAAGGAGTAGAAGGATAGCAAGCTTTGAAAGAAGTCAATGGGAGAGACATGCTGGAATGATAACTTATATGGGATGAGGCCTACTACTACTCTTCAATAAAAAAGGTGATCATGTATCCTTTGAGACAAAATGGATGAAAGTAGAGGTGATTATGCTTAGTTAAATAAGAGATGAAAGACAACTACCAGATGGTTCCACTTATATGTGGACTCTAGAGATCTGATTTACATGAACTCCCCCCCCCCCATAAAAACCCAAACAAAACAGAAGCAAGCAAACTTTCTGTTACACTTGTGACAACTATGGTGGTTATTTTTGGGAGGTGAAAGATTGGTGTTGTGTTGGGCATTACAACAGCTCCCTTGCATTGCTTGTTGCTGTGGTCTATTTACATAATCATAGTTTTGCCTGAGACCAGCCCTGCCTGCAAGGTATTGGTTAATCCACTGGTTAGAACCTTCACAACAGCTGCTATGGAAGCTTTTTACCTTCATGCTCTTTTCTCCACCCCCTCTCCTAGCCGTTTCCTTTTCCCACTTGCCACTTCCGGTTAAAGATATATATAAAGGCGTTGTCTCTGATCAACAGAGGCACTGCATTGTGTTCCCACTTCGCCATGAGTTCCTCACTCTCTCCCATGAAGCTAGCCCGCCCTGCAGTGTTGGGAGTTGGCAGTGTTGGGAGTCAGGCAGTAGTGTAGCGGGTTAAGCGCAGGTGGCACCAAGCTCAAGGACCTGCGTAAGGAACCCGGTTCCAGCCCCTGGCTCCCCACCTGCAAGGGGAGTTGCTTCACAGGCGGTGAAGCAGGTCCGAGGTGTCTTTCTCTCCCCCTCTCTGTCTTCCCCTCCTCTCTCCATTTCTTTCTGTCCTATCCAATAATGATGACATCAGTAACAACAATAATAACTACAACAATAAAACAACAAGGGCAACAAAAGGGAAAATAAATAAATAAATTAGAAAATAAAAAAGAAAGTGGTGTTACAGAACTTTGATAGTGGGTGTGGGGTAGAACTATACACTGTAATCTTATAATCTTGTGACAAACTATTAATAACAAAAATTATGCATGCGATAAAACTAAAATTTATATGTGTGTTTTAAGAGTATTTAATAAACATAGGTGTTAAAATTATTTAGATGTTGGCTCAGCTAGATGGTTCATCTGGGGGTATACCTGCTTTGCCATAGGTGTGAGCCAGGTTCAAACTTGATCTCCGCTGCATTGGTGGTATACTGTGGTGTCTCTTCTCTGTGTCTCTGTATCTCTCTCTATTTGAAAAACTCACCAAGTCAGCCTATAGTGGTGAAGCCTAGACAATGCCAAAAAAAAAAAAAAAGAAAAGAAAAAAAAAAGAGAGAAGAGGAGAAAAACAGAGAGAGAGAGAGAGAGAGAGAGAGAGAGAGGGAGAGAGAGAATGCAAATAAAATAATTTAGAGGCTACAAGTTGATCTGAGAATAGAAGGAACAGTTTTATCACACACGTATCACAAAACTTGCTGCCTACCAAGACATTGCTAAAAAAGAATTAAGTGCAGACCTAATTCAGGGTAACTTTGTAGAATGTCAACTTTGACTTCCCTTTCTTCCTTCCTTTTCTTCTTTCTTTTTCTTTCTTCCTTTCTCTTTCTCTCTTTCCTCCTTTCTTTCTCTCTCTCTCTCTCTTTCTCTCTCTCTCTTTCTTTCTTTCATTCTTTTTCCCCATACTAAAGCATGTTTTGGAAAATCTATGTATGTATCCTATTGAGTGGAGAACTTCAAAAGACTGAAGTGGACCACTGCAGAAACCTCAGAATACTGTCTTGAGAATACTTCAAATAGTTCTAAAACACATCAGTATAAAACATCTGCACTGTAAATTAAAGATGCCAATTGGGTTGCCAGTAAAGGCAAAGTTTAAGATTCCCAGATGTTATTATATCGTATCTATGATTTGTTGACTGAGCAGGGTATGCACATTTGTACATTATGGTATTTTTTCAAAATGCAAATCTAGTCCCTGGAGATATAATAACAGCAAGACTGAATAAATTGTAGAGTAAAATTCTTTTTTTATTGTGCATCTAAAAGACTAGGGAAGGAAAAGAGCAAGAAATTAATTCTTCCATTAAATGGAATTGTTTCCCTATTGAGATAGTGGCCTCAAATATTTAATAAGTATTGAGCTGAAATGAACAGTTTTAAGTTTGGCATTGGTTCTTAGCAGATCTTTGTGAAGATGCAATGAAAGCTAAGTACATTCAATTGTTTAATAACATTTATTCTTGGGATGTGGGCTGTGTATAGTCTATTTCATGTTCTTTTATAAAAAATGTGCTTCATTTTAAAATAAGCCTATCAAAGTATAACTCACATACAAAATAAATACAGAATATTCTGAGATGTGAGCAAAGTAGCTTATGACTGGGCTTGAGTTCGGACGTCCTATGTGTCTGAGGGCATTGGAAGTCAGGGTCCAATCAGATCCTACTCCTCAGTCCTTGTCATTCCTTTATAAACCGTAATTTCAAGGTAGAGCACCTGGTTGAGTGCATGTTATAATGCTCAAGGACCCAGGTTCGAGCCCCTGATTCCCACCAGCAGGAGGAAAGCTTTGCAAGTGGTGTCTCTTCTCTCCCTATCACCCACTACCCTCTCGATATATGGCTGTCTCTATCCAATAAAAAAAATAAATTAAAAAAACCCCAGTAATACGCCAAAGTTAAAGACTCTGGGGTGGGTGGGTGGGGAGAATATAGGTCCAAGAAGGATGACAGAGGACCTAGTGGGGGTTGTATTGTTATATGGGAAACTGGGGAATGTTATGCATGTACAAACTATTGTATTTACTGCTGAAAGTAAAACATTAATTCCCCAATAAAGAAATAAAAAAACCCCAGTAATTTCAAGTGGTATTTAGCAATTTTTAACTATTATGAGATTGAAAGATAATCATTTCCTGTATAACGTTGTTTTCATATGCTCTTCCTTAGGTCAAGGTAGATATGGGAACTTCACAGCTGATAGAGAGCACAGGTTACTTTGTGCGTGGACCCGAGTTTGAGGCACATGAAGGAAGCTTCCCGAGAGGTGGGGTGGTACTGCATTGTCTGTCTCTCTGTCTCTTTCCTCACTCTGTCACTCACACTCTATCTAGGAGAAAAAAGAAGCAAAGAGCTACTAGGATTGGTGGAGTTGTGCAAGTACTGAACCCTAGTGAAAACCCTGGTAGAAAAAAAAAAAAGAAAGAAAGAAAGAAGGGGGTGGTAGATAGCATAATGGTTATGCAAAGAAACTCTCACACTTGTCTCTGAAATCCTGTATTCAATCTCCTGCACCACCATAAGCCAGAGCTAATAAGTACTCCGGGGAAAAAAGCAAAAGAAAAGAGAGAGGAAGGAAAAGAGAGAAAGAAAGAAAGGAAGAAAGAAAGAAGGAAAGAAAGAAAAAAGAAAGAGGAAAAAGAAGGGAAAAAAGAAACGTGGGATGGTGGGAGCAACAATATCAGTGTGCATCTTGGGATAATAGGTAGGCCTGCTTGGCTGGAAAGAACTATGTAAGTATTTAATGAGTTTTTAATCCCAAATTATGTGTAGCAGTTTAGCTGTTATTTTAGTGGATGTGGTAGCTATTATTCTATATTTAGCCACCCTGTGGTACATCAGACTGTCCAAATGTTTACAATTATTTTTATTAACCCTGGGGAAATTGTTGATGTGTCTCAGAATCTAGCATTGACACACTGGAACAATTGACAAGTATTTATTGGATCCATAGAGTGTGCAAGTCTTTATGAGTTGTTAGACTGGACTGGAAAGATTTGTGCCATAAGGGAGCAGGCTAGTTGCTGTTATAAAATGTCCTTAAGAAAGGAGCTGAACAAAAACACAAAGTATACAGCCTATTTAGTACTTAAAAAACCTCCAGCAAGCAAAGCTTATAGAAATGATGAGAATGAACACCTTGGCACACTGAGGATGTCCCTCTGGTCCAAGTCCTGTTAGGTTCCAAGACTTTCTGTTTTGGTGAATGGTATAACTCCCAGCAACCTGGTCACCATCTAAGAAACCTTTGGCCCTTAGAGAAAGATACAATGGGGTGGGAAAAGAATACACATGAAAAATGGCTAGAAATAAAGAACCACCTGGGACTAAGGAGCATGTCTGTCTTGCTTCATATCTCACAGTTCAAGGTTTGAACTTGGATGTCATGGATACTGGACTTAACCTTAAACAGTGATCCCTATTTTTTTTTTTAATTTCCTTATTGGGAGATTAATGGTTTACAGCCAACAGTAAAATACAATAGTTTGTACATGCATAACATTTAGTGATCCCTATCTTATGACCACATTCCTTCATTGTCCTCAGACCCATTTCATTTACTTACTTAGTTACTTACTTATTTGTTTGTTTATTTTACCAGAGCTCTGCCCAGCTCTGGTTTATGGTGATGCAGAGGATTGAGACTGGGACTTTGGAGTGAGTGTTTAATTTCAAAATAACCATTATGCTATCTACCCCTGCCTCAGACCCACTATTCACTCTGGACTCTGCTCTCTTTTTTCAGTCTCTGTGACTTTCCAGATTGTTACTCTCCTTTGACTTTTTCTCTTGGTCCAGCCTGTATCTTGAAGTTCTTGTTATTGTTTTTCAATTTATTATTTTTTTCCTTTTGTTGCTGTTGTTTATCATTGTTGTTGTTATTGCTATCGTTGTTGGATAGGACCGAGAGAAATGGAGAGAGGAGGGGAAGACAGAGAGGGAGAAAGATAGACACCTGCAGACCTGCTTCACCACCTGTGAAGCGACTCCCCTGCAAGTGGGGAGCAGGGGCTCCAACCAGGATTGTTACACTGGTCCTCGTGTTTTGCGCCATGTGCGCTTAACCCGCTGCTCCACCGCCCAGCTCCCAAAATTCTTGTTATTTTTAATTATATTCTTCTAAGATCACATTTCATATTCTTGTTTCAAACATCACACATAGAAATTTTAAAAGGTGATTTTCATTTTGCCATTCAATGATATAGGTTCAAATCATGCTATAACTGCATTGGAGGAAGCTTTGTATTGTACTTTCAGTCTCTGCTTGTCTCTCTGTCTCCATCTTAAAAAAAAAAAGGACAAATTTCTTATATATATATATATATCTTTTTTGTTTTTTGAAAGATTTAGTTTTATTCTTTTATTAATGACAGAGGGAGAACTAGTGTACCACTTTGGCACATGCGATACTGGGGATCAAAATTGTCTGAGCCCAACACTACCACCACTGCACCACCTCCCAAACTGTACCAAAAAACAAACAAACAAACAAACAAACAAAAACCCCTTTATGTTCCAGGATATGACACATTGGATAAAGTGTTGGATTCTCAAGCATGAGATCCTGAGTTTGATTCTTGGCATCACATGTGCCTAATATTTATCTCTTTTATCTCTAGACCTGCATCTTGATATGGCTCTAGATCTTCTATTTTATAGATTCTGCTGCAACCTCAAATTCATCATGTCAGAAGTTGATAGAGAAAAAATTCAATATACCTAGCCTTCTCTTCCGTTAAGTTAGAGATAACACTATTACAATAACAGTAAAGAAAATTAAACACCCAGGAATAAATAACAAGAAACAAGAAAAACATAGATGTGAAAATTTTGTTTTTAAAGGGAGAGACCCCATCTTTCTTTTTTCTTTTATTTATGTTGTAATGTTTAGACTTGGAATTGGCTCCTTCCCTTCCCTTCCCTTTCCTCCCCTCCCCCCTCCCCTCCCCTCCCCTCCCCTCCCCTCCCCTCCCCTCCCCTTCCCTTCCCTTCTCTTCCCTTCCCACAACAATGATAAAACAAGGGCAAAAAGGGAGAAAATAAATAAATAAATAAAATATTTTGCACATAATTTGAATTGAACAACAGTTTAAAACTGTTGCCTTTGATTTCGAAAAGTAACATTACTAGATATTTTAATTTAAAAACTCAATTTTCATTTATTTATTAATGAGAAAGGAGGAAGTGAGAGAACCAGGGTCTTGCCCCAGCTTGTAGGATGCTGGTGATCGGGCTCCGGCCCTTCGGGTAAGAATCCAAAGTCTATCCATCGTGCCACTTGCAGGGCCACTAGATATTTTCATTTTATCTACAAAGGGGAAAACAAAAAGAACTTCTGTGAACAAAAGCATGCATCTCTGAATGACTGTGAGGTTCAAGCATGTGCTAATAAAAGGCTGTTTATTAAGTGTTCAAAGGCTACGCTATTTGATGAGCTTTGGGGTTACCGGAGGTGTACTTTACAGCAGCCATACAATTATTTTTCAGATATCAGAGTTTCAGAAAGTCATTTGGCATCCTGGTAAGCACATTCCCCTCTTACTGAAGTGTTGTGGTAGCTATGGCAACTCAGAAACTTCTAATATTTCTTAGATAGTACTGCCTACAACTTTAATGGATTTGGACTTTTTTTTTCACAGAACTTATGAAAAAAAACATTGAAATGGCTGTTTGCTTGTCCATCTTGTCAGCTGGCTCCATTTCCTCAGTTGGATCATAATATGCTCACTAAAGTATTTCCGTGAGCTGGTTGAGAGACCAGCGTTGCAAAGTGGGGTCCAGTAGTTAGCTGGTGAGTGAGAGAGTGAATGAGTCTCGTGTTCTGATTTAGAGTCAAATTAGTAAAGAAGGCCAAGGAATGTAGCTGTGAACACACTGTCTGGTATAACCTTCCAGGTGCTGACTTTATATCACAGGCACTTTTTCCTCAAAGTGGGCCTATGTTTGCAGGTATCCTTTTAAATTTCTGTTCTCTAAGACTTACTTCTTTACAAGTTGTTTGTGTTACATATGTCACAGATATTGTTGAGTCAGGTTCTTTTAATTATCTTTTTTTGGGGGTGGGGGAGCATAAGGTTAAATAATGGGAATTCAGTTGAAGTTTAAAACCAATGCCAGGGGCAGGGTGATAGCATAGTGATTATGCAAAAAATCTCTTATGTCTGAGGCTTTGAGGTTCCAGGTTCAATCTCCTGCTCCACCATTAGCCAGAGCTGAACAGTGGGCTGGTAAAACAAACAAAACCAGTGTTAAGGGCTGGGTGGTGAACCCAGTAGAACATATATATTACCATGCACAAGGCCTGAGGTGTAGGG
Organism: Erinaceus europaeus; assembly: GCF_950295315.1. Lineage (NCBI taxonomy): Eukaryota > Metazoa > Chordata > Mammalia > Eulipotyphla > Erinaceidae > Erinaceus > Erinaceus europaeus. Next base: position 15,343,392 of record NC_080179.1, on the reverse strand, counting down.
CCCAGTCACCACTTGCAGGGAGGAAGCTTCATGACAGGTGAAACAGGGCCATCAGTTGTCTCTCTTTGTCTCTCCCTTCTCTCTCTCCCACTTTCTTCCTGTCTATAGCAAATGCAAAAAGGAAAGAAAGCATCAACAGCAAAAACTTGGCTTCTGGGAGCAGTGGATTTGTTGTGCAGGCACTGAGGCCAGCAAAAACTCTGGAGACAAAACAACAAACCAAAACCAAATCCAATGCCAAACCATCCTCAAAAGCAACAGTGTCCACAACTGGCCTACAAAGTGGCAGCTTCTCCTTATTCACGTTCAAGGATATAGGTACCTACATCAAGACATGTCTTGCCCAACTGATAACAACATAAAATCAAACATGTAGATAAGTATCAGAGAGTTTAGAAGATAGAAAAAAGAAAAAAAGTCAAAATACTATCTTCTTGACATAGCAGTTATCCTTTGAGTTATTCCATTCATTTTTTTCAAATAAGTATTCTCATATTATTGTATTAACCATAAAAACATGTCAGTCTATGTATATATACATATATAATTGCCACCAGGGTTATTGCTGGGGCTTGGTGCTCCCAGAAGACATTCCATCCCTCCCACTCCCCCCCTTTTCTATTTTATTTGATAGGAAAGAGAAATTGAGAGGGGAGATGGAGTGGGAGAAAGATAATTGCTGACTTGCTTCACCACTCCTGAAGCATGCCCCCTGCTGGTGGGGAGGGGAACTCGAACCCAGGTCCTTAAGCACCATGGGTGCACTCCACTGGGTGCACCATTACCTGGTGCCTCTAGTCTGTTTATTTTTTCATCTAATATCGCATGATTCACGCTTTCTCTTTTCTGTAAATATATATATGTTTTTTTTTTTTTGCCTCCAGGGTTATTGCTGGGGCTCGGTGTCTGCACCATGAATCCATTGCTCCTGGAGGCCATTTTTTCCCTTTTGTTACCCTCATTGTTTTACCATTGGTGTGGTTATTATTATCATTGTTATTGACATTGTTGTTGTTGGATAGGACAGAGAGGAATGGAGAGAGGAGGGGAAGACAGAGGGGGAGAGAAAGACAGACACCTGCAGACCTGCTTCACTGCCTGTGAAGCGACTCCCCTGCAGGTGGGGAGTCGGGGGCTCGAACCGGGATCCTTTCCCCCGTTCTTTTGCTTTGCGCCACATGCACTTAACCCACTGTGCTACTGCCCGACCCCCTCATACATATTTTTTATAGCTTCACAAAGTGTATACCCTTGTTACCCAGGCCTTGAGGGGTAATATCAATGCATACATCAAAAAATGAGACAATTGTGGGTATTTTGAAAAACCTGTAAGTTTATGCTTCAGTGATTGAGATGGTACATGTGTATGAACATGGCTACTTTCACATAAATACAATAACAAAACAAATATACAGATAATAAATGTAGTCTTTCTGTTGCAAGCATCTGTAGCTCTTCCCTTCAGTTAAGAAAATCATCTGAATCCCCCCCCCCCATAGTACAAACTACTATGTTTGTAGTTAAGACATCATTACATTTTTTTGCTCCCTTTATGGACATGAAAAATATTAAAGAGCTTAAATGACATTTATAATATTTAAACAAGAGGCAGCCACAGTATAGTATTTTTTCCTTTTTCTTAAAATTTTATTAATGATTTAATATTGATTTGCAAAATTACATGACAACAAGGGGTATAAATCCACTTACAAATATGGAACACACCACGAATTTGTGTGTCATAATGTGCAGGGGCCATACTAATCTTCTCTGTATCGTTTCAATTTTCGTATATGTGCTGCCAAAGTGAGCACCAGTATAGTACTCTTGATTCTATATTTGGAGACCATGGTACAAGGGGTTGGGCAGCTTAGCTTTTTTTTTTTTTTTTTTTAACTATGACACATCACATTCCTCCCAGGCTTGGTTCACCTACTGATCCTATTCACTTGGGTACTGTATTTAGTCCAAAAGCCAGAAAGCTTTATCACTGTTCTCTTTGACAGCAATATGGAACAATGAGTTGCCAAAACAGAAAGATGTCAAGTTGGTGCTACTGGCAGTTATTTTTTCAGTTGCTTGGGAGAAGGTATGTCTTTCACTGGAAAGAATAAAGTTGGATGGAGAGGAGAGGTAGAGAGAGAGAGAGAGAGAGAGAGAGAGAGAGGGACTCATGAGAGAGCGCTGAAGCACTATGACCCTGGTTTGTACACCTCTCCATTCTGTGCTGTAAATGACCTGGTGTCTTTTCTGCTACTATATATAAGACAATCAACTTCAATTTGCTAAAGCTTGGTTTAAATGTATTCTTTATAACTTGCAACCAGAAAAGTCCTAACAAATAAATTTCCTGTAATTGTAGAGAAGACATTTATCAGCCACCAGTGAAAAGGACCTTTGGTAGATAGAAGACTTGAGTGCTATGAACAATGAAAAGTCATAAAATTGACACAGTCCATAGGCCTAATTTGCCAGAATATTTATGAAATTCAGCAACTTAATTTCTTTTGAAAACCAGCTAATATTTGAAGACTGTAGTCCCATTATCATTAGTAATGTGGGTTTTTTCAAAAGTATGGTGAAACAGTTCATGGGAGTGGGGTAAACTTATAAGATATAAGAAGTATTTCTTAGGAATAAAATACAATGGAAGAAAGAGGAGTTGAGAAGTTTAAGAAAAAATGGCTACCATGTACCTGTAGCCTTTAAAAATACCTTTGTAAACTCCATGTAGTACATTGCTGTAGTTGTCTATTGCTCCATTGCTTTTTAGGAAGTAAAAACTGTTAACAGATGAACAGGAAAACACTGGCCTAATATATTAATATAGTTACCTTAGTATTTGTCATGTATTCATCTTATGTTTAGATTGATTGAATTAGCCATAACTAGTCCTGTTGGTGGTGGTGGGGAGTAGGGTACTTGATTAAAAAAAGGATTGGATTTATTTTTATTTTTTAAAAACTTAAAAAAAATATTTATTTATTGCAGGGGTAGATAGCATAATGGTTATGCAAAGAGACTCATGCCTGAGGCTCCAAAGTCCCAGGTTCAATCCCCCGCACCACCATAAGCTAGAGCGGAGCAGTGCTCTGGTAAAAAAAAAAAAAAAAAAAAAAATCTATATCTATATCTAGATATAGACATATATTGCTTCCAGGTTTATTGCTGGGGCTTGGTGCCTGCACTACAAATCCACTGCTCCTAGAGGCTATTTTTCCCATTTTGTTGCCCTTGTTGGTGCTTGTTGTAGTTGTTATTGTTGTCATAGCTGTTGTTGTTGGATAGGACAGAGAGAAATGGAGAGAGGAGGGGAAGACAGAGAGGAGGAGAGAAAGATAGACACCTGCAGACCTGCTTCACCGCTTGCGAAGCGACCTCCTGCAGGTGGGGAGCCGGGTGCTCGAATTCGTATCTTTTACGCTGGCCCTTGTGCTTTGCGCCATGTGCGCTTAACCCGATGTGCTACCGTCGACTCCCAGGGCCGGATTTATTATATCATTGCCAAACAAACAGCAAAAATTTTTGAAGAACCTTCGATTATCTTGCTGTCTTTTAAAAAAAGAAAATATCATTTGGAATACTAAACATTCTGCCAAGGAAAAATGAAATTCTGGTAAAATGTCTTAGTGTTTTAATCTTAATAAAGTGTATATTCATCATCATGGATGCATATAAAATCAAGATTAGAGACACAAAACTAGTATTATGACAGAACAGTTTTCCAAGACAAGTGATTTTATTAGGACAAACAATAAGGCTGTTAATAGCATGCATTTATATTTTATTTTAAATAATTGTGTGATTACCCCCTTAGTAACATATGGATCTCTTAGCACTTTTGTTTTATAGTATCATTCTTAAAAATTCCAATGGCTTGTTTTCTTGTATTTTCTTTAATTGTGGTGATCTTAAACAGATCTTCATTTTTAAGTCTGCCAGTTGTTCTAATACAGATGCGTAAATATATTTTCTCCAGTTGGCTATTTGTTACAAAGACAGCTTGTTTGTGGGCACTGTCAGGACATCTGCATTTTATTGGATTTAATTTTTTAGTAAGAAAGACCTCCCACATTATAGATTCTTTCCAGCCTAAATTAGCCTGTGTGGGAAGCAAAGGAACCGTCAGTCAGGGAGCAAAAGTGAATCCATATGGTGCTGATGATCTTGCTTCCCTGGCTGCAATGAAGAAAGGGCTGAGCACAGACAGTGTCCCCCAGAAGAATCCCATCTTTTTCTAAAATACTTGCTAAGACAGGGTGGATGTCAGTTCCCAGCCTAATACCGCTGAGTAGGTCCAGTTCACCCAGCTACTATGCACCAAGTCAAATTTGAATTTCAAGGGCACATTCTCTTTACCTCCATTTTTTTTTTTTTTTTTTTGCTTCCAGGGTTATCATTGGGGCTTGGTGCCTGCACTACGAATCCATTTTTCCCATTGTTATTGTTGTTGCTGTTGGATAGGGCAGAGAGAAAATGAGAGAGGAGGGGAAGACAGAGGGGGGAGAGAAAGACAGACACCTGCAGACCTGCTTCACCACTTGTGAAGCGATTCCCTTGTCGGTGGGGAGCGGGGGCTCAAACTGGGTCCCTGCGCTTTGCACTATGTACACTTAACTCGGTGCACTACTGCCTGCTCCCATATATATATATATATATATATATATATATATATATATATATATATATATATGGAGAGAGAGAGAGAGACATACATGTTTATCTCCTGAGAGAGACTAAGAGGTCAAATCACTAATTCTTTACTATTATTATTATTTTAATTGCCACTAGGGTTATCTTATCAATGGAGTTCGGTGCCAGCATTACAAATCCACTGCTTCTGATGGTCATTTTTTTTTTTTCCTTTTTTTATTAGATAGGACAGGGAGAAACTGAGATAGGACATGGAGATAGAGGGGAGGGAAAGACAGATATCTACAGACCTGTGCCGGCCGGCCCCCTGCAGGTGGGGAGCAGGGGCTGGAACCTGGGCCCTTGAACTTGGTAATATATGTGCTAACCGAGTGTACCAGCTGGTCCCCAAAAGCACAGCTTCTACATATCCCATTTCAGGAAACTGGGGACTCTTCATGCAAGTCCTGCCCTCTATTTGCAGAAGCCACTTCCCAGGCCACTTGTCGTCTTGCTCTGTTTCTCTTGCACGTGTGCCCAGCCCACTGTTGTTGCTATTCTCCTCCACACTGGGACTCTACCTTGCCCTTTAGACTTGTTTGACTTGGGTTCTTCCAGTCTAATCCTCAGTATTTGGTAAAGATTTTGACTCAAGTTCCCACACAGTCTCTATGATGTGAAACTGTTTAAAAATTCAGCATGTTCGGGAGTTGGGCGGTAGCTTAGTGTGTTAATCGCAGGTGACGCAAAGCGTAAGGATCCCGGATGGAGCCCCCAGCTGCCCACCTGCAGAGGAGTCGCTTCACAGGCAGTGAACCAGGTCTGAGGGGTGTCTGTCTTTCCCCCTCTCTGTCTTCCCCTCCTCTCTCCATTTCTCTCTGTCCTATCTAACAACGACGACAGCAGGAACAACGACAATAACTACAACAACAGTAAAAAAAAACAACAAGGGCAACAAAAGGGAAAATTAAAAAAAAAATTCAGCATGTTCATTTACAGGTAGAACTCAAGAAACAGGGGAAGAATGGCCAAACAAAGTGAAACTTGAGCTGGTGTTGCAGCAAGGCAAGAACTGGGGGAGTGGGACCAAGTGGGCCCTGGAGACAGAGTGCTCTATGCTGGGGGAGCACCTTGCTTGGCGCTGGCACAGATGGTGTGCAGACACCTATCTTGGAAAGATAAGAAACTGGGGCTGGGGAGACAGCATAATGGTTATGTAAACAGACTTTCATGACTGAGGCTTTAAGGTCCCGGGTTCAATTCCTAGCATCACCATAAGCCAGAGCTGAGCAGTGCTCTGGTCTCTCTAGTTATCTCTCGGTATCTTTCTCTCATTAAAATTAAGAAATAAAATAAAAAATGTTCTTGAAAGATAATAAAATGTACCCAGGTGAAAACAGCTGCCTTGTAAATAATATTAGCCTAATAAAACAATATACATAAGTATTCAATACGTATCAAAAAGTACTTAAACAATCATCTTCATGGTTTTCAAAGATACATTTAATATGAAAGAGATTTGAACACTGCTTTAACACATGCAGTGGCAGATATAAACATCTGAACCTCACACATTCAATTCCCACTTTTAAAAAAATTGCCACCAGGATTATAGCAGTGCTCAAGCTATGACTCCACAGTGTCACTTCTGGTGAGCATTTATTTTCCAATTTATTTTTCTTTTCTACTTTATTTGATAGGACATACAAGAATTGAGAGGGGACTGGGAGACAGAGAGGGAAAGAGGAAGATAAGATATTTGCACATCAGCTTCATCCCTCTGCAGGTCGGGGTGGGGGGCTGGGACACCAGTCATGGCGCATGCTAACATACATGTTTAACCTGCTGCACCACTGCCTGGCCTGCAAGTCCTACTTTATATATCTCTGAATCACTTTCCCAGTCAATGTAATTTAGGTGCCCCCCAAGGATGATCTCTGGGGCTTATAGTCTGCTCTCCAAACCCACCACTCCTGGCAGCCATCTTCTCCTTTATTCTCTTCCTCCTTCTTTCTTGTTACTTGACAGAACAGAGAAACAGAGAAGGGAGAGGGAGAGGGAGGGGGAGAGGGAGGGGGAGAGGGAGAGGGAGAGGGAGAGGGAGAGGGAGAGGGAGAGAGAGAGATTCTATTTTTGTATAATGAACGTAGGTGCACAGAGGGTAAACTATTTCTGAGTTCCAGAGCTGCTCAAACTTCCCTTTTTCTTGTAAGCATGTTTGAGTAAAGGAATCACTAAATACCACTGTCTGTCCACGGGTTAACCAGCCTAGTTGTCTAGTGGGACAAAAGAAATTAACATGAATCTGGGTCTCAGTGACTCCTAGAGCTGGCATTTTAAAGTCTTTTCAGCCTATTCCCTTACTCATAAAATGGCCACAACAGTGCATCACCTTATTCCCTTGTTCAGAGGGTGAAATGACTAGAGTACTGTACATATACCTGGAATCTGTTGTGTGCTTTAAATTTTACATGTTAAAAAAGAAGAAAAAACAAAACAAAATCAACCAAAACACCCCTCCTTTATAAAGAGTGTATTAACCCCCCCGGGCTCGCCAGCCAGCCACCTAACGGAGGCGGCAGGTGCGCCAGACGCTCAGCGCCCCGCCTAGCAGCGCGGGGCCGGAGGGTGGAGGCGGGGCGGCGGAAGTGCTCCCGCGCCGCCGTCCCCTGCGCCGGAAGTTCCTGGTCGGGCCCGGCCGTAACCTTGGCGTCCGGGTAACCGCGCCAACGGAGTGCGCTTTGCAAACTGTGGCCTCCCCGCAGCCCAGGACTGATAGGGACCCCGACACGCGGAGGGTTTTTAACGGCGGAGGACGTTGAGAACTCTAGGAGGAGACATCGCGGGCGCACGTTCGCCCCGCAAACATGTCTCTAGTGGCGGAAGCCTTCGTCTCCCAGATCGCAGGTAGCGCGCGTGCTGGCTGCGGGGCGCGGGGGGGGGCGGCGTCTGGGGCTCCAGATGGCGAAACCAGGTGCGGAGGGCGGAGAGTCAGGTCTGGCGGGGTGTCAGCCTCCTTTCGGGGGTGAGGGAGTCGCAGGGGCGGGGGTGGCGGCTGCTCCCGGGAGCTGGGCTGCGGGGACGCTCTGGCGGCGGGGGGGGGGCGTGGCCACAGGGCGCCGGGGAGGAGCGGCCTCTGTCCTGGGACCTCGCGGCTCGGTGACCGGCCCTGAACAAGGTCACCGGCCCCTCGCAGCCTCTGCATTTTAGGGGCTGTTCAGGTTCTTGCTTCCTCTCCCGAGAGACACGGAACGGAACTGCCACTTGCTAGGTGTCCCGGACTCGCCGAAACAGCTTTCCGTCTGCACGCGCTTCTTTGAAACCCTTTCGATGGGGAATCAGTTTGTGTTTGTTTTACTGCTGAGGTTCTAGTTTCATGATGTAGTGGAAAGAATTAAATGGTGAGGAGAAGATGACGTTACAAGTAGAGAGATTGTAGCGTATTTTTTTTTTTGGATGACTTATTCTTTAAATGGAGTTGGATCTTAACCCCCTGCAGTGTTTTCAATATGATTATAGTAAAGAGAGTCACCAGGTATATTTGAAATGTAGTAGTTTGAAAGTGGGAACTAATGAATGTATCGGAATTTACCAGATTTTTTTCTTTGTATGGCAACTGTATGAAAATACGTTTCCTTTTCCCTTTTTCACTTAGACTTTTTTTTTTTTTTTTTCCCTAGGAGAGAGGAAAAGTACTACTAGGACATGAGCTTGATAAATGCAGGAATGATATTTGTTTTGTTTACCATTGTATCCCGAGCACTTGTCATTTGGGATGCAAATTTTGTGACTGAATCAATGAGCAATCATGACATTTTAAGTGATTATTTTGAATTTTTACCACTTAACACTGGAGAAAAATTGGGCTTCTATAGTTAGATCATTAAGATTGCTGCTTTGGGGGCCAGGCAGTGGCACACCTGGTTAAGTGCACACATTACAATGCACAAGGTCACAGGTTCAAGTCCCTGGTCCTCACCTGCAGGGGGAAAGCTTCACAAGTGGTGAAGCAGGGCTGCAGGTGTCTTTCTGTTTCTCTCTCCTTCTCTGTCTCCCCTCACCTCTCAATTTTTCTCGGTCAATATCCAATAATAAATAAATAAAAAGATTTAAAGAAAAGATTGCTGCTGTGTTAAAAACATTTAATAACTTTGGAATTTGCTTGTTAGTGCAACTTAAGGACTTGTGAAACTTTGCCTCATTTATTTGGAAGAGGAGGCATTTGAAGATGTGTCGCGATTCAGTAAATTAGATTGGGATGTTTCTTTAGTCAGAATACTGTAAGCAAAAATTCCAGTTGAATTTGATATTTAAATGTAAAATAAAACAATAGAGATTTCAGTTATAATAAAATAATTAGAAAATGTAGAGATTACTTTAATTATACTGGGTGTCAAGGAGACCTAAGCAAGATAATAATCTGGCATCCACGTGAGAAAAAAATGGCAGATTTGGTTGCAGAGAAATATAAAAAGCTTTGTATGGTAATAGATAATAAATTTCTACAGATTAATAAGAAAAAATATAACCCAACAGAATCTAGGGAAAAGGGTAGGAACAGGCAGTGCACAAAAGGGAAAGTACAGAAGGCAATAAACAAGTGAAGAGCATTTTTAATGCTTGTCTGTATGTTGGTAAAGCGACTTCTAACTCCCAGAGATAGGCCATTAGGAAGGGGATACCCAGGAGCAAGAGAGAGAGCACTTGGTGCTGCTTGCTGTCTGATCTCAAGGAAAATTTAGGCCTGGTTAAAGGATTACCAACTGATGATATCAGGCCCAGTCCGGATAATCTCCTTTTTGATTAATGTAAAGTACACTAACTAGGGATTTGACTTTTTTTTTTCCAAAATTTTTAATCATCTTTATTTGATAGAGACACCCAGATATTGAGAGGGAAGGGGGAGATAGAGAAGAAGAGAGACAGGCACCTATAGACCTGCTTCACCGTTTGTGAAGCTTTCCCTGTGCAGGTGAGGACGGGGGGCTTGAACCCAGGTGCTTGTGCCTTGTAATGTGCACTCAACTAGGTGTGCCACCTCCTGGCCCTGAGATTTTACTTTTCTCAGCTTTTTTTCCCTTCTTTCACAGTAGTGCTAGTGCTTGATTAACTGAGAAAGAAATTGTATGGGAAGCTACAAAATAGCTCTCGCTTTCCATTTGTCTTCCCAGTGTCTGCTAGAGAATAGCACTGATAGTTCTTCCCAATTGGAAACGTAATTGAAAGGGAATTCTGACAAATGTAGCTCAGCCATATAACCAGTATTTAGCCAGTACTTGAGTATATATTTTAGTCGTATTGATGTATTCCAAAAGCCATCAGCTACATATGATTTTTCTCTGTTAATGGTGCTTGTGTATATTTGTGACTTTTTTTTTTTTTTTTGAGAGAAATGGAATGTAGTTTCTTTAACTTTTTAAAATGTCTTTACTGGGGGATCAATGTTTTACAGTTGACAGTAAGTACAATAGTTTGTACATGCATAACATTTCTCAGTTTTCCACATAACAAGACAACCCCCACTTGGTGTGCTGCCATCACGTTCCAGGACCTGAGTCCCCTCCCAACCCACTCCAGAGTCTTTTACTTTGGTGCAATACATCAACTATTTGTGACGATTTTGTTGGGCAGATTTCTTCTTCTTCTTTTTTAAAAAAATCTTTATTTATTTGATAGACACAGCCATATAGGGAAGGGGGAGATAGGAAGAGAGGCAGAGAGACCCCTGCAGCACTGCTTCACTACTTGCAAAGCTTCCCCCCTGCAGGTGGGGACCAGGGGCTTGAACCTGGGTCCTTGTGCATAGTAACATGTGCACAACCAGGTGCACCACAGCCCTACCCCTTTGACAAATTTCTTAAAAGTGGAAGAGGATTTTGAAAAAAAAAATTTTTTTTTAAACTCAGTAATACAGTAAATGATTTTGAATTACTATCTTGAATTTCTAGATGATGATATTGCTGGGTTTAGACTTTTGAATGGAAGATGAAAGTTGTCCTGGATATGAAATGATTTTCACAGTCTTTGTAATGGCTAATGTATTTAAAAATTCCCCAGAGCCGGGCAGTGGTGCACCTGGTTGAGTGCACATATTACAATGAATAAGGACCCAGGTTGCAGTCCCTGGTCCCCACCTGCGGGGGTAAGTTTTGCGAGTGGTGAAGTAGTGTTGCAGGTGTCTCTCTTGTCTCTCTTTCTCTGTCACCACTTCCCACTCGATTTCTGCCTGTCTCTATCCAATAAATAAAAATAATAAAAAATTTTCCTTTGCTTTTAAAAACATTTGTTTATTTATTTGTTTTTAATGAAAGAGATAGAGACGGATATGCCCGGGGAGCACACACACACACACACACACACACCCACGCGTCCACAGCACTGCTCAGCTTTGGCTTTTGGGAGTGCTGGGCACCAACCTGGAATCTTGAAGTCTCAGGCGTGAAAGCTTTTTGCATAACCATAATGCTATCTCTCAAACCCTCCTCCATTTGCTGTTTTTTTTTTTTCCCTTAAATGACAAAATCATCCAGTGTATCACTTGAATTGTGGTTAAATTTTGTACGTTTTTTAATATTTATTTGGGGAGTCGGGTGGTAGCGCAGCAGTTTAAGCGCAGGTGGCACAAAGCGCGAGGACCGGCATAAGGATCCTGGTTCGAGCCCTCGGCTCTATTTCTGTTTGTCCTATCCAACAACGACATCAGTAATAATTACTGCAACAATAAAACAACAAAGGCAACAAAAGGGAATAAATAAATAAATAAATAAATATAAAAATTATTTATTTGATAGAGACAGCCGGATATTGAGAGGGAAGGGGGAGATAGAGAAGAAGAGACAGAGAGACACCTGCAGACCTGTTTCACCATTTGTGGATCTTTCCCCATGCAGGTGGGGCCTGGGGACTTGAACTCAGGTATTTGTGCATTGTAACATGTGAACTCAACCAAGTGTACCACCACTCAGCCCCTTACATTTTGTTTTTACAGTCAGTTTGTGACTATCCTAGGAGGGGACTCAGTAGCTGTTTGGGTTGTTAGCACATTTGAAGCATCATTGTATCTAAAGGAATTCTGTGATGGACAGGCCTGACCCACGTACCCATCCTTGTGCTAGGAGTCTCCCCGGCTTGAGGGCTCCCCAGTGCATCCGATGCTCACAAAGGGAGAGGAAGTTTCTGAGCACTAAGTGGCAGGCCTCTACAGTCTTGGGCACGTCCTTCATGCTGTCTTCATACGCCTCTGGCCATTAGAATGAGACCTGGATTTTTACTCAGTTATTTGTCAAATGTGTGACTTTGGGCATATTACTTGCATGCTTAAGCCTCAGGTTTCTCTTTTGCAAATTGGTGAAAATAATTATTAATTATTTAAAGACTAGATGAGAAGAGATAGAAAGTGCTGACGGTGTTCCATAGTAAGCACGCACCAAGTGTTCACTGATGCTTTTTTCAGCTACTTGCCTATCGCTGTTCCTCTTCTGTTGGGTTTTGCCTCTTATCTTCCTGTGTGTGGATATATATGCCCGGTAAAGTGTTTAAGCTATCTATAAGTAGAGTACATGGCTTAATTAAATAATAGAAAACACCTATAAAGATCTATTGCAAGTATTCCTGGAATAAATTATCCTCAAATATTTGTTTCAAGCTTTTATTCTTGTTAAGCTCCAGCCATGTTTATCTTCATACTAGAATTAGATCTTTGGTCTGTGTGCCATAGGTATGTAAGTGTATATTCCTGTGCTGTTTTCAGTGGAGGCTTATTCATTAGAAATTGCCAAAAAATTTTAACCTTGAAATCTTAGCTCAGGAAGTTTGATTACTTACTAAAACAATAGTACATGTCCATTTTTGAGCTACTCAGCAAGGTGACTTATTTATATACTTCTGAGTATTAGCAGTTTGGAAGCCAATGCTCTTGTGGGGATAATGAAGTCTAACAAGGTGACCAGGGTAGAAAGGGCAGAAACAAGGTAGTAAGTTGGAGTAAGACAGAAATGAGTTTTGCCATCTGGCAGAGGCACAGCAGATAACATATACTGCCGATTCTGATGTCTTGAGTTTGAGCCCCACATAGCATGTGACAGTGATGCTCTGGTTGTCTCTCCTCTGCTACCCTTGCTGTCTCATATATCAATAAATATAGTCTTTTAAAAAAAGTTCTCTTTAAAAAAATGTTCTAGACTTCTGTGATCTTAGACTTCTTTCCCTTTTTTTTTTTTTTTTTAAATTGACGGTTGGTTTATTTTTTGTTTGCTTTGTTTTTTAGGGGAGTACTGCTCAGCTCTGGTTTATGGGTTTATGGTAGAGTGGGAGATTGAACCTGGGACTATGGAGCCTCAGGCATGAGAGTCTCTTTGCATAACCATTATGCTATCTACCCCCTTAGGCAGACTTTTCTAGGCCACAGTCTATTCTCATTTGTGAAAAAGATGTATTTTGTATATACTAAGCACCTAATAAAGGATAGTGGGTCCATTATTAATATTATAAATATTCAAGTTTCTGTTCTTACTTTTATTGCCCTAGAGCCTTTGAGAATGTTATCCTGGAATAATGCCCCATGACCATTTTGAACAGCAGAAATTATTCAAGCTATCTTTATTTTTATTAACTCTTATGCCATATTTTCTGAATGATCTTATTACTTCACCAGTTCATATTCATCTTGCTATATTTTAAGCATATCACTTAATTTTATCTTGCTGTAATTATTAATCTTTTGAAATCATGGCAATACTTTCCAGTTCTTTACTTAGAATCTCAGTAAACTATATAAAGAATGAAAAAAAAAAAAAAGACTTGGAATATATAATTTATTTCATTATGAGCATGTGGCTACTTAATTATTAAAACTTATTAATAACTTCATTCTCACAGTAGCTTTAATTTATAGTATAATCAAGGGACGTAATTTTATGGGGTTCCATGGAACCAGTATGCATACATTTTGAAAATAAGTATAATTAAAACAGGCATGTTTAATTTCTTTTTGCTATTATATCGATAAGAATGTTTTCTATCCTTCACTATTCCGCATGAATACTGGGAAATCTGAACTTTAAAAGCCTTTTAAAAGAATCCTCAGAGCTTCAAAGGAGTGGAAAAAAAATGGGTTAAAAGTTCTTTGTAAAAAAGAAGTGATACTACCTGAACTGGAGTTGGTGTATTGCACCAAAGTAAAAGACACTAGTGTGTGTGTGGGGGGGGGGGGAGGGGGAGAGTACAGGTCCTGGGAGAGGATGACAGAGGACCTAGTGGGGGTTGTATTGTTATGTGGAAAACCGAGAAATGTTATGCATGTACAAACTATTGTATTTACTGTCGACTGTAAACCATTAATCCCCCAATAAAGAAATTATAAAAAATAAGAAACACAGAAGTGATACTGTTGCTCCCAAAGCTTAGTGAGAATGAAGAAAATGCTCGTCAGTGCTCTTACCCACCTGTAGATCTGAACAGCTAATGCTGCCCACCTCAGCAGGTAGTCGGAAAAAGCTCAACTCTTGTTCTTGAAAGATAAAGAGATCAGTTGTGCTAGTTAAATTTCAGGGATAGATACCTTGTAGAATTTGTTAGTCCCTTTCCATCTTTCCTCCAGCTTTTTAAAAGATTTATTTATAAGAGAGAGTTCCAGTGAGTGAACTACTGAGCTCTGGCGTAAGGTGGTGTTAGGGTTTGAACCTGTGACTCCTGGGTCCTCAGGCGTGTAAGTTTTCAGCACTAATAGGCTGAACTCTCCCTGCCAGCCTTCTTTGTGTGACAGATTTTGAGTTATTAACATTATCTCAATCCTTCCACACTGAGTGATAACTGGGAAGAGACACCATCATGCTTCTTGGCATTTTTCAGGTTTCTTGATGAGCTGTAATTAGGTGGATTGAAGGTATTAAGTAGAGATAAGATGTTCAGTTCTGTCTTTTAATTTTTGTTCAGAGACAGAAGTTATAAGATACAGTAAACCCAGCTAAGCATTTATGTGTAGAGGAGAAGTATTCGCCTTGCCAAAAAGAGAAATGCATGCTTTAATTTTTTATTGCTTTGTAAATGATCCTCTGTTCTTCAACACTTTCCTTATTTTTGTATGCTCTATAGATGAATCATGATCCTGGACTTTTCTACATCAGTAATAAAAGTGAAATTTGATTGGTTAGTAATAATGAAAGTTCTTTTCATCAAAAAACGTTTTGTCAGGGCGATTTCCATTAACTGTAACTGTGATAGGAAAATGAAATCATAAAAAGCATTTCATTGTGACATCCCACTTGGCTTAGTATTTGTGCTGATCATATGCTTTTTGTCTCTATGAGCTTTTTATAAGGGAAAGAAGTTTCTAGAAGACTTAACCTGCCTTTGGGTTGAAAGAAAAAAAAATCATTATCCCAGTGGATACTGCATCCTTCTAATGGAATTCCCCTCTGCTGTCACACACATGCCATAGCTCATCAGGTCAAATTAAAGCACTGACTGAAATATCATACAAATAAATCTTGCCATTTGTTTGGTGGGTAGGGGCTGTCACTGCTCTAATGATACGGCCTTTTTGTTGTTGTTGTTGTCACCTGCACTTCAGTGATTTGAGCTGATCTTTTAGATAAAAACACAAGAGTCAGACCGGGAGAGGGGGAAAGATATCACAGCACCAAAATTTCCTCTAGTGTGGTGGGGCTGGGTTCGAACCTGGGTTATGCGCATGACAAATGAGCTGTCTTGCAGAGGCTAAACTTATGTATCTTTCCCACCAGGGCTTTGCTCCCAGTGGTGCCCCCCACCCCGTCCCCCAACACTTTTCTCTAGATGGAGAGGTAGAGGTAGAGAGAGAAGGAGCATTTTTCAGATATCTTGACGAGCTTCTTAGGAGGGACACCACTGTACCTGCTTCATGCTGGTAAGGTGATTGCAGACTTGAACCCAGGTCCTTGTGTGTGGGAAAGTGTGTGATCTGCTTGGTCTCCTTTGGGCTTTTTTTTTTTTTTTTGTCTTTATGTTATAGGAAAGTGTTTCAAGTGTCGTGAGTTATAAGTGATAGTCATTTAAAACATCATTTAAGGAGAGAGTGACACCAGAGTACTGCTCAGCTTTGGCTTTGGCTTATGGTGGTGCTGGGTGTTGAACCTGAGTGCTGTGGTTCATAGGCATGGAAAGTCTGCTTCACTACTGATGGCATTATCTCCCCAGCTTTATTCCGTTTCCTTAGTTACAAAGATTTTATCAATAAAGTGTAGAATTAAAAATATCTTTTTCATTACACCTTGGTATATAGTTTTTATTATTTTCAGTTTAACATTCTGGTTTGGTTAATGGATAAGAGTACTTCTGTTAGTTATTTAATGGTAATTTTAGTTAAGACTGTAAAATTATTCTTGATGTATTTTTCTCCTCAGAGTTCTGTTTCTTGTCATATGGTTGTACATTCTCATATTTGAGTAGCTGTTTGGAGCAGGTAAATTTTTAATTTTAACATAAACTCTTAGAAAGAGATGTATTAGAAATCAGGGAGTATGGGTCCTTATTCTGTTGGTTGTCTTTGTATCACAGGTAAATGCCTTTACTGGTTTACCAGTAAAAACAGATTATGGTACTTTTGAGTTTAGCTAGTGTAGGTCGTTTATCTCTAAAGCTTCAGATTAATCAATAGTTAATTGACAATATCGATATTAACCAATTGATAAAATCAAATGATAAATTAGTGACTTACAGTAATTACCCAAACTATGATTAATCAGTTACTGTTGTAGCATAACACAATTTAGTTATGAAATAGCCATCTTATTATGATCATGTCCTGTGGGTCAGTAATTCAGACAGACAACAGGGTTGTCTATACGTCACAGCATCTGGATGCTTAACTGGAAAAACTCAAAGGGTAAGAATGATCAACAGTTGATGGTTGGAAACAGCTGGAAGTATCTTTACCCACCGGTCTGACAGTTGATGCTAACTAGGAACTCAGCTGGGATTGTGCTCTGGAATATTCTCAATAACCTTTCCATGTGTCCTGAGCTTCCTGAGTCTGGCAGCCACAGGGTAGTCAGACTTTCTGCACACTGGTTTAGTGCACCAAAGGTGAGTGTTGAAATAAACCGTAAGGAAGCACCTCCTAGCCTTTTCCGAACTTAACTTGGGAGTCTCACGGCATTGATCCTGTCATATTCAGTTGAAAAAAGACTTGCAAGTCTGTCCAGATGAGGGGGCAGGGGACTTAGACTTTATTTCTTGGTTGGGAGGGAGGAGAACGTAAGGATGTAAAGTGGTGAGGTGTTTTTTTTTTTTTTTTTTCCCTATTAGTAGGTTACAAGATTATAAATTACCCACCACGAAAGGTCCGTGTCCAAGGTGTTCAGGTCTTAAAGGAGTGCTCGATAGAGTGCTGTGACCATCTTTTATGACATTTCATCTGCCCCAGCCATCGGGTGGTAGGTGATAAAGAGGACTCAGCCGAGACTGTTATAAGAATTGACTGGGAGTCGGGCGGTAGCGCACGTGGTGCAAAGCGCAAGGACTGGCGTAAGGATCACGGTTTGAGCCCCCTGCTTCCCACCTGCAGGAAAGTCGATTCACAGGCGGTGAAGCAGGTGTCTATCTTTCTCTCCCCCTCTGTCTTCCCCTTCTCTCTCCATTTCTGTCTGTCCTATCCAACAACGATGACAAAAATAACAACTACAATAAAAAAACAAGGGCAACAAAAGGGAATAAATAAATAAAATAAATATTAAAAAAAAGAATTGACTAGTTCCACTCATGACCTAAAAGGGAGGCTTTAAGACAGAATGGGCAGTGGGGGTGGGTGGACTACAGTGTAAGACTGGTGGGATGGTACTGCCCGCTGCCCGCAGTCACGTGTGGCGCTTCGTAAAACAAGGTCTATCTGCTTTTCATCGCATGGCGCATCTTGCATGCCTGTACTCATACACATGGCCTTTTATTTTTTTCTCCTCCCACCCGAAGCTTCCATTGTATGTGAAGGTTGAGAGTTGCTCTCAGGCAAATACAGGTTTTCAACACTCCGAAGGTCATAGGGCTGTGCACCTATCCTTGGCTAGAAACCTTGAACAATTTGGAGAGAAAGTAAGCTCACGAGTTTGCATCATTAAAAATATTATCGTTCCTTAATTTTATTGGATTTACTTATTTATTTAAAATTTTTTTAATTAAAATTTATTTATTCATTCCCTTTTGTTGCCCTTGTTTTTTTTTTATTGTTGCATTTATTATTGTGGTTGTTACTGATGTCGTCGTTGTTGGACAGGACAGAGAGAAATGGAGAGAGGAGGGGAAGACGGGGGGGGGGGAGAGAAAGACACCTGCAGAACTTCTTCACCGCCTGTGAATCGACTTTCCTGCAGGTGGGAAGCAGGGGGCTCAAACCGTGATCCTTACGCCAGTCCTTGCGCTTTGCACCACGTGCGCTACCGCCCGACTCCCTTATTTATTTTTTTCATCGCCACAAGGGTTATTGCTAGGGCTTGGTGCCTGCACAATGAATCCACCACTCCCAGTGACCAGTGTTTTCTTTTTTCCTTTCGATCATTTATTTATTTTTTGATAGGACAGAGAGAAGTTGAGAGGGGGAGGGGGTGAAAAAGACCCCTGCAGACCTGCTTTACTACTAGTGAAGCGCCCCCCTTGCAGGTGGGGAATGGGGGTTTGCACCTTCTCTTTTTACCTTTCTTCCCCTTTCTCTCTGCCTGTTCCTCTTCCTCCTCACGACTGTCATAGATTGTTTAGATTTAAATTTATGAAATTTCTGCATCATCAGTATTATTTTATTTTTTACCTTTTTATTAGTGATTTAATATTGATTTACAAAATTATAAGATAACAGGGGTCTAATTCCACACCGTTTCCACCACCAGGGTACCGTGTCCCCGTTCCCTCCACTGGAAACTGCATTTAGTTTTTTCAAGGTCATAAGTATAGGTTGCCTATTATATTTCTAACTATCAGTATTTATACCCATTTGCCCATTTTCCCCCTATGGTCCTGCCTTCTCTTCTAAGTCACACCTACTACTTCTGTCTTTCTTTCTCTCTTTCTTTCTTTCTTTCTTTCTTTTTTTTTTAAAGATTTTATTTATTAATTAGAAAGATAGGAGAAGAGAGAAAGAACCAGACATCACTCTGGCACATGTGCTGCTGGGGATTGAACTCAGGACTTCCTGCTTGAGAGTCCAAAGCTTTATCACTGTGCCACCTCCCAGACCATTCTTTTTTTTCTTTTTTTTCCCCGTTTAACTAGTTCATTAATTTTATTTTTATTTTTTTTATGTATTTTTAAACATTTTTAAAAAATGTTTTATTTTATTTATTACCTTTTGTTGCCCTTGTTGTTTTATTGTTGTAGTTATTATTGTTGTTGTCATCGTTGTTGAATAGGACAGAGAGAAATGGAGAGAGGAGGGGAAGACAGAGAGGAGGAGAGAAAGATAGACACCTGCAGACCTGCTTCACCGCCTGTGAAGCGACTCCCCTGCAGATGGGGAGCCAGGATTCGAACCGGGATCCTTATGCCGGTCCTTGTGCTTTGCGCCACCTGTGCTTAACCCGCTGCGCTACAGCCTGACTCCCACATTAATTTTTTTATAACCTCTTCTTTTTCTGGGTCCTGATAGAATTGAAGTTCAGAGCCCTGTAGTCATCTTCCCCTAACATCGACCCCTCTGGCAGTATGGATCAAAATTATTATATTTTTTTAAATTATCTTTATTTATTGGATAGAGACAGCCAGAAATTGAGAATGACAGGGGTGATAGAGAGGGAGACACAGAAACACACCTGCAACACTGTTTCACCACTGGTGAAGCTTTCCCCTGCAGGTGGGGATGGCGGCTCAAACCTGGTTTTTGCACATTGTAACGTGTGTGCTTAGCCAGGTGCGTCACCACCCAGCTCCAGGATGAGAATTCTTTCTAGGGCTCAGAAGGTGGGAGGTCTGGCTTCTGTAATTGCTTCTTCACCAGACATAGTCATTTGCAGGTCGATCCATACCCCAGCCTGCTTCTAGCTTTTCCTAGTGTGCTTTATTTTATTATTTTATTTTGGAGAGAGACGGAGAGGACAGGGGAGGGGAAGGAAGGGGAGGGGAGGGGAGAGGAGAGGAGACACCTGCAGCGCCACTTGTGAAGTCCTCCCCCCAGGTGGGGACTGGTGGGGTTGAACCTGGGTCCTTGTGCATCAGAGCATGTGCTCTCTACTAGATGTGCCACTGCCTGGCCCTATCATTTGCATTTTCTACAGAATATATTTATTTACTAGGTCGAAAGCCTAATTTGTGCTAAATAAATTTGTGTTGCTGGAATAAAAATCTTGTGGTATTGGGATGAAAAAATGATTATCTTAGTTCCTACTTTTGATGAACTTGCATTCTTAGATCCATACTACAAAAGTGATAGGCAGAACACATCCACTGCAGAAATCGTTCTAATATGAAGCGGTATATCCTACAATGTGTGTTAGTGAAGGATACTTTACCTTCCTTCTTACAAACTGAATTAGGGGTGTTAGACATTGAACTTCTCATTTCCTCTCCCTGCTCCTCACTTTTTGTTGGATTTGCTTGTGGTTATTATTGGACCTCATTCAGGTTTCATCGCCTCTTGTGACTTTCGTGTCTTCCCCAGGCAGTTGTCGCTGTTTAAGAAGATTCCTGTAGTGCTTCAGAAATGTTTCTGGTCTGGCCTTATATTAATAATAGTTACTGACAGAGTATATTTTGTGAGTTAGAGGCCATTTATAAAATTTACATGATCTAATTTTGTTGTTCCAACAGCTTTTTTTCTTTATTGGGGCATTAATGGTTTACAGTAGACAGTAAATACAATAGTTTGTGCATGCATAACATTCCCCAGTTTTCCACATAATAATACACACACACACACACACACACACACACACACACACACCCCACTAGGTCCTCCTCTGCCATCATGTTCCAGGACCTGAACCCTCACCGCCCACCCCAGAGTCTTTTATTTTGGTGCAGTGCACCAACTCCAGTGCAAGCTCTGTTTTGTGTTTTCCCTTCTGGTCTTGTTTTTCAACTTCTGTCTATGAGTACGATCATCCCATATTCATCCTTCTGTGTCTGATTTATCTCACTTAACATGATTCTTTCAAGCTCCATCCAAGATGAGGTAAAGAAGGTGAAGTCACCATTTTTTAAATAGCCAAGTTGTGTATATACACATTCAGCTGTGTATATACACATCAACAGCTTTTGAAGTACGTAATGTTGGCAATATTTTCCTTTTTGCAGACAAAAAAATTGAGGCAAGAGGTTAAGCAGCCTGGCCAGGCTCACTCACGAGATAGAATTGATATGGGGACTCAAGTGTATCTGACATAAAGACCTATGTTTTCCCCTACACCACTTGTATTGTAAGTGGTGATGTGTATTTCAGTCTTCCTCACTTCCTGCCACTGGGCCCCACTCAACTAACTTAGTTCCTAGAAGGTCCTAGAGAATTATGAGTGCTATAGTCTTTGTGTGTGTGTTTTTAATAGCCCCTAAGTAGGGCATTTGGGGCAGTTTAAAAACTTACATTTGTTCAGATAAATGACTGGTGTATTTTACATCTCTGAGGTCTATTTTTTTAATCCTGAGCTCCTACTGATGAAGGAATTCTGACTGGTAGGATATTTTATCTTTTTATTTTTCCTTTTTGGGGAGTCTTGTAGTTCTGCCAAGATACTAGATCAAATCCTCTGGGACTCCTTTGCTTCATGACTAGTTGGGAGAACTGAGGGAGAACAAATAGTTTCCTCTCTGGTTACCTAGCCGGATGTGAGAGAGTATATGTAAAATACTTAAAACAGTGAACACATAATAGTTAAAATAATAGGTGCTGGTGGGGGAGATAGTATAATAGTTATGCAAACAGACTCTCTCTCATGCCTGAGGTTCCAAAGTCCCAGGCTCTATCCCCCACATCACCATAAGCCAGAGGTGAGCAGTCCTCTGGTGTTTCTCTCTGTGTCTCTTGTCTGTCTGCATCTCTCTGAAAAATAAAATTAAAAAAAATAATAGGTGCTATTATTACAGTTACTATTAATACATTTGATATGAGAATAGTGGGGAGAATTATTCTTTACTTTGAGGGACAGCTACTTTATATTTTCTAGTACTAAGAGTCAGAGTATCATTAAACCTTGAAGGTAGGTTAACATTGTCAGCATTGCTGTGGTCTGATACTTGTGGAGAGTGTTTGTCTTCTTTCTGGTTTCTTGGCTAGAAATTGAACTTTTAATCTTAACCAGCTGTTTTTGTATAGTTCTGCTATTGGTCTTGACCTCCTTAGTAGACCTCAGACATGGTGCCAATGTTTCCTTGCCTTTTATAAATTTCAGATTACTATTTAAAACAGACTTCAGATTTTGAGTACTATCTACAAGGTTCATATCTTTTCACTGACCTATTTTTATTTTTATTGGAAATTACTGTACTGCACTGAAGCAAAGGACTCTGGGGAAGGAGGGTACAGGAGGGAGTGGAGAGATGTTCATGTTCAAGTCATGGTATCTAATGGTGGGAAAGGACCTAAGTTGTTTTCCAGAAACCTATTCTGGCGAGATGAAAAACTATATATATGTGTGTACACACACACACACACACACACACACACACACACACACACACACACCTCTGAGTGCTTTCCAGAAACCTGTCACAGGGAGATGAGAAATTATAGCAGTGTTTCAAGGACTGTACTGTAAACTATTATTCCCCCAATAAAATGATGTGGGGAAGAAAAAGAAATTAACATAAAAATGGTAGATTTTTCTAATGGTGTAGAGTCTAAATCATTTGAGAACTTGCTACATGCATATCTAGAAAGACTTTAAGGTTTTAAATTGAACTTGTATTCTATTTATACTTGAGTTATTGGCCTGATGTGGTGAAGTTGCTTTCCTGGTCCTTGTTAACCTCCAGAAGCTTGTCAGTTTTGTGAAATTGATCCTGGAGTGTCATTTTGAAGTCATCTCTAGCTTTCCATAGGTAGGATTAGATAGCATATGTTCAGGTCTCATGATTACTAACTTAAGCTTATTTTCTGTACTGATTTCATCTAATGGGGGGGGGGGGAACCTTGTCATTTAGTCACTTTGGTTCCAAAATAAATAGGATTTCAGTTTGGTAATCCTACAGGCATATTCTGGAACATCATAAAATTGTAACATGAGTAAGGGAGGTTTTAAAACATGGCTTAAAGCCATATCCACAAATACTGAAGCAATAAAGTGGCTAGAAATGTTGAGTAGAATTAATATATGCAGTTTTTCACTGCAGCAGTCTCTGTGATTGAAAGGAGTGAGAACTTGGCCATATTTCAAGTCAGGTCTGTATTGTAGGGATACTCTTTCTGGTGGTTTTTCCAGATTTCTGCTTGACTCTGGCAGGGAGGGGTGCTTGTGGCAAGTTTAGGCCCCTGGCCCTCACTTCTGTTGTGAAATTTAGGTTTTTGTGACAATAAACAGTTTGATGAAGTTCTTGAGGTGAACTTTGAAGTTAAAGAGTGAGAACTCTTACACATTTTACATTAAGGATTGAGAACCACTGTTATAGGTTGATCATAATTGCCTTAGTTATATATAACTATTACCCGAGAATGTTTTTCTTGGGGCTTCATAAGAGGTTGACTAGTAAAGGTTCAGCGACTAGATTGTTGTGACGTCCTTGCACTTTGATTGGAACGTTTGTGCTTGGCCTCAGTTTTCTTATTCTAGTAGAACATTTTTTTTGTCACCTTAAAAATAATTTTCTTGCCCGTTTGCAATCATTTACAATCATGTCCATTCCCAGTTTCAAGCAACCACTAAGTAAGTAATAAACAAACAAACAGAGAAATTTGGGGGGTGGGGACGGTGAGAGAAAGAGAGACACCTGCAGCACTGTCCCACAACTTGTGAAGCTTCCTCCATGCAGGTGGGGACTGGTCATTTGAGCCTGGGTCCTCACACATGGTGATGTGTACATTCTGGATGCGTTCCCACCACGTCCAAGATTCTGCACATTTTATCTAAATGGAATCGTACAATGGCTTTCTCGTTTGTTTTGTTCTTGCTTTCTTTTTTGCGTGACCAAGCTAAAGAGGGAGAGGGAAGGCGAGAAACCATCTCTCCACCACTTGTGAAACTTCCCCACTGCAGTACTTCCGTGCGGTGGCCAGGGGCTTGAACTGCGGATCCTTGTGTGTGGCAATTGTACGCTCCACTAGAAGCAGTGCTTTCTTTAGTGACTTTTATGTTTTAAATCAGGCCTACTGTTTCTGTTTTCTCCATGTCATAGCTGATTGGCATATGGTTTAGCCTCAAGTGTGCTGCCGCTATATGTAGACAGGTTTTACTTGTGACCAAAGCCAATTGAATGTAATTGTAGTTTTACTAGGAGAAAATGCACATTATTACAAAACCACCATATAATTCAGCTGGCAGTAAGGGAGGGATACAGTGAGCCACTGTGTCCTGGCTCAGGCCATCCAGAAGAGAAAAGCACTAGCTGAAAGTTTGCCCACAGGTTCCATTCTCAAGAAGAGGCTGGCAGTTTGTCTAGGCGAGGGTACTCAGGAACTCTGGCTGAAGATTTCTGGATCACAGGCACATTTCAGGAGGCATCTTGTATTTGACGCCATGAAATATTCCATCAAAGTGTGTTATTGGTACCACCTGTACCCCATTGCTCAATCATGCTCACCTCCATCTTTACATCAGTGGGGGATAGTTCCGTGGGTGTAGCCTCCCTCCAATGGGATGGCTGTTCTGAACAGTTCCCACCTTTTCATGGACTGGAGTTGTCACAGTAGGAAGGCACAAAATAAGTTGATCTGTCAAAATTATAACATAGGCCATACATATGATAGTAGCATGTCAGTACTTAGTTCCTTTTAATTGGCAAGTAGTATTCAGTTGTATGGATGTAGCCCATTTTAATTAATCCATTCACCAGCTGGTGGTCATTTGGATTGTCTCCACGTTTTGACTATTATAAGTAAAGCTATGGTAAAAATTAATTTGTGTGGTTAAGCTTTTTCATTTCTCCTGGGTGACTATCTAGGGATGGAATTGCTGGGTCAGATGATAATTCTGTGTGTAACATCTTTAGAAACTGATAGACTCTTTATATTCCCAGTGGCAATGTGTCAGAGTTCCAACTTCTCCACATTCTTTATATGTTTGTTTTTATTTATCTTGTTGGTAACAGCCATTCTAGTGGTTATGAAGTGATAATTGCTTTGTGGTTGTGATATGTATTTATGACTACAGAAAGCATCTTTTCATGTGCCCGCTGGCTATTTTTATATCTTTTGGAGAAATGTCTAATAAAAATTGAGTTGTCATTTTTATTAATGTATGAGTTCTTTTTTTCTTTCTCTTTTTCCTTTTTATTTATTTTTATTGCCACCAGGGTTGTTGCTGGGCCTCAGTGCTGGCAAAAGCATCCACTGCTCCCAGCAGCCATCCCCCCTCCCTTTTTTTTTTTTTTTGGTTTGATTTGTTAGGATAGAGAAAAATTGAGAGGGACGGGGCGGGGGATAGGGAGAGAGAGACATCTGCAGATCTGCTTCACTGCTGGTGAACACCCCCCCCCCCCACAGGTTGACAGTGGGGGCTTGAACCTAGGTCCTTGTGCACTTTAACAGATGTGTTAGGGTGCACCACTGCCAGGCCTTCTGAGAGTTCTTCGTGGTTTCTGAATATAAGCTATAAGAGTCTTCAGGGATCTTAACTGTAAGCATCATCACCAGCATTAAATGCTTAGAGAGAAATTCAGGCAGTTATTGAGCGGGAGATAAGATTATTCCCCAATTTCATCAGAGCTCCAACTCTTGTTGTGTGGGCAGATTTCGCCCACTAGCACTTTTCCTTAGGTTTGTTTCGTTCCCATGCTCTGCTTCCTGAAATGCAGGATGTTAGAACCTTGGATAAGAATTTGCTTTGGATATTTATTGTCAGTTATTCTTTTATGTGCTCTCACTTTGGGGTATTTTAATGTTTTGTTTGCCTCTCACAGTGTTGCAGAAGAAGAGGTGATTGGAGATTCTGATGCCGTAGGCTTTTGTGGGGTCTGATTCGAGTTATTTGCCAGTTGGTATTCATTCATTTGACGCGCTGCAGGTTGATGTTGTTACACGTAGCTTTGTCTTAGGTCTGTGCAACAGGTGGATCCGATGGATTGAAGCCTTGTTCTGGGTACACCAGATAGTCTTTCCTGCCGAAGTAGATGTCCTACTTGTCAGAACTCTTCACATGAAGTGTTATGGTGAAAATAGAGCGGAAGTCACACACTGACACTGGAATCTTAAGTGTTTTAAAGACAGATTCTTGGTCTTTTTTTATAATTTTATCTTTACTGCTTACAGTGGTTCTGGCATATTGTAATCTGTAGAATGGATTTGTAGAATGTGGCTACATTTACTTTCTAAATGAGAGCTGTGCATAATTTGCTTATTTATATGTAGTCAGCAATGAAGAATATATAGTGAATTCTGATGTCAGCCAGCAAATTTAATTTTTGTAAGCACTGATGCTAACTGTAGCTGAGGAAATAGTTCTGGTCTAAATCTTTTTTCCAGAGCTTGAATTCCTTTGTATATGTGTCTTAAGCACCTCCAGCCTACCCTAAAAAGGCTTGTTTCTTGCCAAGGGTTTTTATTTCGGTCTAAACTAAGTAATTTTTGTATCTGTGCTTCTTTGTGTTGTGTTCTTTAAGGAGCTATGACCTGAAATGTTTCTTAACTGCTCCCAAGGTGATGGTGTTAAAAAGTGGTTATTAGGTCATTAAGGCTTAGCCCTCATGATAAGCAAGACATTTCAGAGAGTTTCCTGCACCCTCGTTCACAATGTGAGGTCATAGCAAAAGGTCATCAGTCTGTGATCTGGAAAAGGTCCTTCTGCAAAATACACTGATACCCTGATTGAATTTCCCGCCTCCTGAACTGTGAGAAATACATTTCTGTTGTTTATAAACTACTCAGTATGTGGTATTTTGTTTTAGAAGTACAAATGAATTAGGATAGTATAGCCTTATCTCACTAGGTTAATGTTATGGTTCTGTAGCCCCCATGTCCACTTGGTCGATTCCAAATTATATTCCTCCATGAGGATAATTTCTGGAACCATCCGTTCCACCCTGGTCCCATGGCTGCCAGTTCTTAGCAACATCGCCCCGCCAGATATTCGTCGGGATGCGGCATCATCTAAGTTCATTTCCCACGTCTGCGCTCAACCGGACCTGCCAATATACGCGGATATCTTCGTCCACCCTGTCCAACGCTTGACGTCTCATCACCCAATCGTCCCCTATGCCTACACTGAACTTCTCTGTTCCAGACTCTTGGAAACAGAGTTGGCAGTCAGCTGAGGTAAAGAACAAACACCTCATCACAGACCCCTGTGAGCGTCAACCCGGCTTTGACCTAGCATGTTATGATCGGGCCCTCCTCAATCGCTATCGAACAGGCCATGGCCGGTGCGCCGCTATGTTCCATCGCTGGGGAGCCAGAGATGACCCGAACTGCCCCTGCGGCTCCAGACAGACTAGGACCCACATAGTCAACGACTGCCACCTCTCCAGATTCAAAGGAGGTCTCGAAACTCTACATCAGGCTCAACCTGACGCTGTTGACTGGCTACGGAAGAAGGGCAAACGCTAGAAGAAGACTAGGTTATAAAATGCTATCTGCCAGGGGCTAGGAAGACACATTATGCAAAAGTTCATGCCTGAGGCACCAAAGACCTCAGGTTCAATCCTCAGCACCACCATAAACTAGAGCTGAGCAGTGCTGATTTAAAAAAAAACAAATGTTATCTGCCAGTTTTTTTTTTTTGTTTGTTTATGGAAATGACAGTGTGATGTTACACTTCTCTAGGACTTGAACATGATCCTGGAATGAACATGATTTCTGAGGGTTGGTTTTAACTTTTTTTTTTTTTTTTGTGGCAAACTATTTCCTGCTTGTAACTTCTGTGTAATATTATTAAGCATCACCTATGAGACAGTTCTTGGGCGTCACTACTTAATCATGCCTGTGATTATGTAGCAGGTAAAGTATAGTAAGTATGTTGCTTTTGATTTATACTATGGTTTGCAGGTTGAAGTCATATTGAATCTAATTTATAACATTAAACTCTGGGTTTGACAAAAATGTGCCTCATATTTTAAGTCTACCCATTTTAATCTGTTTCAAATGAAACTTCATTAATTGCCTAAAACTTGATAGGTTTTGAACTTGGTGTCTGTATTGTCATTTGTAGAGTATTTATGCCCAGCTAGTAACTTATTTCCTTTTCTCCATGTGTCTTGTAGTAACATGTCTATATTAAAGAGCTGCCAAATGCTCTTTGAGTATTTTGTTCTGTCAGTAGTATCTGCATTTACGCCTTTGGCAGAGAGCCATTCAGAATGGGGGCAGGCTACGCGTGTTTCCTACCTCCTTTGTGTGACACTGTCTAAATAGTCTTTGGAAACTGAAGAGATGACATCTTTGAGCTTTTGGTATCAAGTTGCCTCAGGATAAACTGGGTTTGACTTCATTAGTGCACAAATGATAGGTTTGTGTAGAATTATTATAACATTAATCAATTTGATGGATTAGAAATATGACAGTACTGATGCAGTATGTAATATTAGTGCCTATTATTGTACAAATTATGTCTTCACCTACATTCATATTCTGGAGGAGTCATGTTGTACATTAAGAATGCAGATCTTTAAAAAAAAACAAAACAACAGCAGAGGGCACTTCATTCCATGACCCTTCTCTTGTCCTCTTAGATTAGATCATCAAGAAATGGACTTAGGAGTTAGACTTATTTACTAGGTCATATGTGAAAAGCCCTGAATTGAATAGAGTAGATAGATCTGCCACCAGAATGACTTATTACCTGACTTGTTATTTGAGAAGCAAACAAACAAACAAAACTGTAGGTAAAACATACTCTTTTTTAAAATTGTTTTTATATTTATGTATTTATTTTCCCTTTTGTTGCCCTTGTTTTTCATTGTTGTTGTAGTTATTGTTGTTATTTATGTCACTGTTAGATAGGACAGAGAGAAATGGAGAGGGAGGGGAAGACAGAGAGAGGGAGAGAAAGACAGACACCTGCAGACCTGCTTCACCACCTGTGAAGCGACTCCCCTGCAGGTGGGGAGCCAGGGGCTCGAATTGGGATCCTTGAGCCAGTCCTTGCGCTTTGCACCACATGCGCTTAACCCGCTGTGCTACTACCCGACTCCCAAAATATATTCTTTTAAGAAACCTAAAGGCCGGGGATAATTCAGTGGTAGAACATACAGTCTGTATGCATGAGATCCTGGGTTTGATCTGTCATGTTGTACATGCCATCGCCTAGTCGTGCTTTGCTCCTTTCTCGTTTTTTTTTTGGTTTTTTTAAAGAAACCAACTTAGAAAAATAAAGAAGAGACCTAGGGCATCCTGTAGTTCCCAGTAATTTGGGAAGGTGGGAAATTGTACTCCTAAAATATATAGTACATTGTTTCAAACCAACATCATCTCAATTAAAATATATAGTACATTGTTTCAAACCAACATCATCTCAATTAAAATATATAGTACATTGTTTCAAACCAACATCATCTCAATTAAAATATATAGTACATTGTTTCAAACCAACATCATCTCAATTAAAATATATAGTACATTGTTTCAAACCAACATCATCTCAATTAAAATATATAGTACATTGTTTCAAACCAACATCATCTCAATTAAAATATATAGTACATTGTTTCAAACCAACATCATCTCAATTAAAATATATAGTACATTGTTTCAAACCAACATCATCTCAATTAAAATATATAGTACATTGTTTCAAACCAACATCATCTCAATTAAAATATATAGTACATTGTTTCAAACCAACATCATCTCAATTAAAATATATAGTACATTGTTTCAAACCAACATCATCTCAATTAAAATATATAGTACATTGTTTCAAACCAACATCATCTCAATTAAAATATATAGTACATTGTTTCAAACCAACATCATCTCAATTAAAATATATAGTACATTGTTTCAAACCAACATCATCTCAATTAAAATATATAGTACATTGTTTCAAACCAACATCATCTCAATTAAAATATATAGTACATTGTTTCAAACCAACATCATCTCAATTAAAATATATAGTACATTGTTTCAAACCAACATCATCTCAATTAAAATATATAGTACATTGTTTCAAACCAACATCATCTCAATTAAAATATATAGTACATTGTTTCAAACCAACATCATCTCAATTAAAATATATAGTACATTGTTTCAAACCAACATCATCTCAATTAAAATATATAGTACATTGTTTCAAACCAACATCATCTCAATTAAAATATATAGTACATTGTTTCAAACCAACATCATCTCAATTAAAATATATAGTACATTGTTTCAAACCAACATCATCTCAATTAAAATATATAGTACATTGTTTCAAACCAACATCATCTCAATTAAAATATATAGTACATTGTTTTAAACCAACATTATCTCAATTAAAAAAAAAAGAGACCAAGATCTATTGATATAAATCCATATGTAAATTTACTGATCAGTAGTCATTACTCTAAAAATTAATGAATTAAGAATAAGAATGTAGATTTTATATTTTATTGGTGAGAAAGCTTTAAATGGAAGATACTTTAAAGATAATTAAATGAGTAGCAAATTGTGTGTTTTGGGGAGGAACTACGTGTGCATTTCTGCTGCTGATTTCCCTTATTTACTTTATCTGTGACTGTCAAAAGTACAAGCATGTGTATCCTGCTTCTTAGAAAAAAACCTTAGTTCTCTAACATAAATGCTAATGATAATATTAACAAAGTGATTTTAATATTTTAAAAATTTATTTGGATAAGGAAAAAAGAAACATCCCCACCCCACTGAAGCATGAAATTTTAAGACACAGTTTCTTTGTTCCTGGGAAGCAACACTACATGTGGTATCATCAGGCAGTTTTGCTTAGGCAAAATTGCAGAGTAACTAAGTGGACAACAGACACTTTTTTTCTTTGATAAAAGACTTAAAATAATGATTGTTGAATAAAAAAAAAGTTATGGGAGTCAGGTGGTAGCACAGCGGGTTAAGCGCAGGTGTTGCAAAGCACAAGGACCCGTGTAAGGATCCCGGTTCAAGTCCCCGGCTCCCCACCTGCAGGGGAGTCGCTCCACAGGCGGTGAAGCAGGTCTGCAGGTGTCTGTCTTTCTCTCCTCTCTGTCTTCCCCTCCTCTCTCCATTTCTCTCTCTCCTATCCAACAATGACGACATCAGTAACAACAATAATAACTACAATGACAATGAAAAATAAGGGCAATAAAAGGGAAACTAAATAAATATAAAAAAGTTATGAGTTACCCTGATAACATGCTTTAATTTTAAATACTCTATAAAATATAAGTGAAAATGATAAATGTAATGAGTCTTTTGCTAGGTAGTAAGAAGTCATCCTAATCTTAAAGAATGAATCAATCAGTGTAGGTCACTAAGAATACCTTAGAGTAAGCCATTGCTTTGCTAAACTTTATTTGAAAGATTTCATTTCTGAAAGGTGGGTCGTTGTACTTTGAAGCTCTTATAATAACGATAGTAGCTTTAGTATCAAACTAGGTAACTAGTTTGATATTCCCAGTTCTTTCCAGAATTTTTCTATGGTCAAAATGGTTCACTAGAAGAGGACTCTTTCTTGTTCAATGGTACATCAGTGGGTTCCCAGGTAAAATCGCCAATGATTAGTTATTTTTAGTTAGAGCAGTGTTTCCCAAAGTGAAGTCAGATGTATACATCCTGTGTTAAGTAGGATTAACCATTAAGGTATGGGAAGAAAATATTATTGAGGTTTAAGTTTATTTTTCAACTTTTTAAAAAAATTTATTTTATTTACTCATTTATTTATTTCCTTTTGTTGCCCTTGTTGTTTTATTGTTATAGTTATTACTGATGTCATTGTTGTTGGATAGGATAGAGAGAAATGGAGAGAAGAGGGGAAGGCAGAGGGGGAGAGAAAGATAGACACCTGCAGACCTGCTTCACCGCCTGTGAAGCGACTCCCTTGCAGGTGGGGAGCCGGGGGCTTGAACCAGGATCCTTCTGCTGGGCCTTGTGCTTAGCGCCATCTGCGCTTAACCCGCTGCGCTACCGCCCGGCTCCCTTTTTTTTTTTTTTAAGTGTATGTTTTACAATGTACATGATTGAATAGCTCAGCAGTACCAGCCATACAGTGTCTAGATCTTTTTGGGTCTACATGATCAGATATTTAATTGACGGGGACTGGAGATTTTAAAAAGTGATAATCTCTGCGCTAGAGCAAGATGGTTTGTTTGGGCATTGTGAATCTTAGACTTAGGAATGCTCCTACAGTAATATCTGATGAAAGCTGTGTTTGTTAAGCACAGAAATCTTTCCAGTTTGAGTGTCAGTGTTTTGGGTAGGTTCTGAAACCGTCAGTTGTGAGGCAGAGTGGGAGATGGATAATGTGACCAGAGAGGTAGAGTGAGGTGTAAGGCCTGGTTGATGATGACAGTCTTTCCCTCCCTCCTGCCTGCCTGCACTTAATTGGAGACTTTGCATCTTCATGATTTCACTGCTCCCAGTGGAGTCCTTCCCTTCTGTCCCATTTCTTCACCCCTGCCCTCCTGCTCCCCCTTCTTCTATATCCCATCCCTCCTTTTAAAAAAAAAATATTTATAGAAAGGAAACACTGACAAAAACTATAGGATAAGAGGGTTACAGCTCCACACAATTCCTACCACCAGAATTCTGTATCCCCCCGCCCCCCCATAGCTTTCCTATGGACCCAGGGTCATTATGGGGTACAGAAGGTGGAAGATCTGGCTTTTGTAACTGCTTCCCCACTGAACATGAGTGTTGGCAGGTCAATCTGTACTCCCAGCCTGTCTCTTTCTTTCCTCTAGTGGGTTGGCACTCTGGGGAAGCAGGGCTCCAGGACACATTGGTGGGGTTGTCTGCCCAGGGAAGTCCAGTTGGCATCATGGTAGCATTTGGAACCTGGTGGCTGAAAGAGAGTTAACATATAAAGCCAAACAAGTTGTTGACTAATCATGAACTTAAAGGCTGGAATAGTGCAGGTGAAGATTTGGGAGTCTTCATTTTGTAGATAGCTAGTAGGCCTATTTTAGTTATATTTCAAAGGGCCCATGACTGTACTGTTTTTTTTTTTTTTTTTTCCTGAGCCTGATATCTGATATGCAGGTGGACCCAAGTTATTGTCTGGGGAGATGATGTCATGGCTGGAAAAAGGACCAGGAAGCTGGATCAGGGAAGAAAGTAGCCCCCTAATATGAGAAAGGTGTATAAATATTGTTGACTATAAACCTCATCGATTTGATCTGATCTGATATGATCTGGGGCCCATAATTCAGTTTAGGAGCCTATGTGACGTCTGCATCCCTGTAGATCTGAGCTTACAATCTGTGGTCATGAGTAGGAACGTTCCCAGCTGCCCCAATTTCAGAACCCATCTTCCTCAGGTGGAAGATAGAGGATGTTGTCCAGCCTCCCTTCTCGTAAGACTTCTGTCTCTTTCTTCCCCTCTTCCTCTTCTGGAACCTTTTTAAGTTGTTCCTTAAATTTCTTACATTATTTTCACTTATTTATTTTTTGCCTTTCTTGTGAATTGCCTATGCTTTCTTTCTTTTTTTAAAAAATATTTTATTTATTATATTCATGAGAAATAGGAGAGAGAGAAAGAATCAGACATCACTCTGGTACATGTGATGCTGTAGATTGAACTTGGAACCTCGTGCTCGAGAATCCAATGCCTTATCTACTATGCCATCTCCCGGACCACTGTACTTTATTTTCTAGTGCAGCAAAAGCTTTCTATCATTCTGCCATTGATGCTCTGATGTGTGTGCGTTTCTGTTTTTTCATTAGTGATTTACAAAATTACAAAGTAACAGGTGTACAATTCCACACTTGTCCCCACCACCAGAGTTCTGTGTCTCCATTCTGCAGTGATTCTCCTAAGGTCACAGATATGGGTTGACTATTACTTTATTATTATTATTATTAGTGATTTAATAATGATTAACAAGATTGTGGGATAAGAGGGCAATTCTATACAATTCCCACCACCAGAGTTCTGCATCCCACTCCCTCTATTGGAAGCTTCCCTATTCTTTATCCCTTTGGGAGTTTGGACCAAAGATCTTTATGGGGTGCAGAAGATGGAAGGCCTGGCTTCTATAATTGCTTCTCTGCTGGACATGGGCGTTGGCAGGTTGATCTATACTCCCATCCTGTTTCTGTCTTTCCGTAGTGGGGCAGGGCTCTGGAGAGGTGAGGTTCCAGGATACATTGGTGAGGTTGTCTGCCCAGGGAAATCAGGTTGGCGTCATGGTTGACTATTACTTCTAAAACTGTCTTCTCTATATATTTTTACCCATTTTTTCTATGGTCCTGTCTTTTAAGGTCATACCTACACCTGTTACTACTTCTGAATGTCTTTCCTCTTCTCTCTCTGGGTCCTGATGGAATTGGGGTTCAGAGCCCTCTAGTCATCTTCCCCTAACATTTCTCCTCCTCTATGAGTATGGACCAAAATTCTTTTTAGGGTGCAGAAGATAGTTCTGGCTTCTGCAGCTGGTTCTCTGCTGGGCATGGTTATTGGCAGGTCGATTCATATCCTCCCAGACTGTTTCTGTCTTTTCCTAGGGGGGTAGGGCTCTGGAGACACATTGGTGAGGTTGTCTGCCTAGGTGGATTGGGATGGAATCATAGTAGCATCTGCAACTTGTTATTGGGGCAGGACAAAATGTTTAATAGACATGAACCACAAACTAGGAAGAGAGAAGGTGAGTGGACAGAAGTAAAAAGTCTATTTTAGGTATGTTCCTAGGGGCCTATGACTTTAGTGATTTTTGCCTGAGCAACATGGAGGTGGGCTGAAAGTAACTGTCTGAGACGATGTAGTCATAGTTGAGAATAGTACTAGAAAGCTGAACTAGGACAGAGAGTAGCTCCCAAACTTGAATACATACATACATACATACATGCATACATACAGTTAACTGTTTATACCATCAATCTGACCCAGAGATCATGTATATTCATTCATATTTAGCATAGGAGTCTGTATAGCTACTGACAGTTCCTGTCAGTCTGACTTCACAGTCCATGGACACAGCTGGGAACATTCTAGGCTGCAGTCGTTTCAGAACCAGTCTCCCTCAAGTGGTAGAGTAGGCTGACCCAGCCTCACTTCAGAGGGGTACGTTCCCTACCATTGCTATTATATAGTGAGGGCAAGGTCCTGAGAGGCCCACAAGAGGCTTACGATGAAGTTCCTGATGGAAGTGACCAGTGATGGTGGAGAAGGGAGGGGTCTGTTAGAGATCTAGGCCATTCTATCTATGGGAATCCAAGGATTCCCTGACTAGGTGATGGGGTGGTCTGGTATTGACCATAAGGGGCATCATTAAATGAGCCAGTCTCTTGCCCCTTTCCAGCTTTTGTAGTCCCTTCTTTATCTGGTGACCTTGGATTTTCTCCTAGCTAAATCATTGAGTGTCACTTATTGTATCCAAATTGGTCTGTAGGGTCTGAAGCTCTAACTACCATATCCATTTGGGCATTTATCGTACTTTCCCCAGCCCTGTTGATAAATCCTCATTTTGGTTAACCTCATTAGGCTTGTTACTTTCTGGTCCTCCTCGGATGCTTTGTGTATTTCCCAGGCTGTGTTGATCCATTGATACTGCTGGAATAGACGAGTGCCTTTTTGCTGACTGAGGCCGTGCACAAAGGTCATTGTGGGTGGACCTGCTGCGTGGTGAGAGGGACTCACAATTTGAAGTGCCTGGCAGCACCTGTTTGCCTCATTCATGTGGATCAGGGGAGACCAGGGGTCTCTGGTTGTGCCCAGCAGCAACTATAGCAATGAAGAAGTTCTCTGGAATAGAACAGTATTCCTGTGTGGTTAAATACCACCAACTTTTATTGGCAAACATACATTGTTCAGTATACATATACTGGATTCTTTCAGTGTTGTTTATTTGAAAATTTGTTTTGTTAAAATTTTTACAGTAAAATGTTACAAATATTTAGTGTCTGTTGGTAGTAAATAAAAATAATTATCTTTCTATGCACATGAGTAATATTTTGAATATGTCTGTGTTGAAAGGGGGCTAAAGGAAAAATAATTTATGATATTCTTTTTGAAAGAGTGCACTTTTGATCAGAGAAGATATTTGCTGTTCTCTCCCCGTATAAAAAGTACCCAACACCACCAAAAAATATGTATGTAAAACAGACCATCTAATTTACTTACACGGTGACCACAGAACGCAAAGCAGTGTGGTTAGTTGCCACTTGTAAAGCAACCTTGCTTTTAAATGCTCTAGGCAAATGAAGTTTTATTTGTTTTGTTGGTTATTGATATGTTTTTGTCCTGGGTTGCTTATTGCCACTTCTTTGTTTCTATAGCTGCAGAACCCTGGCCTGAAAATGCTACATTATACCAGCAACTAAAAGGTAGGTAGGTTTATGTTCAAAATTAAAGTTGGCTTTGTATCAAAATACAGTTACTACAAAACCCCTCTCACTAATAAAACTGGCTTCTAAGAGACCATAAAACATAATAAAATGATATCCTTGAATAATTTGTCTTGGAGATTTTCCCTAAAACTTTATCTACCAGTGTAAACCAACTAGTGATGGCCTGTAAGGTTCTTAGTTTATTATTGTCTCATTACAGTGGCTGCTGGAGGCAGTGTAAAATGATGTGGTTGCAGGAGCAGTTGGCAGATTTACTGCACCAATGGCTGACACAGCAGATTTTTGAAGTCCTGTGGTAAAGTGGGCTCTCAGTAAAAAGGAACTGTTAAAATGTATAGGCTAGGATGGTTCAGGCGCCCTTTAGCAGCTCTTCATATATCATCAGATCACATTATAGACCCCATTTGGGGCTCAGCAGCCTGCTACAGTTGTCAGAAGACTGCAAAGTAATGATGACTAATAGGCAGCAACACAAGTCTTCTAAGCATGGGATTTTTATTGCAGCGAACCTGTCATCTTTCTTTTGTGTGACAGACCTAGACACACTGAGCAATATTAACTGTACGGTGGTTTCATATGATTTTGAATACTTTTAACAAGAAAGGTTTGAGGAGACACAATTTTACTTAATTTTAATGAAGAGGAATATTTCTTAAAAACTTGACAAATGAGTTTTTAAACGAGCTGTTTTAATTACACAGTGCAGACAAAATGCCATGAATGATCAAGGGGTTTTAGAAGGAGTAGTGCTGAGATTGTTTACACAAGCTCCTAATTTCATGAAAATTTACCATAGTAAAATTGATATGGAACTTCATACTCATATTATGTGAAAGTCTATACTTTTAAAAACATAGGAATGATTTTTTTAAAATAAAAATTGTTCACGCATGTATTTATAACTATTGCACTTTTTTTTTTTGCGATCACAATTTTGAGTCAGACTTTTCATTGTATTTCCACAGGAGAACAAATTTTGCTTTCTGACAATGCAGCTTCTCTTGCTGTGCAGGTAAGTATGTAAATAATTTATTATGTTTTCTCTTTGAGTTACAACTATTTTTCTTACAGATAATCTGGTATTACATGTTTAGATTTTTTTGTGATTTACTGTTACTACATAGATCTTCTGAGTATAATTTTATTGTGTAATATTAGTTAATTGTATGCAAAATAAACATATAACTCCTCACTTTTTATAAAAATCACTTTGGTGCTAAATGTATTGCTTCTGTATAGTTCTACTTTAGTCTAGATGTGATGGCATTGATTATTTGGGTTGATATGTTTATGTACTCAGAAATATTTTAAACTTATTTGTAGAGATTTCTCACAAATTTTTAAACATCCTTTTATCCAGAGCCTTGATCCATTTGATAGTGTTGAAGCAGAGTTATTCCTCTCTTTATATGCCTTAGTATTTGTTGATTACATCGACATCTATTATTCTTGACATACTTATTATTGAATACATATTATTATTGACATACATATTATTATTGAATACTTTCAAATTGTATGTCACAACTGTGTGATCCAAAAAGATTAGTGGCAAACTTTCAGGATTCTTGGGAGTTATATGCATTAAAAAAGAAAGATCTGTATGTAAATTACAGAATTACAATTATTTAAGCATATATGTTGTTTACTTAACTAAGTTACATAATTTGAATCACAAAAATAATTTTATTGATCACCTTAGAGATAATTTAAAGAGATATATCTCAGACATCTGATGTTTGCTGGAAAGAAACCTGAGCTTTTTGAAAATTAAAAAAAAAATTTTTTTCCT
The DNA here is from genome assembly GCF_950295315.1 of Erinaceus europaeus. Taxonomy (NCBI): domain Eukaryota; kingdom Metazoa; phylum Chordata; class Mammalia; order Eulipotyphla; family Erinaceidae; genus Erinaceus; species Erinaceus europaeus. The sequence continues at coordinate 15,305,431 of NC_080179.1, read as the reverse complement.
TTATTGGGGGAATAATGTTTTACATTTGACAGTGAATACAATAGTTTGTACATGCATAACATTTCTCAGGAAAACTGAGCTTTTTGAGGTGAGAAAATGAGAAAGGAATTTTTGCTACATTCTGATCTTGATGCAAGGTGATTAATTTGGCTATCATTGTAATTTTTAAAATTTCATTCAATATACTTTAGGATTAATAGTCTTGTTTGATATACTTTGTTATTCTGAATATTTTTACTTTTTCTAAAGCAGGATAGAAAGAAATTACCTTGGACAATTAGTCATGAGTATATTTACATTTCTTTTAGAAATCTGTATCTTTCTTTCTTTCTTTCTTTTTTTTTTTTTTAAGAAGTGGGTTGGGGAGATAAAAATGGCTTCTAGGAGCATCATGCAGACACTGATGTCCATTCCTAGTAATAACCCTGTGGCTTGGTGGTTTTTTTTTTTTTTTTTTTTTTTTTTTTTTTTTTTTTTTTTTTTTTTAAGATCCTGGACTTGTCTGGTTGAGTTTTCAGGTGATTTTCATTGCTTTTCTTAGTTGATGGGGAGAGCAGAACATAGCTGCTGCTACTCCATAGCCATGCCTCCAGATATCCTATTTATATCTTTTTAAAAAAGAAATAGTCTTATTTACTTACCTTTATTTTATCTTTGGACTTTGACATTATATAACAGTATTTTTTTTTATGTTAAAGTTTGAGAAGCAGAAGTTTTTGATTATATGAAATTAAAATGCCATTAAAGTTATTTTTTTCTTTTGTGAGAGGGATGAAATTTAAGTTTAGTTTTCAAATACTAATAACGTAGTGCCTGTCATGTAGGTTGTGTTCAACAGTTTTTGAACTTTCTTTGGGGCTATGTTAGTTGAGATGTAACTGATAGAACAAGTCAATGACATGCTATGGTTAAAATAGTTTATTCCATCTTTATAGGACTATTTTACTTGAAACACTTTATTTCAAGTGGGGTATCTGACCTAGGAGCTCATGCACAGGCAATACAATACGTGCTATATTCCTGACCCCAAAGCACTGTCTCCTAGCCCCTTTTCAGAATGTGATGAAAGCTATAGAACATTTCTCCAGAAAACACTCCAGGGTACACACAGACTAAAACTATTGACTACCAGTGTATTCTGTATAGATTCAGGAAGTCTCCTTACCTCTCTGCCAGTGCTACCTGGGTATTCTATAAAGAGCTCCTCAAACTAAAGAATAATGGTTTAGAAAGTACATAATTTCTACCTAATTGGAGGGTGTTTTGGGTAGAAACTGAGCAGTAGTTTTCTCCTCCTCACCCTCCCCTCCACCCTCTTCCTTTCTCCTCTTCCTCCTTGCTTTGGTACTGGGGCTCCATGTCTGCATGATTCCTCTGCTCCATAGTAAGATCTTAGTCATTTGGTCAGTCTCTCTATTTCTGTTACTCCCTTACTCTGCCCCCAGGATGATTGACAATAAAAGAGAAGCAGAGGTAGGAGAGAAACTTGTGAAACTTCCATGTGCTGGTGCTCTCATATGATGGTCAGGGGGCTTAAACCTGGGTCCTTGCACACAGTAAAATGTGTGTTATCTCCCAACTCCTGTCTAATAGCTTTTTTTTAAAAGAAGTCTGTTGATAAGTTTTTTAAAAAAATAATCTTTATTTATTTATTGGATAGAGACAATTCCTAGAGATAGAGACAGCCAGAAACCAGAGGGGAGGGGGTGATAGAGAGGAAGAGAGACAGAGAGATACCTGCAACACTGCTTTATGATTCCTAAAGTATCAGGGGCTCGAACCTGGGTCCTTGCGCATTGTAACGTGTGCTCAGCCAGGTGCGCCATCACCCGGCCCCTCTAGTTGTTCTTAATTGAGGTCTTCTATTCACAGAAGACATTTGAGCATGTTGAGATATTTTTGGTTGTCACAGCTGTTGCAGAGGGTGCTTTTGGCATCTGTTAGCAGATGCATTGGTGGTGTTAAACATCTTATAGTCCACAGGACAGACCTTCCACTCCAGAGACTTATCTAGCTCTAACTGTAAATAGTGTCAATGTTGAAAAGTCCTGATTTAACTAGTGTTCACTACAAACTAAGATAATGAATGGTACATTACTGTTAAAAAGTTGTTTTAAATAATATGGGAAAGGAAAAAAAAAGAAATTTTAACATTTACCTTATTAGTCAAGCCCCTTTTTAAAGGCTTCTTATTAACTTGCCTTTTTACCATGATTTCTCAAATCATAGTTGCAGGTAAAAATAAAATCAGAAAAAAATAGAACCTATCAAAATGCAGGCTTTTGTTAACTATATTTTTTATCATACATATGTCACTTAGATGATAAATTAGCCAGCATATATTAAAATATCTTAGATTTCTTCAATTTTCTTTGTCTTGGCAGCTGATAGTAGCCATGACTATAAATGTGACTTTTCCAGATATCTGATGTAAGCTTTATGGAATAATTTTCTTCTGTATAGCCAACCTCTATCCCTTTAGAAAAATAGTTAAATATAATATCAGTCAAAACAATGTGACAGATATCCATAAATTGGGTATTTTCTAGAAGATACCAGATATCAAACATCAGATATTTTAATAGTCTTGTCAGTTAAGCCATCAGGAAATTTAGATTTTACTTACCATATAGACTTGGTATTTATTATACTCTTGGAAATAAGTGGCTAGATCATTTTTTTTTATTACAGTTACTTTTATTATTGCAGTTTAAAAGAGAATACATTTTACCCCATGGCTGTTATTTCCTCCTTGGCCTGTAAAGCATTTCTATAACCTGAAATGTCTACCTGGTCATAAAATAGTTTTGTGCATTGAATACAGTGAAGTGTTAGTGCAGTGTGTCCATCTGGTTCACAATAGCAGTTTGTACACACACAGATCAGGACACAGAGAGAGAGAGAGATAGCCAGAGAGAGAGAGAGAGCCAGAGAGAGAGAGACACAGAGAGAGAGAGAAAGAGAGAGAGAGAAACCTGACATTCCTTCAGATGCTTTACTCACTAGCATTTGGATGTTAACCTCATTATTCTGTGCTTCAACCTTTGGGGGGCTTTTAGCTGGAGTTTTGTTCTGATTCATTTCTCCAGTGTTTCTTCTTGTTGGTTTAATCATATATTTAACCATATAGTATGTTATGAGGTTCCTCTCATTACTTTTCAAATTACTGATCACTCTTGCCTGGATTGACTTGTGTCTAAGTAAGGTACGTAAGGAGTTCACAGCTGTGGAAATTAACAGTTATTTCAATATTATTTCAGTCCCTGAGTTGGAGCACAATGGCTGTCAAAGCCTCTTTTGTTCTTTTTCTTCCCTGTAGGCTACAGGAGCCTGAGGGCTTTGAAACTATAAGTAGGCTTCTTAGCTTAATCCTCACTGCTGACCAAGAGATAAAGCAGGGTGGGGGAGAGATAATACAGTGGTTATGCAAAGAGACTCTCACACCCCCAGGATCCAAAGATCAAGGCTCAATTCAGCCTTCCTGCCACGCCTGGCAGCACTGCTGGGCCCTGTGAGTTTCTAAACAAGTCCCATTTATAGTCTGTAGGTTCTGAGACAATTAATTCACCATGTTCTCATTAGGAGAACATGTGGAAAGACTCCCACCACAAAACCCCACCACTAAGGCACTGGGTTGTAGATTTTCTCCTGAGTTTCCTGGTTAGTTCTCTGCCTTCAGTAGCAATGGAGACTCACAGTTGGATTTGGTGAGTCTCAGGGGAGTCCTCTCCTCCCTTTAGCGGTCTTTTTGTAGGTAAAACAGACGAGGTGGTGCCTCAACCGGTAAACTGCTAGACTGTTACCAGCCGCTCAATCTCTCCTTAGGCTCCTCTCTGTCCCCGAGCCTGTCCACGTTTGCACTCACCAGTGATTTTGTGCGTTCCTGAAGTTGTTCTAGTTCTGTCTTGTTGAGGTTCCAGGTGATCTCCTTTGGTATTCCTAGTTGACCCGGGAAAGGAGAGGAGAGAAACACAGCTGCTGATGCTCTGTAGCCCCACCTCTGGAAGTCCTGACATTCCAATATACCTGCACCTTGAAGGATTTAACTTGCACTGATTGGAAAAAAGAACACTGATAATAATAATTCCTCTCTGCTACTGTTTATCCCTGAGTTTAAACCAGCTGTCTCATAGCTATGTGGTCATATAAATGGTTTAAGATTTTCTGGCAACTCCATTAAAAAAAGAAAAACAGGGAGTCGGGTGGTAGCACAGTGGATTAAGTGCACGTGGTGCAAAGTGCAAGGATCCATTTAAGGATACTGGTTTGAGCCCCCGGCTCCCCACCTGTTGGGAGTCGCTTCACAAGTGGTGAAGCAGGTCTGCAGGAGTTTATCTTTCTCTCCACCTTCAGTCTTCCCCTCCTCTCTCCATTTCTCTTTGTCCTATCCAACAATGACGACATCAGTAACAGCAACAATAATAAGTACAATAATAAAACAACCAGGGCAACAAAAGGGAATAAAAAAAAGAAAAACAGGTCAAATTTGTTTTAATAATGTATACCAATGTACCGAATATTATCACTTTAACATGCAATCAATAAAAATTTATTAATGGTTTTTACATTTTTCATATTGATTCAAAAATCTGTATATTTTGCTTAAAACCCATCTTGATTATACTTGCCATGTTGCAGGTGCTTAGTAGTCATGTCGATGGTGACTTTAGAAATGGATGGCACGTGTCTGAAAAGAGTATATGCAAATACTTGTAAACTCTGCAAGTTTTCTATAAAAATGACTTAATTTTATTCAAAAAGTTTAAGTCTCTCTTGACTTGGTATATACTATGTCTTTTATAGTTAATTCCACAAATGAAGTAGGTGGTTGGTTTCTGTCCCAAAGTAAGCATACTGTCTCTACAGTGAGTTATTTTAGTGGGTGATCTAAAGTTTGAGCACGATTGTGTGCAAACCACACAGAAAAGTAGCTGTCATATTGTAAATGTACTATGAATGTTGGTTATTTTCTTGATTATTATTTTTTTAAACACAACTATGTATGATCAATGTTAGCAGGAGGAATGGTGGCTTGAGGCTTTTTATACTTTAAAACACTAAAGAAATTCAGTGTTAGTGTAATAGCTTTTTCTGGACACTTAAAATTGTGAGCATTAATTTTTCTCTAAACCTTTCATGTCATACCTAAAAAAATTTAAAATTGAAACAAGACATTTTGAAAATACTGAATAAATTTTATTTTAAAATTGAGTACTTACTGGATGCTTTTATTAAAATATAAACCACTTTAGTGAGATCTTTAATGTTAAGTATCTCACTCAACTCTTACTATAACTCAGGTGTAGAGTTCTATTATTAATCTCATTTAATTCATTTGCTTATCTGTGTCCAGAGCACTTCTGAACTGTGTCTTGTGATGGTGCTAAAGACTGTACCTGGGGCCTCTGGTACCTCAGGCACACAAGTGTGTGCTGAAGCTGTCTCCTGAGCCCACTAGTCTCATTGTAAAGATACAGAGACTGAGGCTCAGGAAGGCTCTGCTCATAGTCGCAGAACGCAAGAATCGTAGAGGTAAATGGAAAAATGGTAACATTGGTTGAATACCTACTATGGATTGCGCTGAGCACTTAATCCTTTTTTTTTAAATTTCTTTATTGGGGGATTAATGGTTTACAGTTGGCAGTAAAATACAGTCATTTGTACATATATAACATTTCCTTATAACAATACACCCCCCCCCCCCACTAGGTCCTCCTCTGCCATCATGTTCCAGGACCTGAACCTCCAGAGGCTTTTACTTTGGTGCAGTGCACCATCTCCAGTCTAAGTTCTGCTGAGTGATTTCCCTTCTGATCTTGTTTTTCAGCTTCTGTGAGTGAGATCATCCCATATTCATCCTTTTGTTTCTGACTTACCTCACTTAACATGATTATCTTCAGAGAGCACTTAATTCTTATTAACTCAGTTAATCCTTACAACTGTGTGTGGGTAGGTGCTATTTTAATCCCTACTCTTCAGATCATGCCAGGAAGAACAGTAATACTAGTTGTAGCTAAAACACACATAGCACTTACTTTACACGCCATGTCTTGTGTTTTCAGTATTATAGAAATTCCTCACAAACAGCAGCCCTAAATCGTATGTAGTTTTTATTATTCACATTGTATAGATTAGGAAATATTGGGAAACAAAGTGGTTAAGTAGTCCAAATTACATACGTTGAACTTGGCAGGCCTGAAAGGCAATGCAAATGCAGGGAGGTTTAGTTAGGAGTCCACACTCATGATGTTTTACTGCATCTCACTCTAGTTAACTAATACAGACCTTTTAACCTTCCGTATCCCCCTAAACCCCCTCTGTTTTTCTTATTGAGAATGCTACAGTGAAGCACAGAGAGACCAGAGCACTGCTCAGCTCTGGCTTATGGTGGTGTTGGGGATTGAATTGTAGACCTTAGAGCCTTGGACGTGAAAGTTTTGCATAACCATTATGTTGTCTCCCAGTTCAGGAAAGTTGTTGTAAGCAGGAATAGTGCTTTTTGTCACCACTAGGGCTTTGCCAGGGTGAGCCAACTTTTTCTGATAGATAAATAAATAGATGGATAGATAGATAGATAGATAGATAGATAGTTTGATTGATAGAGGATAGCACAACACTGAAGGTCGCTCTAGTGTTCACATCTGGATCACATGCTTTCATGCTTTCAGAGCAGATGTGCTATCCAGGTGAGCCATTTTGCTGGCCCTGGGAATCTTTTCAAGGTAAAAGCAATAGAAATATAAAGTGAAGTTGATTGCTGGATAAGTGTAAGATGTAAATACCTATTTTGTGAATGTTTGTGTATAGTGAAATACAACCCGCTAAGTAGTTTTAGAAAAGATTTTTTAAATTTAGCATACGTAGTCAATTTAAGAAAAGAAATGGGTTTTCCTTTCTTATAAGACTTAGTCCAAATATTATAAAAGTTTGAATTTATTTTAGAAAAAGATCTCAAACTGATAATCATTATTAGCATGGTGCATGAAAGAGTAATCTTGCTTTTATTTGTTCAAAAACATTTAAGCACAGCTTAAGAGAATTATCCCTATTCCATTTAATATTCTCATTTCCCCCTGCCATTTGTGAATGAATACATTATCTTTAAAAATCTGTAAAATAAAAGGGGTGACAAGAGGGAAAACAGCACACAGGGCAATGGTTTACTAGTATATGTATCTGCTTAGCAAAACTCACGTTCCTATAGTTTAGAAAGCTTGCAAGTTAAAATTTCAGTCATATTTCTGTTTAAAAAGTAAGTGGCAAGCAGTTTAAAATTTGTTGCTGTTAAACAGCACAATAAAGATGTAACAGTGAACTGCAAAAAATGACACTATTTTTTAAACAGAAAAAGGCTAGAATTTTTCTTTATTAGATATACAGTATCAACATAATCGATCTAGCAGCATTATATTTGAGCTGAAAATATACTTAAATTTGAGGCCACACACTATTCTGTGTGAACGAAACATCTTTCATATACTTCTAAGATGAAATTACCCTTGAATGAATAGCATCTTCATTTATCTTCAAACCTCTTCTGTGCTTTTAGTGAATCTACTCTTTCAACATTCTACAACAAGAATTACATTATACCATTATACCAGAGTACTTCTGCAGTGTGAAATAGATTGGTTTGGAAAATGAACCTGGCTTTGCTATAAATTACATTCCCAGGTGCAAAGGAATTTGTTATTTTGTTTAAAATAGTCACAAACATAATTAAGGTCTTAATTTTTGTTAAACTACAAATATGGCTATTTAACTGCATTAGGAACTTAATCTGTCACTTCAAGAATGATATCTAACACTTTTCATTTGCAGCCTTAGACACATTATTTCAGTTACGGGGTCTGCAACTGTTTGATATAAAAATGAATTATTTTGTAGATAGGTTTGTTCATTTTTTTTTTTAAATTTTAAAACACGTTTCTTCTGTAAGATAGAAAATTATTCTTTTGTTGTTGTCACAGATTTTCTTTTGTGTCCTGGTAAAACAGATAGGAATTAAAACTCAACCATTTTCATTTGTGTCCTGAAAAATGGCATTACACTCTTCAGAGTAGTCCTTAGTGAATTCCTTTTTTAAAGTATTTATTTATTTACTTACTCCCTTTTGTTGCCCTGTTTTATTGTTGTAGTTATTGTTGTTGTTATTGATGTCATCATTGTTGGATAGGACAAAGAGAAATGGAGAGAGGAGGGGAAGACAGAGAGGGGGAGAGAAAGTCAGACACCTGCCGACCGGCTTCACCACTTGTGAAGTGGTCTCCCTTCAGGTGGGGTGCTGGGGGATCCTTACACCGGTACTTGTGCTTTGTGCTACACGTGTTTAACCTGTTGCCCTACCGCCCAACTCCCCTTAGTGAACTCTTATATAGAATATTTCAAACTTAATTATGAAACGAGTAGAACCTTTATCCTGATGAAGCAACCCAAGGACTACTGTCTAAAGATAACTTTATACCTTAGTGGACTAAAATGGATTATTTACTATCTAGAATTTGAATAAGTTTGCTAATATGTTCTCTCTTTCTCTCTCCTTCCCTCTCCCTCTCTCCTCCTTTCCCCCTTTCCCCTTACCCCTTACATAGAACACTGCACAATTCTGGTTTAAGATGGTACTGGGGATTGAACCTGGGATCTCTGATAACTCAGGTGTGAAAGTCTTGTGCACAACCATTTTGCTGTCTTTTAGTGTACTGTTGTATTTGGTTTGCTAGAATTTTCTTTAGTATCCCAACATCCCTATTCATTAGGGATATCAGTATGTAGTATCTTTTTTTTCTGTCTCTTCACTTTTGGTATGAGAGTGACATTTGCTTCATAGAAAGTGTTAGAAAATATTTGTATCCTCAGTTTTTTGGGATGAATTTAAAAAGTACAGGTAATAGCTCTTTGGAAAACTCATTGGTCTAACTGTCTGGTCCTGGGCTTCTAGTTATTAGGAAGACTTTTGATAGAAACTGTCTAGATTTCTTGGATTATAATTATTCTTTTCATGATATCTAGTTCCTCCAGACTCCGCTTGTATTTAAAGGGTGAGGAGCTAGAAAACTGATGGGAAGATGGAAGGAGGGCTTTTGGGCATGTAGCCTTCCCTGGAGATTGCAGCGAGAACTGCCATGGTGCCGCTCTCTCCCCACCCCGGCCCTGCTGATAGAACCATCAGAGAGGTATTCTGAAGGGATTTCATTTGACTTCCAGGTTTTGATCTCTGGGAGGGAGAGGGGTGCTCTGGGTCTCTTCATCATTTTAGACTTTCTGTCAACTATTCTCTTTTTATTGTGACACACACCACCCACTGCCCTCTGCTGTGCTCGAGTGTCAGGAGTCCCTGATTGGGTTTCTCCATAGAATGAAAGCCAGTCTGTTGCCAGGTTGGGGGCAGGTTACTTTTCTGACGCACATACAAACTTTCTCCCCACTCCATTTTTTATTTTACCCCATTACCTCACCTCTGCTTTCTGTGGTACTTGGTGTCTCCAGTGTTTGACTCTCCTAGTTTCTGTGATGCAAATGCATTGATTCTCTTCTCCGCGCTCTTAGGCTTCAGCTTCCTCTGCCTTCCAAAGTCTGCTTTCCATCTTATAAAAATGGACTGACATTTCGGGTCTGCTTTGTCCTTTCTTTGTGTCTTCCTCGAGTTAACGTGTTTTCTATTTCCTTACTGTTATTTCAGCAGTTATTTTTTTAAAGGTCACAGAGATAAATATATAAATGTAATAATTCATGTTTATTGATGATTTTCTTAGTTTGAATGGTACTTTCAGGAAATAAAGTATACAGACTTCCTATCATTTCAGTGAATTGTTTGATGTCATAAATTTAATTTATTCAGTATGTTGAAACCACGTGAGGCTTATTAGATTTCAAGGTCTTAGAAGACAGGTACTAGACGTTATGTTCTGTATGCATGTATGTGAAAAAAATGTCTGTGATGCCATGCGCTTAATTGTTCACTAAATTTGTCTTTAAAGGGGGTCCGGGTAGCGGCACACCACGATAAGTGCACAGAGTAGGAAGTGCAAGCCCCGGCTCCCCACCTTCGGGGTCGGGGGTCACTTCACAAGTGGTGAAGCAGGTCTGCAGTTGTCTATTTGTCTGTCTCCCCCTCCCCTCTCAGTTTCTCTCTGTCCTATTCAATTAAAGAAAAAAAAAGGGGGGGGGAATATGGCTACCAGGAGCAGTAGATTGCTTGTGTGAGCACCAAGCCCCAGCAGTAAGCAAAAAAAACAAAACATTTTTAATGACTAAATATATTAGGGGCCAGGCGGTAGTGCATCTGGTTAAGTGAACACATTACAACAGTGCACAAGGACCTGGGGTTCAAGCCCCTGGTCCCCCCCCTGCAGGGGGAAAGCTTCACAGGTGGTGAAGCAGGGCTGCAGGTGTCTCCCTCTCTATTTCCCTCTCCCCTCTCAATTTCTCTTTATCCAGTAATTAATAAATAATTAATTAAAAAGAAGAGTGAATATATTGATGGTAGCTTTAATTTTAAAGTTTGTCTTTATTCGCCTTAACATCAGTATCACTTTATTGACTGGATGTTGATTTGTAGGCGTTCTGTCACAGGGCTACATCTCCACACTTCCTGAGCATCCCCACCCCTTTGTGTGTACCTGGGTCTGCTGCAATAGACACAGGCTGTACGTGTAATATCTCTGCTCTTTGGTTCTTAGTTTTCGCGTGTTTTACATCATCATTTTAGCAGTTCGGGTTGCTCAGCAAATGTGTAAACCCTGTTCTTTCCGAAATCAAAAGTACTATGGTGTTTAGTGTATTACTGTCATGAAAACTTGATTAATCGCTTATGAGGTTTTTGGATACTCTTATTGTCACACAGATTGTCGTCACAATATTTAGTTTAGTCGTTTTCAGGTTATGGTAGCCTCCCTTGCTTAGATCTCTTTCATGCACTGATTATCACTGTCGACTCCTGATGTCCAACAGAACTTTATGTGATGATGAGAATGTTCTCTCATTTACACTCTCAAATAAATTCATTGGCCACTACCCTCTTGTGACTCTTGAATACTTGAAATGTGACTGCGATGGTGACTGAGACACTAAATTTAAAATTCTGGGGCACTGGGTGGTGGTGTACCTGGTTGACTGCACATGTCACAGTGCGCAAGCCCCTTTTCCCCACCTGTGATGGGGGGAAGCTTTGCCAGTGGTGAAATGGGCTGCAGGTGTCTCTCTGTCTCTCTCCGTCTCTGTCACTCCCCTCTCGATTTTTGGCTGTCTCTATCCAGTAAATAGATAGATAAATAAATAAATAAATATAATGCCAAAAAATTCTACTCAACTGCAGCTACTTTAATAGCAGTAGATAACTGGTGGCTGACATATTGGGCAGCACAGCTGTAGACCGTCATGATGACAAGCTATGCTAAATTTTGATTCACGTTATTTTATTTTGCCAAACACTTGAAATAGTTTGGAATAAACCATTCAACTGAGGAGTGAGAATTAGGTGAGTTATTCTGTTTGTTATTATGATAATTAGGACAGTATTTATTTATTTTTTTTGTAATTATAGAAGAGCAAAAACATGTTTTAGAACTGCAAATAAAGTACATTTTAGAAACAGTGTTCAAATGAAAGTCTGGTTTTAGAGCTTTTATTTTTAGAAAACAGTCATGGCAGTGCTTTGTGTTTTTAATGTTTTGGATGAAATAGTATATGGCATCAAACTTTGTGAGAAGTACAGATCCACTCAGAAAAATATCATTTCCTTTATAGGACTGTGAGTTAGAGAAAATCTCAAATAACAGTGACTTAAGAAGATAGTAGTTCATTTATCTTTCTGCAGGACAGAAAGAGAAGGATGAATATGGGAGAATCTCACTCATGGGCAGAACTTAAAAAACAGGAACAGAAAGGGGAAACAAAACTGGACTGGTTTGATGTGCTGCAGCAGAGCAAAGGACTCTGGGGATGGAGGCTAGGGAGAGCCATGGGGGTCCTGGTGCATATGACGGACCTCATTTGGGAGTGAAGGTGCCTTGCAGACACCTATCTTGGTGAAATGAGAAGTTTTACCTGTGTGCCAACAACTGTACTGTAAACCATGAACGTCCCCATAAAAAACAACAGAAAACAAATTCAGTGCAGTTCCTGTGGCTATAGCATCCTTTTCACATTTTAGTCACTAGAAAGGAAAAAAGAAGAAACTTCCCTTTTAGAGGGACAGCAGTTGTCATGGAACTTTAAATCTCATTGGCCATAATTAAGACAGTTCTAAGAGAGCCTGGAAAATAAAAATTTTAATTCAAGCAGCCATGTGTGGAGATGTGATTGGGGGGTGTGTCTGCTGAAGAACATGTATGATTGGGTCACTAAGAGCCTCAGCCTTGGGGGCTGGAGGGTGGTACACTTGACTTAGTGCACATATTACAGTAGACGTGGGCCTAGCTTCAAGCGCAGGGCCCAGCTGTGTGGGGAAGGCTTCACGATTGGCGAGATGGTGCTGCAGCTTCGCTCCCACAGGCCCTCTCCCTCTCAACTTCTTTCTGTCTTATCAAATCGAATCAATAAAAAGTGAATAAGAGAGAGAGAGAGATACTGTTACAGATGCCAGACCTTTCACCTTCTGCACCCCATAATGACCCAGGGTCCACACTTCCAGAGGGATAAAGAATAAGGAAGCTATCAAGGGAGAGGATTGGATATGGAGCTCTGGGGGTGGGCATTGTGCGGAAGTGTACCTTTCTTGTAGTCTTACCAATATTTTCATTTTATAAGTAGAAATAAAAAAATACTATAAAATAGTAGAGACAGCCAGGTGGGAGGCATATGGGTTTGCTAAAGATTCACTGTCTTAAAACATTTAAAATGATTTAGTTTGGTATAGGTAGTAAAGCTTTGTGTTTTCTCATTTAATATTATAAGGTAGACATTTTTCTTGTCATAAGAGTTCTTTAGAGACATTTTAAGTCAGTTTATTGACTTAAATACACCATGGTTTGCACTTAGTTTACCCATTCCCTGTTGGCTGGCATTTAGCTGCTCATGACATTTTGTTTATTTCATAAATAATGTGAAAAATTACCTATTTGTGTGTATATATTTTATTTATTTACTAATAGATGTAGAGAAGTCAAGAGGGAAAACATAGAAGGAGAGAGACAGAGACGCCTGCAGCACTGCTTCACCACTCTTGAAGCTTTTCCTCAAGCATGTGGGATTGGAGCCCCAACCCAGGTCTCTGCACATGTGTGCTCAGTTGGATATGGCCGAATGGGTGCATCGTCGCCCAGCCCCTTTGTGTATTAAAAGGGGGCTTAGTGAACGTAAAGCTATATATTTGATACTGAATATTAATGGTGAGAGCTTTGAAGTAGCGCGTTATGTATTTGCCTCCAGGGTTATCACTGGGGCTCGGTACCAGCACTAGGAATCTACTGCTTCTGAAGGCCAATTTTCCCATTTTTGTGCTTTTGTTGTTATTGTTGCCATTGCTGTTGTTAGGACAGAGAGAAATGGAGAGAGGAGCAGAAGACAGAGAGGGGGATGGAAAGGTAGACACCTGCAGACCTGCCTCACTTGTGAAGCGACCCCCCATCCCCCCATCCCCAGCAGGTGGGGAGCCGGAGGCTCAAATTGATCCCTGTGCTTTGCACCATGTGCTTAACTGGTGCACTACTTCTCGGCCTTTTTTTTTTTTTTTTTAAATTAATTAATTAATTTATTTATTCCCTTTTGTTGCCCTTGTTGTTTTATTGTTGTAGTTATTGGTGTAATAAATGGAGAGAGGAGGGGAAGACAGAGAGGGGGAGAGAAAGACAGACACCTGCAGACCCGCTTCACCACCTGTGAAGCGACTCCCCTGCAGGTGGGGAGCCGGGGGCTCGAACCGGGATCCTTATGCTGGTCTTTGCGCTTTGTGCCACCTGCGCTTAACCCACTGCGCTACCGCCCGACTCCCTACTTCTCGGCCTTTTAAAAATATAATTTGATTGAAAAATTTCCGTCTGTAGCATTGTAATTTGACACCTCTATACACTACATCATGAAAATCACCTAAAATCTGGTGTGTATCCACCATCATATAATTGACCATTTCAGTCCCTTCTCTACAATCTCCCCCCTGGAAAACAGAACCACCAGGCTCTTCTCTGTATCTAAGAGCTTGTTTTCTGTTCGGTTTGTTTATTTGCTTTGCTTCTTTACAGTGTACCTGTGACTGAAATCATATGGTATTTGTCTTTCTTTGGCATATCTCATTTAGCATAATACTTTCACAATCTGCACATTATTGCAAGTGGCAGGTTTTCATTCTTTTTTATTCTTTTTTTATGGCTGAGTAGTATTTCTTTGTGTGTGTGTGTGTGTTTAGGTTTATACACACATGTGATGTATATATACTGTGTCCATCCACAGTAAGGCTGCTTACATGTATATGAGCATAAAGGATACAGTTATTTTCAATGATTGTTTTTGTATTCTTTTTTTTAATTAATACTCTAAAAAAGAGTCTCTGGATCAAATTGTAGTTCTAGTGTTAGTTTTTAAAGACTTCCCATATTGTTTTCCATAATGGCTGCAAGATGAACACTATCACGAACAATAGATGAGGGTTCCCTTTTCTCCACATCCTCGTCAAAGCTTGTTAGAAATAATATTTTGAGAATTTTCCCCTAAGACGAAGAAAATGATGAACTTGTAAAAAATATAGTGGAATCAAGCAGTAGCTTATAAAATTTGTACTGTCGCCTGGTGAAGAAAATTAAAGCTATCCACAGAATCACTTTCCTACCTAGTAAAGGAAGTATGGGTAATTTACGTTTCTTGAAGTGTATATAAATGCCTTAGGTCTCCTTTACCAACTGCTATAAAACATTGATTTTTTAAGTAGTGAAATGACATTTTATTTTTGTTTCAGATACACTTACACTTTAAATTGATTCATTTCTGTTCTAATAAGATTTCACTACATGAATTAGTAAGTTTAGAAAAGAAGTAAAAAGTTTGCGTCAAACTGCATATGCTTTCACCAGGTTTAATGCAATTATCTTGATTTACAGACCTTTCTGCAAATGTGTAACCTACCAATCAGAGTGGTTTGTAGGGCAAATGCAGAATATATGTCTCCATCTGGTAAGTGCCTTATTTTATTTTTTTTAATCAGATTCTGCGTTGATAAATTGTAACCCACTTTGCAGAGGAAGCTTTAAAATGCCTGTTGCTTTTTTGGTTTATGCTGTAGCAGTTGCAGATTTGACAGTTCTGCTGTTGACTTGATAATTATCATTTCTTTTTTTCTTTTTGTCTTTCCTCCACAAGTTCCAAACTGTCTGTTAAAGTGGTGTATACACTTTGTTAAAAAAAAAAAAGAAATGTCGTATTCTGCTAATATTCTTCAGTCTAGATACTCATCCACAGATAGTGTTGGTCTGTATTCTCAGTTTATTTCATCAGAGAGCCTGTACAGTTTCTAGTGAAATAGTGCAGTATAGCAGTTGAAAGGAGTTTATACTAAGTTAACACAATGATCTAATACTTATCTGGATAAGAAGCATTTTTTTTTTTTATATGTAAGATTTAAATAGCAGTAGAAGAAAGTCAGTGTTTATAAGGGCCCATGTGTCCTTTGTGATGCATTTTATCCTGTGGATGCAGACGAAGCTTTTGTTGCTGCTGTGCCCTTCATCCATTATCCTCAGACTGAGCCTGGGGGTGGGGGGACTCGACTGCCAACCACGGACAGACACTAATTCTATTTAAAAGACCAGCAAGAAACCTGCTGTTACTATGTTATTATTGTGATCTCTGTTTGAACTAGGTCTGATAGCAAGTTTTGTCCTCTAGCATTTGGGTAGACTTTATTGCTATTTGAAGACTATTTTGTACTCATCATCACTGATACTAGTTTTTAACATGCTATTTATTTAAAGAAACCAGTTTTAATAAGTATATTCATTTTTCCTTATGTGTGTTGGGAAACTTACTTTGTATTATGATTTATAAGCTATCATACCTTCAAAGACTGTTAATTCTTTTAGTTCCTGATATTGTCGAGCCCATGACATTTATTAATGTACCATTATGTACTTAAAATATTGACCTTAATGGGTGCCTGAGATTTAAAATTAGAAGATGTAAAAAGAATTTTAAAATGTAGTCTGATTGATTTATTGTACGTTAAAGAAAAGAAAGCTCACTTGTATTTCATTCAAATCTGTCAGTGGTTTTCTTTTTTAAATTTCTTTATCAGGGAATTAGTGTTTTACATTCGACAGTAAATACAGTAGTTTGTACATGCATAACATTTCCCAGTTTTCCATATAACAATACACCCCCACTAGATCCTCAGTCATCGTTTTTGGACCTGTATCGGCCCCCCCCACTCCCCATCCCAGAGTCTTTTACTTCGGTGCAATACGCCAATTCCAGTTGAGGTTTGTCAGTGGTTTTTAAATCAGTGTCCAGGCTTAATCTACGTAATATGTATAATTGGTATTCACTACTATATAGTGATTTCTCAGTATTATGATTACTTTCTGAAGAGGGGATATTATGGTATCGTATCCAAGTGATGACTCTAGAAGCGGATCTCTTATTTTTTGTTTTAAAATAGGTTGGTAGTGTTTAAAAATTTATAGAATTTAACATGCCCATTTGGCTGTAGTTTTCAAAAGTTACAGTTTTATGAAATCTCTTAAATTATAAACTATATCTCAGTTTTGTGTTAGTTTCTCTTATTAGCTCAGAATTTAAAAAAAACAAAAACAATGTGTCCTGGAGCTCAGCTTCCCCAGAGACACACCTGACTAGGGAAAGAGAGAGGCAGACTGGGAGTATGGACCGACCAGTCAACACCCATGTTCAGCAGGGAAGCAATTACAGAAGCCAGACCTTCTACCTTCTGCAACCCTCAACGACCCTGGGTCCATGCTCCCAGAGGGCTAGAGAATGGGAAGGCTATCATGGGAGAGGGTGGGTTATGGGGATTGGGTGGTGGGAATTGTGTGGAGTTGTACCCCTCCTACCTTATGCCTTTGTTCACTAATCCTTTCTTAAATTAAAAATTTAAATAAAAAAAAAAAAAAAAAAAAACGGTGAAAAAAAAAAAAAAAAACAAAAACAAAAACTGGCATCTTTTTTTTTCTCTCAACAGGTAAAGTACCTTTCATCCACGTAGGAAATCAAGTGGTATCAGAACTTGGTCCAATAGTACAATTTGTTAAAGCCAAGGTAGTACAAAAGATGTTAAGTGCGTTTGATCACAGTTATTCTCTCTCTTTTTTTATTAGTGCTTTAATAATGATCAAGATTGTGGGATAAGAAGAGTACAATTCCATATAATTCCCACCACCAGAGTTCTGTATCCCGTCTCCTCTATTGGAAGCTTCCCTATTATTTATCCCTGTGGGAGTATGGACCAAAGATCTTTTTGGGGTACAGAAGGTGGGAGGTCTGGCTTCTGTAATTGCTTCTCCATGGACATGGGTGTTGACAGGTTGATCCATACCCTCAGCCTGTTTCTATTTTTTCCTAGTGGGGCAGGGCTCCGGGGAGGTAGCGTTCCAGGAGACTGGTGAGGTCATCTGCCCAGGGAAGTTTGATTGGCATCAAGGTAGCATCTGCAACTTGGTGGATTAAAAGCATTAAGAGACAGAGCAAACCACATTGTTTAGTAATCAGCAACTTAAAGGTGAGAGTGTAGCAGATGAGATTTGGGGTCTTCATGCTGGAAAAAGCTTGGAGTCTATTTTAGTTTTCTTCTGATGGGTCTGTGACTTTACTGATTTTTGCCTGGGCTGGACAGCTAACGTGCAGGTGGGCTAAAAGTATTGTCTGGGAGGATTGTGTCAGAGTTGGGAATAGGACCAGAAAGCTGGATTATGGCAGAGAGTAGCCCAAATATAGGAAAGGTATATAGACACCAGGTGCTGTGAACCCCATTACTCTGACTGAGGGCCCGTGTCCATTTGTACTTAGCACAGGAGCCTGTGTGACCTCTGCATCCCTGTAGTCTGAGCTCACATCACATTCCATGGTCTTAACTAGGAACATTCTAGGCTGCACTCATTTCAGAGTCAGTCTTCCTCGTGGCAGAGTCTGTTGTCCCAGCCTTCCTTTGGAGAGTTGGGGCAATTTCTACCACTGTTATCCTACATTGAGGGCAAGGTTCTAAGAGGCCCACAAGAGGGTTTATGATGTTGTTCCTTTTGGAGATGGATCACAGTTACTCTAATTAAATGTATCACTCATCATTTCTCAGTTTGTCTTAACATTTCCATTGATTTTAACCTAGTTTTATAAAATTCTGATATAAAGTAACTGGAGTAATATTTCTAATATTTGAGTATTTTTGCTGTAACATAAGTTAATAAGAATAGAAGTAATTTGATCTTTAAAAATGATACATAATTTTCTTTTTCTTTCTTTCTTTTTTTTTTTTTGCCTCCAGGGTTATTGCTGGGGCTCAGTGTCTGCACCATGAATCCACTGCTCCTGGAAGCCATTTTTTCCCCTTTTGTTGCGCTTGTTGTGGTTATTATTGTTATTGTTGATGTTGTTCATTGTTGGATAGGACAGAGAGAAATGGAGAGAGGAAGGGAAGACAGAGGGGGAAAGAAAGACAGACACCTGCAGACCTGTTTCACCACCTGTGAAGTGACTCCCCTGCAGGTGGGAGCTGGAGGCTCGAACCGGGATCCTTAGGCCGGTCCTTGCACTTTGCGACACCTGCCCTTAACCCGCTGCGCTACCGCCTGACCCCCGCATACATAATTTTCTAACTTACTTTTACAAAAATTTTTGATCATAAGTGAAAACTGTTAGGTAGCTAGGAAAGTTAGATTAACCTGTGAGGAAAGAGCATATGTGTAGATGTCATATATGTTAATTTATCCATTTGAATGGTTCTGTACATTTATTTAGATTTTGATAGTTACCATGGAAAAGTTCCCATTAGCATTTTGGAAACATTCTTGATGTTACCCCTTTGTATAAGTAGAGAAATATAGGTAAGTTGGAGCTAGGTGGTGGCGTACCTGGTTGAGTGTGTGTGTTACAAGGCACAAGGACCCTGGTTTGAGCCCCCCGGTCCCCACCTGCAGGGAGAAAGCTTTACAGGTGGTGAAGCAGTGTTTCAGGTGTCTCCCTATCTCTTTCCCTCTGTCACCCCCTACCCTCTTGACTTCTGCCTGTTTTTATCTAATAAATATAGATAATGAAAAAAAATTAAAAAAAAAAGAGAACTGTGTAAGTCGATTATGTGTTATTTTACATTAGTGCCTTTAGGAATTCTCCCATGTTAGTGACAGCAGATATAATCATTCTTTTATTATTCTTAAATTATAATAATAAAATGATTTATTTATTATGAGAGAGGAGGGAAAGAGAAAACAGGAGCACTGTTTAGTTCTGGCATATGGCGGTGTCAGAAATTGAACCTGCGTCCTGTGGGACCTCAGGCATGCAAGTTGGTCTCCTATAGGCTGAGCTATCTCCCTGGCCCTATCTGCAACTTTTAAAACTGTTGTATGTCAGTAGTGTTTTCTTACTTGTATGTCCTGTTGTTTCTTTACCCCCTTTTATTGGTGCATACAAGTTGTTGCCAGGCCTTTTCTGTTGCTATTGTTATCGAGTTCTGAGATACTGTTCCACATACAGTTTTGTGCACTCAGCAGATAATTTCCTTAGGGTGCATTCCTAAGAGTGATGTTCCAGGTGTCACAGGGTACGTGGTTAACAAAATGTTAGAGCAGATGGGACGAAAGGTTATATACCATTTTAAGTATTAATTTGTGTCTATGGTATATTAGGATTTACAAATTAGTATCTATTTCACTATACTTTTACTAGTATTTTTCATCTGTGCTCACATTATGAGCAACAGATGTTGCTAATATGTTAATATTTTGTACTTATTACTAAATATATTTAATAAAGATAATCTCATAATAAGTTAATAGTTAATTTTGTAATAATGGCAATACTTGTTTTCTTCATTTATATAAAATAATTCAGAATGTAATTTGTCTGTTGAGAGAGACTTTCTATAATACTACTTAATCAGTATTTGGGAGAACTGCAGAGTATTAACTATGCGTTCATGCACAATAATTTTATTTTAGAAGGCATTTTGGAAGGGAACCCACTGGACATTTGCAGTAATATCGTTGATGTACCTAGTAGCTAGTCATATAACTGAAAGTTTTTGTATATATAATATGATGCTGCTTTAAATTTTTTTAAATTCCCTTTAGGGCCATTCTCTCAGTGATGGGTTGGATGAAGTCCAGAAAGCAGAAATGAAAGCCTACATGGAGTTAGTCAACAATATGCTGCTGACTGCAGAGGTAGAGGAGAAGAGAGTGGTGCTTGACAATAAGCTTTTTTCCTTGTTTATAAAATAAATCTTAGAGGTGGATACTGAAGGTATTGAGAAATGGGGAAATAGTTGGGCAGTGTTATGGCTAGGATGATTACCAAAATGATTTGATCAGTATCCTTGAGTCAGTTGTCTGACAATTTTTAAGTTGCATTTTTTCTACTTATAATAGAAGTGATTTTTGCCCATATTTCACCTTACTTTATCTTTGTGGCATTTGCTTAATTAAATAGCATTTGTAAGGACTTTAATGCTATCCAGAGATGTACTGTAGAAGAAGTATATTAGTATAGTGACCACTATTAACCTTAAGAGTCTGTCTCTAGCAGCTCTGGTCTTAAAAAAATAAATAAACTCACATATATGGTACCTTTTGTAAAGTTCTTTTTATAAAAAGAATCACCACAGCAAGAAATACTTTACCTGTTTTCTTCTTGGTATTCTAAAATTTCAGTGACTGTTTTTTGTTTGTTTGTTTGTTTCTAGTTGTATATTCAGTGGTGTGATGAAGCTACAGTAGGGGAGGTGAGTGGTTCAGCAACATTTATCTTAATTAAAATTTAATGAGAAAACACTTTTGCTCAGAATCCTAAGTCCCTGCTCATAAATGAAACATTGTGGTTGATACCATTAGTGATGTAGTTCTTCACTTACTCTAATTTTGCTTGCACATACATTTTAGGCGAGCTCTGTGTCATTGTTTGATGTAACTGGTTGCAGAGTACATGAAAGTTTATATATTTTTAAAGGGAATGGTTTAAAAGTTTAATTTTTAAATTGCAAACTATGTAGTTTGTTTTTAGATTTCTGTGTCCTCTCTGAAAAAAAAACATTTTTCTTAGAACAGAATTTTACTTGTTAAAAGTTTGTTCCTACAAAGCATCACATTTATCAGTTTTTCTTTCTTTCTTTCTTTCTTTGGCTTTAGATCACTCATGCTAGGTATGGCTCTCCTTACCCTTGGCCTCTGAATCATATTTTGGCCTACCAGAAACAGTGGGAAGTCAAACGTAAGATGAGAGCTATAGGATGGGGCAACAAGACTCTGGACCAGGTCAGTTCAGGTGGAACTTGACGAAGCCCTCAGTTTCAGTGCATTAAGAAGTTCGTTTTTCAGGGCTGGGGAGAAAGCATCATGGTTATGAAGAAGATTTTCATGCCTAAGATTCTTAGGTCCCAGTTTCAGTTCCCAGCACCATCATAGACCAGAGCTGAGAGTGCTCTGGTATTTCTCCGGGTGTCTCTCCTTGTATATTTCTCTCTCCCTCTCATTAAAATAAAATAAATGAAGTACTTAAAAAGTTAAAAAAAAAAGTTCATTTTTATTGTCTTCATTTGAAAAGACCTCAATAGCAGTAAAAAAAAATAATAAAAAATTTTTACCTTATTTCTATAACATGAAGTAGTTTTCTTTTTAAAAAAATTTTTTTTCGATATTTTATTTATTTGATAGAGACAGCCAGAAATTGAGAGGAAGGGAGAGATAGAGGAGACAGAGAGACACCTGCAGCACTGCTTCACCACTTGTGAAGCTTTTCCCCTGCAGGTGGGGACCGGGGGCTCGAACCTGGGTCCTTGCACACCGTACCATGTGCTCTCAAGCAGGTGCACCACCACCCAGCCCCAGTAGTTTTCATATTATAACAAATGCACAAGCTCACTAAAATTTCCCTTGAAATTGGTTTCACTGTTAACTTTTTGAAGAACATTCTTCTGGTTCTCTTGACATTTTCCTAAAATGGGATCATATTATACGTGCCACTTGTGACCTGATTCTTTTTCTTCCCCACTTAACAGTACATTTTAGGCGTCTTTTAGGCCAATAAATATAGATCAGCAGCATCAGGACTTAAAAAAAAAGTACTGTTAAATACTATACTTAATATACATTTTTTATGGTCTCAAATTTACCAAAGTAGCAAAATTAAAAATATATATCTTGTCACGGTCATGAATTTGAACATTGTTGATCTATTAATGTCTTATTTTTAAGGCTCCCCATAGTCATAGCTAGCCTATTCACTGATGTGTACCACTGGCCACAAGAGGGTCTGGGTAAATGAATAGGGATGGAGTGAGTAAGATCCATCTCTACCAGTGGGAAGACAGCTCGAATGCTTTTACTCACATGGGTCAGCTGTGTCATTTTTGTAACACATTCTTTTATATATACATATATATTTGTAATACCACTTAAATATGTGGATTCAGAAAAATGTATTTCCAGATAAAAGACTTTCTTGAGAATGTGCAGCTTAGTGTGTGTGTGTGTGTGTGTATTGATAGTGTATCACTTAATTGCAGTTGATATAAAGTAAATTTTCTCTTTGTTTCATATTTCATCTAAATGCATAGAAGAAGTATGTGATGTCTGTGTCTCTGTCTGGTTTAAATATGTTATAGAAGGTACCTAAACTCACATGTTTGTGTTGTAGAGTAAGTCTCACCACGTTTAATTGCTTTGCTGACTTAAGTACTTTTCTTTGGGACCCATCACTTGTGTTAGGTCTTAGAAGATGCAGACCAGTGCTTTCATGCACTTTCTCAGAGACTGGGAACACAACCGTATTTCTTCAATAAACAGTAAGAACTTTTTTTTTTTTTTTTTTTTGCTGTTTCATTTTTTGTTTGTTTGCTGTATTATCAGGTTACAAATCTATTTTATTCCTATCCAACAACAACGGCATCAATAACAATAATAATAACAAAACAACCAGGGCAACAAAAGGGAATAAATAAATATTTTTATTTAAAAAAATCTATTTTATTTTAAGAATACTGTTTTATCAATAAATACTGATGACAGCCAGGGATGCACCTTGGCGGTAAAAGTATACTGCATATGTCAGAGCAGAGCTGTGACTCTCTCATTATTAAATCTTTAAAAATATTTCTAGAAGTGTCATCTTGTAATTCAGTTTTGCCTTCCTAGACTAAGCATTTCTCGGGTTTGGAGCAGTGTGAGGCCATGGGAGATTAAGATCTCAACACTGGGGGGAGTTGGGTGGTAGCACAGCAGATTAAGCACACGTGGTGCAAAGCGCAAGGACCGGCTTAAGGATCCCGGTTGAGCCCCCAGCTCCCCACCTGCAGGGGAGTCGCTTCACAGGCGGTGAAGCAGGTCTGCAGGTGTCTGTCTTTCTCTCCTCCTCTCTGTCTTCCCCTCCTCTCTCCATTTCTCTCTGTCCTATCCAACAACAAAGACATCAATAACAACAACAATAATAACTACAACAATGAAAAAAACAAGGGCAACAACAGGGAATAAATAAATATTTTAAAAAACTTTTAAAAAACTTAAAAAAAAAAATCTCAACGCTGTATTTCTTGTCGTTTAGAGTTTCTTTTGAAGGGGTAGATTTCTAAGTTACTGTCTGATGTCAGAATATCATGATGTTCTGCTTGAGGTACAGTGTCTGGAATTATGACATCTTTAAAAAACTTCACTCCTGTGAGAATGCCATACATCAGAAAAGGTAACAGCAGCAAATGCTGGAGAGGGTGTGGGGTCAAAAGAACCCTCCTGCACTGCTGGTGGGAATGTCAATTGGTCCAACCTCTGTGGAGAACAGTCTGGAGAACTCTCAGAAGGCTAGAAATGGACCTACCCTATGATCCTGCAATTCCTCTCCTGGGGATATATCCTAAGGAACCCAACACATCCATCCAAAAAGATCTGTGTACACATATGTTCTTGGCAGCACAATTTGTAATAGCCAAAACCTGGAAGCAACCCAGGTGTCCAACAACAGATGAGTGGCTGAGCAAGTTGTGGTATATATACACAATGGAATACTACTCAGCTGTAAAAAATGGTGACTTCACCGTTTTCAGCCGATCTTGGATGGACCTTGAAAAATTCATGTTAAGTGAAATAAGTCAGAAACAGAAGGATGAATATGGGGTGATCTTACTCTCAGGCAAAAGTTGAAAAAGATGGGGGGGGGGGGAACAAGTAGAACCTAATCTGGAATTGGCGTATCACACCAAAGTAAAAGACTCTGGGGTGGGTGGGTGGGGAGAATACAGGTCCAAGAAGGATGACAGAGGACCTAGTGGGGGTTGTATTGTTATATGGGAAACTGGGGAATGTTCTGCATGTACAAACTATTGTACTTACTGTTGTATGTAAAACATTAATTCCCCAATAAAGAAAAAAATAAATAAATAAAAAGAAAAAAAGAAAAATGCTTGTATAAAAAAACTTTTTAAATTATCTTTATTTATTGGATAGAGACACCCAGATGTTGAGAAGGAAGGGAATGATAGAGAGGAAGAGAAACACCTGCAGCCCTGCTTTACCATTCATGAAGCTTTCCCCCTAGAGGTGGGGACTAGGGGCTTGAACCTGGGTCCTTGTGCATTGTAACACATGCACTCAACCAGGTGCACCACCATCGGCCCCGAATTATGACATCTCAGCAAGATTCTAAACTTCCGAAGTGCTGTCAAAATGTGAAGAGGAGCAGTGCTTACCAGATAGGGTGACACCCTGGGTCCAGCAAAAGCAGTAACAGTAAACTTTGGGAGGTAATGCTGGATAGACAACCATGGTTACAAACTTAACTTCTAGCAGTTAATGAAAATATATGTAAAGCGTAGAAATGAATCTGAAAATGTGTGTGTAACCTGAGTAATTCAGATTTCATTAAGACAAATTTTTGTACTTCAGAAAGGAATCTAGTGTAGTAATTCATTTTTTTTTACGTCATGATTTTAATAGCTCAGAATCATCTTAACTGTGATTCAAGTTAAAATGGGCATAAATGATTTTTTTTTTTGCAGAGCTTAGGCTTCACTCCTGCTTGATTGCAACACCATGGGCCTCTCAGTCATTTAGGTGCTCATTAGCGTGAGATAGAGGAAGAAATAGCATGCCACTGGGCCCATGTCCAGCGCCATCGCACCTCCACTGTGGCGCCTGGCCATACCCTAGTCAGTGAGCTGTCTCCAGCCCTAAAGTGTCATTTTTAAATTTCACTGGTTTGCTTAGGAGTTCTAACATTTTGGGGGCCAGGCTGTGGTACACTCAGTTGCGTGTACATGTGATGGCAGGCTCCGATCCGGGGTCCACACCCGCAGGGAACTTCACGAGCATTGGAGCAGTATGCAGGCATCTCTCTTTCTCTTCCCCTGTCTCTCCAGTTTCCCTCTGTCTCTATCTAAAAGTATATATTTTAAAAATTCTGAAATTGTGGTCTGGAAGGTGGCACAGTGGATAAGCACTGGACTCTCAGGCCTGAGATCCTGAGTTCAATCCCTGGCAGCACATATACCAGAGTGATGTCTGGTTCTTTCTCTCTCGCCTATCTTTCTCATTAATAAATAAATAAAAAGTCTTTTTTTAAAAAGTTCTGACATTTTCACTAAATTTTTTTCATTTGTTTTTTTAGATTGATAATTTTAGAAAAGCTTTATTTGATTTTACTCATTTATTTTCTGATGTTTTTATTGTTTGTTTTTGATTAGAGACAGAGAGCAGTTGAGAGGGAAGGGAGAGGTAGGAAGAGGGGGAGATACCTACAGCACTGTTTCAGCACTTTTGTGAAGCTTCTCCTGCTGCCAGTAGGGATGGGTTTGAACCCCCATCCTTGTGTCCTGTAACATGCACACTTTACTCGGTGTGCTACCGCCCAGCCCCCGATTTTACTTATTTCTTAATAGGAATTCATCATCTTTGTCATATCAAGCATCTTTTGTTAAAGATGGCATTTATGGCAAAATGAGTATGATGATAGCTTCAACTTAAGCTTTATTAATGTATACAGTGTGTAATACTAAAACAACAAATTGAGGTTTCTTGACGTCTGACCCAGAAAGTTCATAGAGTTGTAATCTTAAAATTTAGTTTTCTGTTTCAGTGGATGTTTCCCATGGAGATTTTGTCAGATACAGTCTCTAAAATTAAAGAAATATATCCAAATGTGTTAATGTGCACTTTTCTTTCTCTTTCTGATACCACAATTTACAGAAGTTGAAATCTCAGGAGAGATAGTCTTATTGTTAAGAGTGTGTTTTTCTGTTTAGTTACTTCCCTGTGCACGTTGTCAGGGAAAGCCAAGAGATCTGATAGCATCTGGCTTAAGACTTAATTTTTTTTTTTTTTAACTGATCAGCTTTTTGGGGAGGCAGTATGGTTTCTACTGCTTCATAGCACAGAGCCGTAGCTGTCTACATGTATATACTGTATAGACTCCGGTGAGTAACATGCATCATGTGTGCCTATACATGCTCTGTCATGGTTATCACCAGGAGTGTGTGGTTTCTCGTCACCACCATGTAACTGGACTCCCACTATTCATCTGACCTGCCCCTCCCCCTTGGAACCACCATCAAGCAGTAGGTTTTTGAGATAATTTAACCTCACATTTAGACAGATTAACTTTCTTGCTCATTAAGACTAGAGAATAGGTTTTCTTTTTAATCGATGCAACTTGTGTTGTGGCTAAGTTTTTCTCATCTTTTATCCATAGCAGGTATGATTGCCTTCTTACATCAGATTTGCATTGGAGACTGTTTGAAAAGACTGTTATTGTCCTGGTTGGAATTTCACAACTGTCCTAATTAGTGCCAGAACACCTCACTTTCTGCCAGAGGAAACAGCGCCCCCAGCTCCCTTGAGCCCCCCTTCCCCTTTAACTTTTATTGTCTTCAGAGCTACTGATATATGTCAAGATAAATATGAGGTGATCTCACTTTTGTAAAAGTAAAAAAGATAAATAAATAAAGCAAGTAAAAAGAGGCAAACATGAGTATGCCCTTGCTCTCCACCAGGATCCATTACATTTTCAGACTGTTGGTGACTAGCACACAGCCTACATCAGGCCATGTAGATTCAGCTCCCTGTCAGGTGGCTTAAAGTAACTGCTCAACTCCATTCCACTGAACTGTGTTTCTATTTCCCCCACATCTGTGGACAACTATTTTTTCACAAGGGGGGACAAAACATCAAATGGAGAGAGTCTTTTTTTTTTTTTTTTAATAAAAAGGAAATATTGAGAAAACTATAGGATAAGGGGGGGTACAACTCCACACAGTTCCCACCACCTGAACTATGTATCCCCTCCCTCCCCTGATAGCTTTCCTATTCTTTAACCCTCTGGGAGTATGGACCCAAGGTCATTGTGGGATGCAGAAGGTCTGGCTTCTGTAATTGCTTCCCCGCTGAACATGGGCATTGACTGGTCGATCCAGACTCCCAGCCTGCTAGAGAGAGTGTTTTCAACAAATGGTTTTGGGGAAACCTCCTGCGATATTTGGATATCTGTTTGCAGCAGGTGTCATTGTGACTCTTCCTTTTTCAGGCATGGCAGGACTAAGTTCCTGAGCACATTTATACCCAAACTCATTTCGTTCTCTTTTTTTATTGATATGGAACATCCATCAATCCTAGTGAAAGTGGTATCAGGGAATATAATAATCTTTCTCAGGTTTTAGTCCAAGCAACAAAGGTAATTAACCCCCTTTCCCCACCCCCAAAAAAAAAGAACTTGGAAAGAAAATTCTAAATTGGTGAGATACATGCTTTACGAAATATGGGTAGGGATATGGAAGTTGGTGTCTATATTATTTGTCACAAAATGCTTCAGTTCTGCATCATTTATCTATCTACCTTGTTCATCCTTGATTCTTATCAGTCAGTCATCCATTTGTCATGATTCAACTAGTAAGTCCACAAACACTTGTCTTTTTTTTTTCTCCAGCATTTTTGCTGGGGCTTGATATATCATGATTCCACTACTCTTAGTGGATCCCCCCCCTTTTTTTTTTAAATTGCCGGTGAGAGACTAATGAACTAGTCAAGTGTCCCTTTTCATGGCACTCCTATCAGCTGCCACTTGGATTCTCACACATGGTGAGACGTTCACTCTACCAAATGAGTGACCTCCCAACCCAGTGATTTTTAAAGAATTATTCTGTTACTTTCTAAAAACATGACCATAGATTGCACTTGTGACTTTATTAACGTTTCGTGAATGTGCCAATAAAAGGGAAGATTTTGAAGGAATGTTAGTAACTTATTGAGAAATCAAAATACCATAACACACCTTTCTTTGCAGGATATTATCTTTTTTTCTATTTAATTTGCTCATTCAGTAAACATGGATTCAGTTCTGTCAGTACTGTGCTATACTATATATATCAGAAACTCCAAGTTGAAACTAAATTATTCTGTGCAGTTAGGGTAGAATTTCTTAACTGACATTTTTTAATAGCTGAATAAAATGTTCTTACCATCCAAGTTCTCTGCTATTGTTACTTTTGCTTCTTTTGTTTTAGGCCTACTGAACTAGATGCACTGGTATTTGGCCATCTCTACACCATTCTGACCACACAACTGACCAATAATGAACTTGCTGAGAAAGTGAAAAAGTATACCAATCTCCATAGTTTTTGTAGAAGAATTGAACAGCACTACTTTGAAGATCGTGGTAAAGGCAGCTTTTCAATCAGATTGTGTTAGATTAATGTGTTATTTTAGTTACTACTTTTAAGTGTAATTTTTGAAATATGTTACTTGAGTGTAAGATAATATTCGAATCTTAAAGGCACTGCTTTTCAAAACCTCGAAACAGATTATATGACACAACCTACACATGAACTTTGTACTGTTATGTGTGTACCTGTTAAAAATCATTCTGAATGATGTTATTTGATATGCTGTACTCTGTATACTCAAATTTTGTTTCCCTGAAATATATGTGGACCTAAAAATAAAGCTTCAGCAACTGTGTGGATGGTATATTTGTTCTCTTGATCTTTGTGAAAGTCTCTCTCTGACCTTGTTTCTTCTTTTACCTGGAATATATTGTGTCTTTTCTTATGTGGCCCCCAAGGAATGAATGCAGGACCTCTCACGTGTAAGATAATGCCAGGCAACCTCCCTTATCTTTTTTTTTTTAATCCTAGAGAAGAGGGAGCCAGAAAGATAAGAGGGAGAGATAACCAGAAAAGAGATACCACAGCTTCCCTTCCCCGGTACCATCCATGGTACTCCCATGTGCGTCAGCACTCAAGCCCAAGCTTCATGTATAGTAGGTTGTGTGCTTTACTAGCTGAGTCCTATTGTTTCCTTTTTAAAAGGCAAATAATTTTGTGTTTTATACTTTCAAGATGGCATCACAATTCACATAGTAAACTTGCTCATGGGAACAATATTCTTAACAAGTATGCACTTAGACAAAATATGAATAACTAGAAGGCAACTGAATGTTGGAACAGTCTTGTTTTGTGTGACTAGCAAAAATCTTTATTTCATTCTTCTAATCTATGTTTTTTCCACATTTGTGTTTTGCTTTACTGCACTATGACTTTTAGCATGATGTTGAGTGCAAGTAGTGAGCATGGGTATTGCTGTCTTTAAATTTTTTTTCTTTATTATGATTTTCATATATCTGATGGGACAGAGAGATTTAGAGGGGAGAGATAGAAAAGGAGAGAGAAAGAGAGACACCTGCAGCACTGCTTCATCAGTTCTGAAGCTTACCCCCTGGAGGTGGAGACCTGGGGCTTGAACCTGGGTAAGGACTCATGATAGCATGTGTGGTCAACCAGATGCACCACCACCCAACCCCGTATTGTTTTTAAACATTAATTTTTAAAATATTTATGTTTGAGTGTTTATAGCAGCTGCATTTGTACTTGAAAACTGGGAGAAGCCAGTTTAAATCTAGAAGCCCCTTTACCAGGTATATAAGTTATGATATATTTAAACAATAGAATACTACTTACTAATACCAAAAGTGTAGGCTTTGTGTACAATATGAAATTCTAGAATAGGCCAAGTTAAGTCTATTGTGACTGTAGATCAGTAGATGTGTATCTTTTATTTTATTTTAACTTTTTTGAAAATTTGTTGAATTCAGAGAAGCACAAGGGGAAATTTTCAGTTAATGAAAAAGTTCCATATTTTGATTTTGGTGTTTGTTGTTTATAAGATGTTAAAACTAAGGATCCCGGTTTGAACCCTGGCTCCCCACCTGCAGGGGAGTCGCTTCACAGGCGGTGAAGCAGGTCTGCAGGTGTCTGTCTTTCTCTCCTCTCTGTCTTCCCCTCCTCTCTCCATTTCTCTCTGTCCTATCCAACAATGACAACAACAACAATAATAATAACTACAACAATAAAACAACAAGGGCAACAAAAGGGAATAAATAAAATAAAATAAAAATTAAAAAAAAGATGTTAAAACTATCATACTGCATTCCATTCTATTTAAATTTAAATCAACTCAGTATTATTGATTTAAATAAATTAATTTGGTGACACTTTCCATTATCTGTAGCTTATGTAACACAGGGATCACCCACTCTTCAAAAAGTACTGAATTTGAGGGAGACAGATTTTTTTTTGACTACGAATTCAATTACTTTTGCTATTATTTAGGTTGCCTATTATTTTATTTTATTTGTCGGATAGGACAGAGAAATTGAGAGGGGAGGTGGAGGGAGAGAGACACCTGCAGCCCTGCTTCACTGCTTGTGAAGCTTTCCCTCTGCAAGCGAGGCCCAGAGGTTTGAACCCAAGTCCTTGTGCTCTGTAATGTGTGTGCTTAACCAAGTGTGCCACCACCCAGCCCCTTAGGTTTCCCGTTTTTCATTTAAAAACAAAAATGAGTAATAGTGCTTTAGAATTTCAATTTAAGGCATTTCTCTCCACTTTTTTTTTTTTTTGCCTCCAGGGTAATTGCTGGGGCTGAGTGCCTGCACTATGAATCCACTGCTCCTGGCGGCCATTTTTCCTTTATTATTTTTCTATTCTATAGGACAGAGAAATTGAGATGGGCGGGGGGAATGGGGAGAGAGAAAGATAGATGCCTGCAAACTTGCTTCACTGCTCATGAAGCATCCCCAGCTGCTGGTGGGGAGTAGGGGCTTGAACCCAGGGCCTTGTACATAGTCTGTGCTCAACGGGATGCACCACTGCCCACCCTCCTCTCCACTTTTTATTAAGAGTTAGGAGTTACTGGGTTCATGAAAGAAGGGGCTTTTGTTTCATTATGCTTCTCGTAACTATAGTTGAACATTTTTTTTGTTGTTGTTGTTATCTAGAAAGCATATTCAACTGGTTATGGCCATTGCGAATCCATTAGCCTGTGACTTCAATAAGCCGTTTAAAACCACCAGTGTGTCCTGAAGCTCCGCTTCCCCAGAGCCCCACCCTACTAGGGAAAGAGAGAGGCAGGCTGGGAGTATGGATCGACCAGTCAATGCCCATGTTTAGCAGGGAAACAATTACAGAAGCCAGACCTTCCTCCTGCACCCCATAGTGACCGTGGGTCTATACTCACAGAGGGATAAACAATAGGAAAGCTATCAGGGGAAGGGATGGGATACGGAGATCTGGTGGTGAGGACTGTGTGGAGTTGTACCCCTCTTATCCTATGGTTTTGTTAATGTCTCCTTTTTTAAATAAATTAAAAAAAATTAAAAAACTAGTATGCAACCTTTGTATCTAGTACCAAATGATAACCATGCTGATGGTGCCACGTGGCCTTGGTTAACTCCTTTTTCTACCAACAGAGATGCTACTTTTGCTAGAGGTGTTAGCACAACTACATTTGTACCCAACTGCATTATTAGAGAAATGACCAGAAATAGCCATATATTGCTCTCCAGTGACCCATATTATAATGTTAAGTACATTGGCTTGAATTCTGTTTTCTCACGCATCCATCCAGTCAGTGACTATTTAAATGAATGCAAAAAGGATTTAGTGGTTTCTCTGCAGATACTTCAAACAGGCTTGGGAGGGAGGAAAATCTGGCACTGGTGTTCAAGTGGTGAGTATTACTGCGATGGGCTTAATGAAGCCTCGGAGGATCAGCTGGACTCTACAGAATGCTTCATTGCCTGTGGATTCCTTTCCTCACAAGCTGCGCAGAGCTTCAACACTTCGTCCAACAAATATCACCCACTTGTTTTGTAGGTCTCAAGGTTTTTTGTTTTTTGTGTTTTTTTTGCATTAGGTTGAAGGATTCATGGTATTAATCACGACTGAAGTTGTTATTTATCACCTGCTGGGTGAGAAATAATAATTTTGGTACTAGTGGGGCAGCAGGCCAGAGGTACCAAATTAAGTAAAACATCTAAACACTAGCAAGGATCATTTCTCTGATTAATGAATTGTTATAAAGAAAAAGTGCTACTCATTATCTGGTCTTACCAATACAAAGTGGGGATGCAAACAAAACAAGAAAACTCAGCTTGCTTAGACCAATTTTTCTGATTATTTCATTCCTTTCTTGCTTTTTTTTTTTCACTTTGAGCATATTTATGATGCTAACCAATTTTTTTTTTTTGCCACCAAATAAATGTATGTGTGTGTGTGTGTGTGTGTGTGTGTGTGTGTGTGTGTGTGTGTGTGTGTGCCCTTTAAGATATTAAAATGATTTTGAAAGGGTTGGGCAAGTTTGAATCGCCTTATATATGCTTTGTTCTAAAAAGTTCATTATACTTTTTTACTTTCAACTGAATATTGCTGAAGGTTATTATTTTAGAAATGGTAAAATTTTTTTTTGTCAATTCCAAATAAGAAAACTTCATTTATATTTTGAACCTTAGAGCAATCTTTACCTTTCATATTAGCTAATTACTTCTACTTTCAGTCATGAGTGGCTAACAGATTGGATTTTTCCTCTGTCTTAAACAGCTTGAGAAAACTTAGTAAAGATATTAAACATTGGCTTCCAGACATGAAAAAAACATCACTTTAGGACTTCAGTCTTGCATGAAGAGAAGCAGTGAATTCTTCAATTGCCCCAGCGTCTGCTTTGAGGGCATTTCCGGGTTGCAGCAAGAAGAGGGAAATCCAAAGAGTTGAGTAGTTTTCCCCGGTAAGGAAAACGAGCTCAGGATTCAAGTCCAGGGTACTGAGAATCTACATGCAGACTGGAGAGGAGAGAACCGAGCCGAGAACTCGGGAGAGCAGCAGTGGGCTCCCCTACTCCTCTTCAACTCATCACCACTTGATCAACATAAGAAGAAACCATCAAGACTAAAAAAAAGACTATTGGAAAAAACAAGAGGGGGGCACACATTACTATGGACAAGGACCTGAGTTCAAGCCTCCTCCCGGCCTACAGGGGAGGAAGCTTCATGAAGGGCTGCAGGTGTCTCTTTGTCTCTACCTCTCTACCTCACCTTCTTAATTTCTATTTGTCCTAAGGGGGGGCGGGAAGAAAGGAAAGGAAAAGAGGTTGCCCCAAGAAGTGATTCATAGTGCCAGCACTAAGCCCCAGCATTAAGCATGATGGCAATTAAAGAAATAAAAGGGATCAGGCGGTAGCGCAGCGGTTTAAGCGCACATGGTGCAAAGCGCAAAGACTGGCGCAAGGGTCCGGGTTCGAGCCCTGACTTCCCCACCTGCTGGGGGGTTGCTTCACAGGTGATGAAGCGGGTCTGCAGGTGTCTATCTTTCCCCCTCTCTGTCTTCCACTCCTCTCTCCATTTCTCTGTCCTGTCCAACAATGATGACATCAATAACAACAATAACCACAGCAACGATAAAGCAACAAGGGCAACAAAAGGGGGGAAAAAAAAGCCTCCAGAACAGTGGAGGCAACAAAAAAAAAAAAAAAAGAAGGGGCCAGGCAGTGGCGCACCATGTAAAATGCACATAATACGAAGTCCAAGGACCTGCGCAAGGATCCCAGTTCGAGCCTCTGGCTCCCCACCTGCAGAGGAGCTCACTTCACAAGCGGTGAAGCAGGTCTGCAGGTATCTATCTCTCTACTTCTCTGTCTTCCCCTCCTCTCTCAACTTCTCTCTTGTCCTATCCAAAAAACTGAAAAATGGCCACAGGAGCAGTGCATTCATCATGCAGACGCTGAGTGCCAGCGATAACCCTGGAGGGGAAAAAAAAAAAGAAAGCAATAAGAAAGGTCTTTAGAGATCACTGAAGACAGAATGGTTTGTTACTCCCCTGTGCCCCACTCATAGTGGAAAGATCACCCTACAACGTGGAGCATCAAGTGGAGTCTTCAAAAAGGTGCTGCCAAAACAGAATTTGGACTGGGGTTGGTGTACTGTGCCAAAGTAAAGGACTCGGGTTGGGGGTGGGGCAAGGTTCAGGTCCTGGAACATGGTGGCAGAGGAGAACCTAGAGGAGGTTGAACTGTTATGTAGAAAACTGAGAAATGTTACACATGTACAAACTACTTTATTTTACTGTTGACTGTAAACCATTAATTCCCCCAATAAAAAAAGCATGAAAATGGAGGGTGTGTTGTTCAGAGGGATAGTGAAAATTAGATCTAGACTGACCGTTTCCTGGACCTGCTTAGCAAAACTGAAGTTACTTAAATGAACCCAAAATGTCTGAAGTAATCTAAAATAGTTTGTCAGTAACTGCATTTCGAAATAAAAGCTTAAAAATATTAGGAAACATATAACTCTCCAGCATCCAATAGCATAAAATCTACAATGTCACATCTGAGGAAAACTTACTAAGTGTGCAAAGAAACAAGAGGAGAAAGATTAGTGTCATCACCAGGAATGACACAGATGAAAGAATCTAGTAGATAAGGATGATACAGGCCTAAAATAAATATCCTTTTTACGTTCTAGAAGGGAGACCACAAAATGCTATCTAAAGTAAGTGTTATTACAGATAGACTGTTGATGTTTGGACTTTTGAAAGTGTGGTAGGGATGAAATAAATGTAAACAAACCAAGATTAGTATGGTTGGTCTTTCAGAAGATGTATTTCAGTAACTACATCAAGTTTTGAAAAATTTGTATTCTCAAAGAATAGGGAAAGAAAGTTATCTTGAATGGCAAATTGAGAGGCTGAACCTTATATTCCAACTTATATTATCAATTAAGATTAAAATATATAAAGGAGATAGTGTAGACTTCTGTCAATTTGATTTGGTCTGTTGTCAAAACTTTAAAATGTAGATGACAGTTACTATTGGTTAATAATATATTTCTTCTATAAACATTGTTTTAAATGTTTTTCTTTATTGATGAGAGATAGAAAAACTGAGCTGGAAGGGGACATCTGGAGAGAAGATGAGAGACCACTGCTTGATCTCTTGTGAATCCCCTGTGAAGTGGGGGTTGAGGGTTGAATCTGGGTCCTTGCACATGGTAATGTGTGTTCAACTGAATGAGCCACCACTTGGCCCCCTATAAACATTGTTTTAAGTGGTTTCTATTAAATGTCAGTGAATACCAACTCTCTGTATAACTAATCAGAAAATAATGTGTGAAATCAAAGCATGGCTTCTAAAAGAGCCCCTCCTTCGCCAAAAAAAAAAAAAGACTTGTTCTAAGCTCCTGGATTAAAGAGGCTGCCAAGAGAAAGATCTGAGAATAAATTAGAAGAACTGACAGGGCTGGTAAATAATCAGATGAGATGAAAGAAAAGAAGCATTACTGATTTTGATTCTCCATGGTGGAAAAGATAAAGTTGACTGAACTTTCAATTCATGGGACATGGACAATTTGGAAGTTGGTTTTGGACATTTTGAATTGGTTATCCAAATGGAAATGTCCAGTAGGCAGGTGTTTGTTTTTTTTTTTTTAATTTTTTTTATTATCTTTATTTGCTTATTGGATAGAGACAGTTAGAAATTGAGAGGACAGGGGAGACAGAGAGGGAGAGAGAGACAGAGAGACACCTGCAGCACTGCTTCACCACTTGTGAAGCTTTCCCCATGCAGGTGGGGGCCAGGGGCTCGAACTCAGGTCCTTGTGCACTGTAACATGTGCACTCAACCAGGTGCGCCACCACCTGGCCCCTGTTTTGTTTTTTTTTTAACTTTATTTTATTTGATAGAACAGAGAGAAACTGAGAGGGAGGGAGAGAGAGAGAGAGGAGAGACAGCTACAGCACTACTTCATAGCTCATGAAGCTCCCCCTGCAGGTGGGGACCATGGGCTTGGACCTGTTTCTTGTGTATGGTAGTAATATGTGCCCTTAATCAGGTGCACCACCACCTGGCCCCTGGTAGGCAGTTTAATAAGACAGTAGTCACCACAATTCTAACTTAGCATCTCTCTCAAAGAATTTTTCCTACATTAGAGGGTACAGAGACATATTCAGTGGCCATGCCCTTAATATTTTTAGCATATAGGGGAACTAAAGGCTGGGAATAAGGGAGGGGTGAACTGAGTGTAGCTTAGCTCTGCCAACCTTAAACATGCTCATTTTAAACCAGGGAAATTAAACTTGTCAGGATAAGCTCCTCCGGGGCTGCTGGCCACATCTTAAATCCTCCCCAATATAAACACACACACACACACACACACACACACACACACACCCATCGTATTTGTTTCTCTATAATTTCATTCTCACCATATGTATGTTTCCATTTTCTTCCCTCTTGTCTTTAGTTACAAGAATTACAGGTAATCAGAAATGGCAAATACTGATAGAAATTCTGTTAACTGCCTGCTATTATTTTCAACTGAGAGTATTCAATTTTGTGGAAGTCAGATCATATGGAGTCACTGCTAAGGTGACATTGGTGGCTTCAGTTTCCCTTACTCTTATTAGCATGACTGGTCCTAAGTAGAAGATGCTTTCTTTTTTGGTATATAAATGATTTTTTTTGATTTTTTTAAATTAAAGTTAGGTGTTTTTATTTTCAGTTCCATGCTGGGAAACATTTTTGTTTATCCAAATATGGTAAATGGTAGAGGACAAAAGCCAGCAGATCACATCCTCAAGCCCCACCCCCATCTGCCTACTGAAAAGGGATGAGGGCTTCTAGGACCATGTGAATTTTACAGGGAAATATAGCCTATCTGTTTCCGATAAATTTACAGTTGACTCATTAAAGTGTGTGGTTTTGTAAGAATTATTTGATGTCTAAACAGATCCTTTTGGGACCATCCTTAAACTTCTCAGTCCTCCTCTTGTATTGCTTCCTCTCCCTCCCTGATAAAAGAAGAGGGAAAGACTCCATTTTCCCTTGAATCAAATGTCTGGATTTGGTAGAGGTCTTAAAAGTGTTTCCTTCCTTCCTTCCTTCCTTCCTTCCTTCCTTCCTTCCTTCCTTCCTTCCTTCCTTTCTTTTTCCCCTAAAGACACTGTCTCAATAGTTTAGGAATTATTTTAGGCTCTCACTCAACTTGTCTGTGTGTGCACGTAATTGTACACACATATACACCGAGGAAACTTTGTATCCATCAAATTGTATCTAGATCTATAGATGAGTGTCTTACCACATCATTCTGCAGGGACGACAATTCCCCTTACTTCTAGTCTACAGTAATGCCAAGTCCTAAAATTAATGACTAACCCTTCTAGTTGTAGGTGTCACTTTCTTTTGTTTTAAGTGGTGATAAGAAATATGCCTTATACTACCTTCTCTTCCAAAGGAACAAAAATGTGCCGCATTTCGGAGGCACTTGGCACAGCAGTTAACCAGGGGATAAAATAGTGCCCTTGTTTCCCCCTTTATCAAAATATATTCATTCCAGATTTCAAATTGCTGTTTTTGAGTCCTAAATCTCTACCCGCACTAATATCTGTGGGTCAGACTTTGACCCTGATTGGAACAAAATCTGGAGTCGGATATTCACACCAGCGCGCCTGGGTCTCCTTGCGTGTCAGAAGCCATATTGCTGCAAATGCCTCACACACCTTGGAGCGCTGCTTGTGGAACTGATGAGGGAGAGCACAGTGCAGCGCGCAGGCCTGGTAATCACAGGACTGAGGAAACACATACATCATCTGCCACACAGGTTGGCATTTCAAGTAAAAAACCTTCACACTGTGTAGGATGTTGGACAAATGATGGCCATATGCATGTTTGTCTGGGTGCAGATGGCTCCACGCTCTCGGAGAGGAGAAAGCTGAGCTCAGCTCTTTTTGCAGACAGTTTAATATTGGTGACACAGTTTATGTCCTCTGCGAAAACAATAATGGAGGGGAAAGTGACATAAATTATTTGCAAATCGTTTGACATATGCAGGGCATTGTCCTTGCAATAATCACCATCAGTCTGTCAGTTTAAGATATGAACCGTGCCACTGCCATTTTATATCACCGTGGTAAGCTTTCACATGTTGTAATTTTGCAGATTTGTTCTTTGAAGAACCACCACACACAAATCAAATTGGATTATGTTTAGTCATGTACTGTATCATGCGCATTGCTTAGATAAAGCTAAAAAATATACATTCTAGGAGATGGGAATCTCACAGGCGGTTTACTGTTCCACATCTGGGTGAGGCGATAGTTAAGTAAACTTTTCCATCTATTAATCAGTTTTGGTTCATGTTTCAAGTTGGTGAAGTTATTATTTTTTTAGGATGACGATGTTCATTTTTTCACTATAAAGACATGTAGAATTTGTAGAAGGTGAAGATGGCTCATCTTGAGACTTTGCAAATATGTCTTCTAATAAATTTAAGAAATGTTCAGGGAGTCACGAGGTAGCGCAGCGCGTTAAGTGCACGTGGCACAAAGCACAAGACCAGCATAAGATTCCCAGTTCGAGCCCCTGGCTCCCCACCTGCAGGGGAGTCACTTCATAAGTGGTGAGCAGGTCTGCAGGTGTCTATCTTTCTCTCCCCCTCTATCTTCCTCTCCTCTCTCCATTTCTCTCTGTCCTATCCAACAATGACAACATCAATAACTACAACAATAAAACAAGGGCAACAACGAGAATAAATAAAAAATATTTTTTAAAAATTTAAGAAATGTTCTTGCTATCTTGTGGCCACCACCCAGTGATGGTATTATTGGTTCCCTTTTGAAGTCCAAGAAAATGACTACATGTGGGGGTTAAATAATAGACAGTGTTGGTCATGTTTTTAACTTACAAACTAAGTGAAATTTTTTCTTGTAATTTTTTTATTATCTTTACTTATTTATTGGATAGAGACAGCCAGAAACTGAGAAGAAGGAGGAGACAGAAAGGGAGATAGGCAGAGAGACACCTGCAATACTGCTTCACCACCTGTGAAGCTTTCCCCATGCAGGTGGGGCCTGGAGTCTTGAACCTGCCACCTTGAACACTGTAACATGTTCACTCAACCAGGTGCGCCACCACCTGGCCCTGAAACCCTTTAAAAAATATTTTATTAAAAATATCTTATTTACTTTTTTTTTAACTTTTTTTAATTTTTGATTTTATTTATTTATTCCCTTTTGTTGCCCTTGTTGTTTTATTGTTGTACTTATTATTGTTGTTGTCGTTGTTGGATAGGACAGAGAGAAATGGAGAGAGGGAGTGGAAGACAGAGAGGAGGAGAGAAAGATAAGACACCTGCAGACCTGCTTCACCGCCTGTGAAGCGACTCCCCTGCAGGTGGGGAGCCGGGGTTCGAACCGGGATCCTTATGCCGGTCTTTGTGCTTTGCGCCACCTGCGCTTAGCCCACCGCACTACAGCCCGACTCCCTTACTTTTTTTTTTTTATTGAGAGAGGTATACGGAGAAAGAGACCAGAGCATTGGTTAGCTCTGGCTTATGGTGGTGCTGGAATTGAACCTAGGACCTCAGAACCCTAGGCACGAGTTTTTTGCATCACTGTTATGCTGCCATCCCAGCTCCTAACAGGCACTATATATTTTTTAATTAATTTATTTATTGCTGGATAGAGACAGAGAAATTAAGAAGGGAGGGGGGAGAGAGACAGAGAGACACCTGCAGCCCTGCTTCACCACTCGTGAAGTTTTCTAACAGGTACTCGTTACTGACTGGGTTCATGGTGCCAGCTGATATTGAAAACTGTGTGTTACAGATAACCATACATATCAAATGTTATAAAGACTTCATAACCACTGCTCTGTTGCCTGTATTTGGACCAATTTAAAGTGAACTTTAGAGTTAGTTTTTCAGTTTCCCAGCATTTCTGAGAACATTATACATTCTAAGTCAGGGCATTCAGATATTGAGTGCAAGATTTCTAATGAGAAATATGATTTGTTTTAATTTGGAAAAGTTTCTTTCACTCAGTTATGTCAGCAAAACTGTACCTGCCTTCTCTCATCACATAGCCTTTAAAACGAGACTTACTACATTTTCATCTTTGGAACAGCATTTTTTAAATTTAAGGCAGCCATTATCACTATGCTATTTTATGTCTGTACTGTTAAGTGCAGTGCAGCAAACATTATGAATTGTTTTAATGTATCTGGAATGATGCACTTAAATGGTGCATGAGGGAATTTGAGACTAGGTTTAGATGCTCACAGAAAGTCTCGTGGTAAGATTAAATGGGAATATTATTGGCATCTAAGAAAGGTGAAAATAAAACAAAAATCTAAATTTAGTGAAGATGAGGATGAAATAAAATATGATAAGACCAATGTGTAAAGATGGCATCAGTTTTTGTTTGTTTTCTACTATCTTCCTGTAAACTTGACTGACCCATTTCATTTGGAAATTGTTGCCTATATGAAGATAAGTGACCTCTGTGTCTAACCTCCCACTGAACCCTGAGCACTTCAGATTCTGTAGTTCTGTCCAGTCTTCTATTTCTCTATTTCTCCCTCAGGCTACTGTCTTCAGCTTTCCTGTTGCTCCTTTATTTTCCTGCAGTTCTCAATCCAATTTCTGTTACAAAACATTTGGACAATTTCAAGATGACTGATTTGATTATTTACTTTCCCAGTTACACTGCCAGGTCTTTGAGATCATGTCAGGCTCACAGATACTCAGGAAAATATTTATTGAATTTAATTGAATCACATTTGGCTCATTTTTTCCTTCTCATCTTCATTTCCAGTACTGTCTAACTATTCTTATGAATTACTGCTAAAAATCTCTCCCATCATCTTTTTTTCTTTTGCCTTGTTCCTGGTTGAAACACATGAACTTACAAAAAAAAAAAAAAAGTTGGTGGTAGGTACAGTGTGAAGCTACATATTTGTCATCTAAATCTTATTAATCCATTATTAAGTCACACACACACACACACACACACACACACACACACACACACACACACACAC
The DNA here is from genome assembly GCF_950295315.1 of Erinaceus europaeus. Taxonomy (NCBI): domain Eukaryota; kingdom Metazoa; phylum Chordata; class Mammalia; order Eulipotyphla; family Erinaceidae; genus Erinaceus; species Erinaceus europaeus. Next base: position 15,264,170 of record NC_080179.1, on the reverse strand, counting down.
ACACGATGAAGCAAATTTCCAAATTTCTAAAATTAAGATTAGGGCCAGGTGGCAGCTCACCCAATATAAACTTGCTGCCAGGCTTGGAGACCCAGGCCCAAGCCCCCCGCTCCCACTTGCAGGGAGGAAGCTTCATGAGCAGTAGAGCAATGTTGCAGGTGTCTCTCCTCTTCTCTGTCTCTCTCCCCTCTCTGGTTTTCTCTCTAGCACTGTCTCTCACCGTCTATAAAACATGACTGCCAGAGGTGGTGGAGTTGTGCAGGAACTGAGTCCCAATGATAACCTAGGTGGCAAAAAAAAAAAAAAAATTGCATGCCTTACTTATTTTTTCTTTGTGTGGAGCTAGGGCTTTATGCACTGGAATTTCCCCAGGTATGTGACACTTCCATGTGGTGCAGGGGCTTGAATCTGGGTCCCACACAAGGCAAGGCACATACCTTACCTGGTGAGCTATCTCTTCAGTCTTGCACCTGTGTTCTTGAGGGATAGTTATTTATGTTTTTTTTTTTTTTTAGAAAAAAACATTTATTTATGAGAGAGCACATATAAATTGAAAGGGGAAGGGGGGATATAGAGGAGGAGAGAAACCTGCAGCACCATTTCAGCACTCATGAGGCAGCGCCTCTGCCGATGGGGACCAGGGGCTAGAGCCTGGGCCTTGCACATTCTGACCTGCGCTACTGCCTGGCCCCTATTTATTGTTTTCTTTACTGATAAAGTCTTTTCCTTGTTCTAACATTAAGGTGATTGATGTTTGTCTTGTAAAATTATTTTAGGGAAATTTCCCCCTCCTCTACTTTATATATAGGGATGGTATTACTTCTTTGAAGTAATAAACACACACTTAATATTGTTAAACCACCTGATGGCTTCCCTGGTTTATGATATGAAGTGTCCCTTCTCTAGCCATTGTCGTGGCGTCTCTGTGTCTGATGTTAAGGTAGCAGCGGCAGTCAGTCCATCCCCTTCCCTCTGGGGTCACAGCCATGTGCTGCTTGCTGCTCTCTCTGAAAACAGTTGTTCCCTACATTTTATCCTGTTTTATGGTTGCTTGCCATGGGCACATAAATCTGGTACCTGCTAAGCTGCTAATTTGTTATGATCAGAGGTAAGGTGTTTTCTTTGCCCATTGAATTTTTATTCCAGTGGGTACAAACCTATAGATAAAGTCTCCATTTCTGGGGCATTTTGAAAGTTAATTTTTCTGGGGCAGGTGTTGTATGGAAGAGTAAATGGGGTAAAGGTCATTTGGGAAGTTAGAACCTGAGTGTAACATTATGAAATGTCTATTTTGAAAACTGGGAAGAGAAGACACCCAGGGAGAAAAATGGAAGAAACAAGGATGGATTTTACTCTTATACTGATGTGATTTTTAAAAAATATTTATTTATTATTTGGTAGAGATAGAGAGAAATTGAGTGTGGAGGGAGAGATAGAGAGGAAGAGAGATGGAGAGTCATCTGCAGCCTTGCTTCACCACTCTGCAAGTGAGCCACCAGGGGCTTGAACCTGGGTCCTTGTGCACTGTAATGTGTGAATTTAACCGGATGTATCACTGCCTGGCCCCTGTACTGACCTGATTTTATGTGTCTTGTTGCGGCTTTCAGCAAGGATTTGCCCTAACTTTGGCACGTATTATTCCCCCCCCCCCAAAAGAACAGAATTGTCTGCTGCCCTTTGAGACAGGAAACGATGGCTTGGATCCAGTCTTGGATACATGTAGCAGACTGACCTGACACGAGTGGTGATATCAGACGGCCTGCTGTGGACCAGCTGCCCTGTGGGGGCAGAGGGAAATAGGAAAATAAGATAGCACATTGAAGTGCAGTCTTTTTTCTTGTTTGTTTTTGTTACGGGAATATCTGTATTTTAGCTCTCCAGTGTGACGGCACAAATGTAGGTAAAGAAGGAGACCAAGGCCACATGGAGGACAGTTATTTCCCATTAACTGGTTTCACGGGTTGCATTGGATGGACCATCCTGTGGTGCATCCCGTGAGTACCCATTCATTGGGGAAACTGACGGTCCTTCCTATCCAACTGAATCCACATAGATCCCAGTCACTTTCAAAGCCAGCAACAAGCAGCTCCTGACAGCTTTCAAGCTGTTGGTCCTGCTCTTAATGTTGTCAACAGCTTTCAAGCTGTTGGTCCTGCTCTTAATGAGTCCTCCAACTTAATGTTGAGGAGCTGTCCTTTGCCAAACGCGTTCTTATTGGTCAATTGGCGATACAGCATCAGGCAGATGTTATTTGCCGCTATGTTCCATCGCTGGGGAGCCAGAGACGACCCGAACTGCCCCTGCGGCTACAGACAGACTATGACCCACATAGCCAACGACTGCCACCTCGCCAGATTCAAAGGAGGTCTCGAAACTTTACATCAGGCTCAACCTGACGCTGTTGACTGGCTACGGAAGAAGGGCAAACGCTAGAAGAAGAAGAACTGGTTTCAGGTGGATTCCTACCAGATCCAAATAACATTCTACTTCAGCGCCCAGGCTTTTGTCTTTTTCAAGCAGGGCGCGGCACAAGCTGATTGGTTACAGGGTCCACCAGGTGCTGACAATATCAAAAGGGGAGAGGAGATTGGCCACAGAGTCCAACGAGGTTGCCAGTGGTGATACTGGAATGCGGAAGTGAGAGTCGCCCATTTGCAGTGGTTTTCTCTCTGAAGTGGCTTTCTCTGGTATCAATTCAACCTGGGTTCAAAGCTGATGCTTGTGCTTCCTAGTGATCAACTTTGGGAACTCAGTTTTTCCATTTATAAAATGCGAATTAGGGTGGGTGGATAGCATAATGGTTATGCAAAAAGACTCTCATGCCTTAGTCTCCAAGATCCCATGTTCACAGGTCCCTGCACCATCATAAGCCAGAGCTGAGCAGTGAGTGAGTGAGTGAATGAATGAATGAATGAATGAATGAATAATTTTACAGTGTCTACAGGTGCCAGGTGCAGGTGTAAGTAGAGATGACACAATTTATACCATGTCTGGTCTTTGTCATTCATTGACTGACACATCTAGATGTAAAAGCTGAAATCTTGGCTTAACTATGTACTGTTGAAGAAATTCACATTTAATTTATATTATATTTTATTTAGAACTAGACTACTATAAAGCTAGACTTTGTAAAGGCACGTTGATAGACTGGCATTGGAAACAAAAACTGGCCAAGTAGAGGGAGAATGCCAGGTAAACCTCCTCTCTTTGAAACTGTGGCTGCCTGATATGACTGGCAGGGAGATGATTTTGACCAGTGAATCATCTGAATTTAACTATCAGTATTCTGTCAGCAGTTCATATGATAAAAGTGATTTTGGAAAATATAAGGATAGCTTCAAGGACTCACACCACCACACTATTTCTGATGGCCTTGCCCTTTGAAACAATACAGAACAATTAATACATGTTATAGACTTCCAAGTGCAAGCAAGATGAGATCCCAGAGGCAACAAGGTTGAAACCCTTCACCCCTCTACCTGATTGCCCCTAAGTCCCCCACTCCTGGTTTGCCAGGCATCCCCTTCTTTTTCCTCCCTTGGTAGGGCAGAGAGAAATTGAGAAGGGAGGGAGAGAAAGAGACACTTGTAGCTTGGCTCATGAAACTTCCTCCCTGCAAGTAAGGAACACAGGCTCGAACCCAGATCCTTGCACATAGTAACATGTGCTCAACTGGGTGCACGGATGCCCAGCTGGGCCTCCCCCAAGAAAACGTGTATAAATATTCACACTAGAGGTCCTAAGAGGTTAATTTGAGTGATATAGTGGCCTTTACTGCAGGTTCAAGCAATAGTCACTAACCTGTTTTTTTTTCTTCCTCCTGTGAAAGCTGGTGTGACAGTGTTAAGCTTTCTCTGGTACCTGGCAGTTACTTCATATTCAGCTGCACTTTTACAGAGAAGCTCTTTGAAGATGGAAATAGATTCAGGAATGTCCCTTGCTTTCCTCCAACAGATATAAATGGAATTCTTACTGGGAATAGTGACAACCAGTACTCTGTTTTGCTAGGCTAGAGATCATCATCACTTTTCTGAGACCCCAAAGGTAAATCTTTCAAAAAAATATCATTTCTGATCTTATCTAATGCAAATTGTGCTAGAAGGCAGTCAACACTTTTAAGTATGGTATATAATATCGGGATTAGTTATTCAAATAAATCATGCTGGAGTTATTGACTCGTCCGTTCCACACACTTGTGGTGACTCAGGCACAGCCGGGTCACAGGAAACTTGCAGGGGCTGGGTGTAAGCTCAGAACCTTGGTGGTGGTCGTGGTACGGAACTATAGCCTTGTAATTTTATGATCTTGCAAACCACTACTAAATCACTAATGAAAAAAATTAAATGTAGTTTCTTCTCATAAGCAAGATTAGTGAGTTCAAGGAAGAAACAGGACTGTTTTTTCCTACTATAAACCCTTCTATAGAATTCTTTAAAATAATAGTTATGTGCTATATATGTTTAAAATATTTATTTTTTTATTGCTGGACAGAAATAGAGAGAAATTGAAAGGGGGAGATAGGGAAAGAGACAGAGAAACACCTGCAGCCCTGCTTCACCACTCATGAAGCTTTCCCTCTGTAGGTGGAGACCAGGGGCTTGAACCTGGGTCCTTTTGTACTGTAATGTGCGTGCCTAACCAGGTATGTCACCACCTGGGCCCTATTTTTATATTTTTTCATTTTTTAAATTTATATATTTATTTTATTATTTAAATTTCTTTATTGGGGAATTAATGTTTTACATTTGACAGTAAATGCATAACATTTCCCAGTTTTCCATATAATAATACAACCCCCACTAGGTCCTCTGTCATCCTTCTTGAATCTGTATTCTCCCCACCCACCCACCCCAGAGTCTTTTATTTTGGTGCAATATGCCAATTCCAGTTCAGGTTCTACTTGTGTTTTCTCTTCTGATCTTGTTTTTCAACTTCTGCCTGAGAGTGAGATCATCCCATATTCAGCCTTCTGTTTCTGACTTATTTCACTCAACCTGAATTTTTCAAGGTCCATCCAAGATCGGCTGAAAATGGTGAAGTCACCATTTTTTATAGCTGAGTAATATATATATATATATATATATATATATATATATATATATATATATCACAACTTGCTCAGCCACTCATCTGTTGTTGGACACCTGGGTTGCTTCCAGGTTTTGGCTATTACAAATTGTGCTGCCAAGAACATATGTGTACATAGATCTTTTTGGATGGATGTGTTGGGTTCCTTAGGATAGATCCCCAGGAGAGGAATTGCAGGATCATAGGGTAGGTCCATTTCTAGCCTTCTAAGAGTTCTCCAGACTGTTCTCCACAAAGGTTGGACCAATTTACATCCCCACCAGCAGTGCAGGAGGGTTCCTTTGACCCCACAACCTCTCCAGCATTTGCTGTTGTTACGTTTTCTGATGTATGACAGGAGTGAAGTGGTATCTCATTATTGTCTTTATTTGCATTTCTCTGACTATCAAAGACTTGGAGCATTTTATCATGTGTTTCTCAACCTTTTGGATTTCTTCTGTGGTGAATATTCTGTCCATGTCCTCCCCCCATTTTTGGATGGGTTTATTTGTTTTCTTGTTGTTGAGATTTGCAAGTTCTTTATATATATTCTGGTTATTAGCCTCTTGTCTGATGTATGGCATATAAAGATCTTCTTCCATTCAGTGAGGGGTCTCTTGGTTTGGGTAGTGGTTTCTTTTGCTGTGCAGAAGCTTTTTAATTTGATGTACTCCCATAGGTTTATGCTTGCCTTAGTCTTCTTTGTAATTGGATTTGTTTCATTGAAGATGTCTTTAAAATTTATGTGGAAAAGAGTTCTGCCAATATTTTCCTCTAAGTATCTGATAGTTTGTGGTCTAACATACAATCCTTGATCCACTTGGAATTTACTTTTGTATTTGGTGAAATATAGTGGTTCAGTTTCATTCTTCTTCATGTTTCAATGCATTTTTTCCAACACCATTTGTTGAAGAGACTCTGCTTTCCCCATTTAATAGTCTGGGCACCTTTATTAGTTTTATTTGGATTCAATTTCTGATGCACAATGGGAAATAATGAAGAAATATTTTTGTGTCCACTAAAGAATATCAGACTACTCATGAAATGGAGTGGCTGGCTGGGCAGTTAGTCTCCTTAGGCTCAAAGATAGCTCAGGTAATTGAAAATGAATTATGCATGATAATCCGTGATGGTGAATCACCTTGGTGTTTTTACTACCTGTTATGTTCTTAATTTAAATATGTGCTTAATCATACATATTCTATGCCCTTTATAGGAAGCTATTTGTAAAATGAGACACACATATTCTGTCTGCATTGCCCTTATTACACTAAGGATTTTATTTTTCTTATTACTGACTTAAAAAATAATTTGTTCATACTAGTGTAGTGCCGGTGGTTTCAACCATTTATCCTATTGCAAAGGAGACTCCTCAACACACATATAATTTCAAAGTCCAGACAACAAATAAACCTCTCTGAACTTGCCTGTCTAGAAGCACAAGGACCGCAACAGTTATTCTTTCTTTTTGTCTGTTTGTTTTTTTGCTTAGTTTAGTTTTCTTGGCAGATTTTGAACATATTAGAATATATAAACTAGGTGGATTCACATTCCTTTTTAAAAAATTTATTTTATTAGTGATTAAATAATGGTCGACAAGACTGTGGGATGAGAGGGGTACAATTCCATATAATTCCCACCACCAGAGTTCTGTATCCCATCCCCTCCATTGGAAGCTTCCCTATTTTTTATCCCTCTGAAAGTATGGACCCATCTTAATGGGGTGCAGAAGGTGGGAGGTCTGGCTTCTGTAATTGCTTCTTTGCTGGACATGGGTGTTGACAGGTTGATCCATACCCCCAGCTTGTTTCCATCTTTTCCTAGTGGGATAGGGCTCTGGAGAGGTGGAGTTCCAGGACACTTTAGTGAGGCTGCTTTTATCCTCCCTATCTCCTTCCTCCTCCTTCTCCAGAGTGCTGTTCAGCTGTGGTTTATGGTGAGGCCAGGGATTGAACCTGAGACTTCAGAAACTTAGGTATAAAAGTCTTTAGCATAACCAATGTGCTATCTCCTTTGCCTTATTTGAGATGTTTAGTAAGATCAGTGGATACTTGTTTTCTTTTTTTTTCTCCTTTTTTTGTTTGTTTTAAAAACATTTTGTTTATTGTATTTTTTAAAAGTATTTTTATTTATTTATTATTTGTTATAGACAGAGAGAAATTGAGAGGAGTAGGGAGATAGAGAGAGAGAGAGAGAGAGAGAGAGACACCTGCAGCCCTGCTTCACCATGTTTGAAGCTTTCCCTCTGCAGGTGGGGACCAGGGGCTTGACTCTAGGTCTTTGTGAGCTGTAATGTGCGCTTAACTGGATGCACCACCACCTGGCCCCTGTATTTATTGTGTTCTTTTTAATTGGGGGATTAATGGTTAAATAAATGTAAATGTAGTTGTTGGTATATGTGTAAAATTTCTCCATTTTCTGCAAAGCCTAGGTTCTCCTCCACCATCATGCACCAGGACATGAAAGCCCTCATCCCCCCCCCCCCCCGCAGAGTTCTTTACTTTGGTGCAATACAACAACTCCAATCCAGGTGTTACGCTGTGTTTTCTTTTCTGTTCTTATTTCTCAGCTTCTGTCCATGATTGAGATCATCCCATAGTCATCCTTTTCTTTCTGGTTTATCTCACTTTACTTGATTCCTTCAAGCTTCATCAAGATGAAGTGAAAAAGGTTATTTCAACATTTTAAATAGATGAGTAGTATTCCACTGTGTATATATACCACATTTTTCTCAGCCAGAGCACTGCTTAGCTCAGGTGCAAGAGACTAAACTTGGGACCTGGGGTCCTCAGGCATGAGAGTTCGTTTGCTAGCAATTATGCTATCTCCCCAGCTCTGGATAGTTGTCCACACCCCCACTTTCTTCCTTAAATACAACTGAAGTGTGTACTTGACCCTTACCACTGTGGGTTTGTCAGGCATGCACTGAAGTCTTTCATTTTCTCACATGCTACTACAAAGTAGAGAATATTATGCTCATTGAACTAATTTGCCTGGTTTTAGGTAAAATCAAGCCGTGGAAATAGTTCAAATTTAGTTTTTTATTTATTGACATGTGTGGTCTCCTTTTGTTGCAGTGAGCTGCTGGTTACAAGATAAAATATCGGATGTCAGTGAGATACTACACACCTGTTAGAATGTCATGCATCGACTGGGAGTATGGACCGACCAGTCAACACCCATGTTCAGCGGGGAAGCAATTACAGAAGCCAGACCTTCTACCTTCTGCAACCCTCAACGACCCTGGGTCCATGCTCCCAGAGGGCTAGAGAATGGGAAAGCTACCATGGGAGGGGGGGGATTATGGGGATTGGGTGGTGGGAATTGTGTGGAGTTGTACCCCTTCTACCTTATATTTTTGTTCACTAATCCTTTCTTAAATAAAAAAATTAAAAAAAAAAAGAATGTCATGCATCAGAAAGAAGAGTAACCTCTTTTTAGTCACCAGGTTCCAGGTGTCATCAGGATGCTGGCCAGACTTCCCTGGACAGACGACCCCACCAATATGTCCTGGAGCTCCGCTTCCCCAGAGACCCACCCTACTAGGGAAAGAGAGAGGCAGACTGGGAGTATGGACCTACCAGTCAACGCCCATGTTCAGCGGGGAAGCAATTACAGAAGCCAGACCTTCTACCTTCTGCAACCCTCAATGACCCTGGGTCCATGCTCCCAGAGGGATGGAGAATGAGAAAGCTATCGGGGGAGGGGGTGGGATATGGAGATTGGGCGGTGGGAATTATAAAAAAAAAAAAAAAAAAAAAAGAGAGAAGAGTAACAACAAATGCTGGAGAGGTTATGGGGACAGAGGATCCCTCCTGCATTGCTGGTGGGAATGTAAATTGGCCCACCCCCTATAGAAAACAGTGTAGAGAGCTCTCAGAAGGCTAGAAATGGATGGATGTAACATATGACCTGAAATTTCTCTATTGGGGATATATCTGTCCTAAGGAACCAAACACACCCAAGGTGAACTGTATTTACCTGTGTTCATAGCAGCATGAGTTGTTAAACAGCTTAACAATAAACCACAACTCTGGGACCAACTAGCAGCATGATTTATAATAGCCCAAACTTGGAAGCAACCTAGGTGTCCAACAACAGAAGAGTGGCTGAGCAAGTTGTGATATATATACACACAATGGAATACTACTCAGCTATTAAAAACATTGAAATTACCTTCTTCACCTTATCTTGGATGGAGCTTGGAGGAATCATGTTAAATGAGATAAGAAGCATGATCATGGGGTCATCTCACTAATGGGAAGAACTTAAGAAATAAGAACAGGGGGGTCAGGTGGTGGTGCACTTGGTTAGCACACACATTACAGTGGACAAGGACACAGGTTCAAGCCCCTGCTCCCCAAATGCAGGGGTGGAAGCTTCATAAGTGGTGAAGCAGTGCTGTGGGTGTCTCTCTCCCTTTCAATCTCTCTGTCTCTGTTCAATAATAAATAAATAAAGTTAAATTAAAAAATAAATGCCACAACAACAACAAAGAATGAAAGAAAGAAAGAAAGAAAAGGAAGGTGGAAACACAAAGTAAAACTTGGATTGGTGGGGTCTATTGCACCAAGGCCAAGGACTCTGGGGAAGAAGGACAGGGAGAGGGTTGAAGGAAGGGTCAGCTTTCAGTTTCTGGTACTTGTTGATGGAAAAGGACCTCAACTGGGGGTGAGAGTGTTTTGCAGACAACTGTCATGAAATTGTACCTATGTGCCAACAACTATACTGTAAATCATTAATTTTCTGATTAAAAAAAAAAACCAAGCAAACATATATGAAATGTCCCACTAAATTTGAATTTTAGATAAAGAATCAGTGTACTTCTTAGGATTAGTATGTTCCAAGTGTTGTATGTAACAGATTTATAATAAGACATTACCTATTACTTATCTGAAATTCAAATTTAGTTGCAAGTTAGTATTTTTTCAAGTTTTACTTTTTTTTTTTTTTTGAGTGGGAGAGAGGAGAAAGAGACATCAGAACACAATTCTACCACGGCATACGCAGTGTTGGGGATTGAACCCAGGGCTTCAAGCATGCAAATCCTATTTTCTGTTGACTTCTTGGCTTTATAGTTTCGTAGTTTTATTTGCTAAATGCAGCAATCCTGTAGATGAAGTTCTTGAGAATAAACCATTCTTACAGTATTCATATTTGTTTACTGATGAATGTTAGCAGGGCTGGCAGTATAGTTACTTGGAGAGTGCCTGCTTTATCATTCATAAGACCCAGGTTTGAGCCTTGGGCCTCCACACAGAGGGAAGCTATGGCCCTACAGTATCTCTCCGTCTCTCTTTATATTTGAAAAGTTGGCCCAGAGTGGCCCTGGTGATAATAAACAACATAATAATAAAGTAAGTTCAAACCTATGTTTATTTTGTTTTTATAGACAGCTTGTTCAGACTTTGGCATGATATACCTGCTAGGAATTTAGAATCAGAAGAATGATTAAATAACAGGACATAATAAACTGTTCAGAGCTAGAAATGCACCTAGGAGGGAGTCGGGCGATAGCGCAATGGGTTAAACGCACATGGGGCAAAGCAAAAGGACCAGTTTAATAATCCCAGTTCAAGCCCTGGCTCCCCACCTGGAGGGAAGTCACTTTACAAGTGGTGAAGCAGGTCTGCAGGTGTCTTGTCTTTCTCTCCCCCCTCTGTCTTCCCTTCCTCTCTCTATTTCTCTCTGTCCTATCCAACAATGATAACAACAACAACAACAACCACAACATATAAAAAAGGCAACAAAAGGAAAAATAAGTATAAAAATATTTTTAAAAAATGCACCTAGGATGCCCACCTTTTCTCAGCACCAGTACAGAGGAAGTCACCAATCTCTTGGAATTGGGTCACTCGGCCATTTTCTGATGCCCAGATCTTAGTAGACAATGCACAATGGGTTAAGTTTTCAAAACCTCCAACAGATCATGCATGATAGAGGCAGTTTTCCTTTCTCAGTCCAAGTTCAATAGTTGACCTTGGTTTAATATTTCACAACTACCAATTTTTCATGCCCACAGTTCCTTTTGTTAAATTTGATGCCTGATCTGCCTCCTTTGGAGGAATCAAATGCACTCACACAAAGATTCAGTTTGAAACTTGTTACAAGGAGCATCCCCTCCCCCTTCTGTCTAGGCCTACAGGGCCACCAGCAGTGGTATTGTTCTCCTCTGTTACTCCATTGTAATGAGCACACCATCCTGAATCTTTAGATCTACTGCAAGCTTAATCGAAAGAAGCATCTCAGCACCAAGATCTATTATCCACTGAATTGAATGGGAAAGAAGAAAATAACATTGATGTGTGTCTAGGGTCTCCAAACATGCCAGAAGAAGAATTATATTGGCTCACAATTAATTTTGAAAAGGGTCTTGTAATACAAAAGGTTGAATAATGACAAGAGGTTTATATGTAGCTGTAACCAGATGAATTTTTTGTTGTTGTTGTTTGTTAATACCAGAGCACTGTTCAGCTGTGACTTATGGTAATGCGGAGGATTGAACCTGGAACTTAGGAGCCTCAGGCATGAGAGTTTCTTTGCATAACCAATATGCTATCTGCCCACACCAGACTTGATGAATCTTTAGAAAGCTATCCCCCTTTCTAATAAGGACCCATAACACAAGTGGTCAGGCCTTAATAATATGGAGAAACAGTAATAGAATTAAAAGCATTCCTGGGAAAGCATTTAGAGAGAAGAATTGCATTATTAAAGATAGAGACTCTTTTCATATGGAAACAATGCATGATTTAAAAAGTGGCAGTTTGAAATCTGGCAAGATAGCTCTCCTGGAAGGATACCTAGTTTCCCATTTGTACCACACTGGTGCAAGTTCCTGACCCCCATGGTACTAGGGAAGTTTAAGTACTGTGGTATCTTTCCCTGTCTGTCTCTGTCTCTTTTGTGATGTAATAGTGATTAACAAGATTGTTGGATAAGAGGGGTACAATTTCATATAATTCTCATCACCAAAGTTCCGTGTCCCATCCCTTCCACTGGAAGCTTTCCTATTTTTTTTTTTTTTTTTTATCCCTCTGGGGGTATGGATCAAAGATATTTATGGAGAGCAGAAGGTGGGAGATCTGGCTTCTGTAATTGCTTCTTCATTGGACATGGACACTGACTAGTTGATCCATACCCCCAGCCTATTTCTGTCTTTCCCTAGTCGGATAGGGTTCTGGGGAGGTGAGGTTCCGGGACACACTGGTAAGGTTGTCTGCCCAGGGAGGTCAGGCTGGTGTCATGGTAGCATCTGCAACTTGGTGGCTGAAAAGCATTAAAACATAGAGCATAACAAAATGCTTAATAATCAGGAACATGAAGGTGAAAATAGAGCATATGGAATTAAGGGTCTTCATGTGGGAAGGAAGTCTGTGAAACCCTGATAACAATGTTTCATGATGGCTCTTATTTCCTGCATATGACATTTATGTAATTCTTGAGGGAGTAGGAGCTCAGTGGGATACCCAGTGAAGAGCACACTGTACTAAGTGCAAGGACCTGGGTTTGAGACGTCGCTCCTCCCCTGCAATGGGAACACTTCATAAGCAGTGAAGCAGGTCTGCAGAGTCTATCTTTCTCCCTTTTTCTCACCCTCTCTTCTTTTAAGTTCTCTCTGTTCTATTGAATAAAATGAAGGAAAAAAAAATAAAATAAAAACCAAAGGTGGTGGGGGTAATCCAGGAGCAGTGGATTCACAGTGCAGGCACTGGGCCTGACTAACCCTGGAGGAAGGAAATCATGTAATTCTCCCAAGAAGTAAATTGATCAGCAGTGGGCTAATCCTGGTCTTGCCTACTAACCTTTATTAAGTTGTAAGTATGATTTCTTCAATTGTTGAACTTGTTTTGCTCAGACAAACGTGTGCCTAGAAGGGGCTTCTTTTGATCTGTATGTTCTAGGTAGGGGTCCTTGACGACTTTTCAGATTGTGGGAGTCACTATGTAATGATTCAGTATTTGCCACTGATTGATTTGAAAACTTCTTTCTCCCTTCTATTGAAGGTTTGATTTGACTAAGTTGTAAAATGACAAAAAAAAAAGCAGCAACAAAAACAACAACAAACAAAAAACAAAAAGCAAGAGGTCAAATTTGACCTAGACTAATGAAGACACTACCCTCATTTTAAAAAACTTAAAGAGTTCTGGATGTGGGCCATGAAAGAGTTGGTATTTGTGACTCTGGATAATTGAGCTCTTACTTCGGACATACTCATTCATCGCAAACTACTGAGATGCAAGTGTATTTTAGAGGCTTTTACATACTGAATTCACTAAGTTGCATATGTCTTCCACATGCTAGCTACTATGCAAATCCTAGGAAAGACATTCTCTTTTCCCACTGGTTCCAAGGAAGCAGTAGACTCATCATTTTATTGATTCAGACTCTTAAGTATTTCAAATGCCATCAAGTTGAGATTTGTTAAAAAAAAAAAAAAATCCCATCCTAGCTGTGTCATTTAAAAACACTCTTTTTCTGTGCTTGGGAATGTTACCTTAAGTGAGATTCAGGAATGTGACAGTTCATTTTTTTTTTTTTTTTTTACAGGCAGGGAAAACCATGCCTTCATTTTTCTGCCTCTAAGTTTACTGCTGCGGGTTGGTGCCGGCACTGTCAATCCACTGCTTCTGGTGGCTATTTTTTTCCATTTTTTCCTTTAATTTTTTTTTATTGGATAGGACAGAGAGAAATTGAGAAAGGAGGGTAAGACAGAGAGGGAGAGAGAAAGACACCTGCAGACCTGCTTTACTGCTTGTGAAGTGACCCCTGTCCATAAACTGTCCATATACAGTTAGGGGACCTATTATTGACCTAAACATGTCTCCAGTGTGCTCTGTAGTAATGAAATAAAATAGAGTTGAAAGGATAGCATAATGTTTATGTAAAAGACTTTCATGCCTGAGGCTCTGAGGTCCCAGGTCAATCTGTAGCACCGCTGGAAGCCAGAGTTAAGCAGTGCTCTGATCTCCTTCTCCATATCTCTCATTAAAAAATAAATAAAACAAAAAATAAGCTCTGTTGTGTATTCCTAAGAACTAGGAAGAAAAAGACAAAACTAAGGGGCCAGGCGGTGGTGCAACTGGCTAAGCACACACTACAGTGTGCAAGGACCCGGCTTCAAGCTCCTGGTCCCCACCTGCAGAGGGAAAGCTTCATGAGTGGTGAAGTAAGGCTGCAGGTGTCTCTCTGTCTCCCTCCCTCTCTATCTCATCCTCACCTCTCAATTTCTCTCTCCCTCTATCCAATAATAAATAAAATATTTAGAAAAAAAGAAACAGAAAAACACAAAACTAGTAACAAAATTGAGACACAGTGGTATTAAGTAAACTATTCAAGGACACACCCTAAACTCAGTAAAAAAGCGGAGAGTAGTTTCCTGGGCAGACGACGCCACCAGTGTGTCCTGGATCCCCACTTCCCCAGACACCTGCCCCACTAGGGAAAGAGAGAGACAGGCTGGGAGTATGGATCGACCAGTCAACGCCTGCGTTCAGCGGGGAAGCAATTACAGAAGCCAGACCTTGCACCTTCTGCACCCCATAATGACCCTGGGTCCATACTCCCAGAGGGATAAAGAATAGGAAAGCTATCAGGGGAGGGGGTGAGGTAGGGAGTTCTGGTGGTGGGAATTATGTGGAATTGTACCCCTCTTATCTCATGGTCTTGCTAATATTTCCATTTTATAAATAAAATAAAAAAGACGATGTTTACTTCCACATGCAAAAAGAAGAAGGAGAAGGAGAAGGAGAGGGAGAGGGAGAGGGAGAGGGAGAGGGAGAGGGAGAGGGAGAGGGAGAGGGAGAAGGTGGAGAAGGAGAAGAAGCAGCTCAGAGTACCACCTGGGCAGATGGGCTCTAGCTCAGCATCCCAGCGCCTGCTCAGGTATCACTGTCACTTCTGCATGTGACTTTCTGCCCTCTGCACCCCCACCAGTGCAGCTCCCTCTCACTGGGGATTTCTCAGAAGAGGACTGGGCTCTCTGAATTAGTACCTTCAATGTGTGCCAGCTCACCACATGTATTTTTAAAAATTTTATTAGTTACCTAATATTGATTTATAAAATTATAAGATAATGTGTCTGGGTGGTGGTGCACCTGGTCGAGCACATATTACAATGCTCAAGGACCTGGATTCAAGCCCCCCACTTTCCATCTGCAGGGGGAAAGCTTCATGAGTAGTGAAGCAGGGCTGCAGGTGTCTCTCTGTTTCTCTCTCTCCCTCTCTCCTTCTTTCTCCCAATTTCTGGGTGTGTCTATCAAATAAAATTTATTTAAAAAATTCAAATATTCCTAGCTGTGACTGTGAGTTTTGAGCTCAAACCAATATGGGCTTAGAGATTATACAGGCTCTGGTGCTAAATATAAATATATATATAATGGGTCCTGGACTGGGTGGCTAGAGGTAAATAGTTAATTTTATCCACAGAATATTTTCAAGAATGGGAGCTACTCTCTGCCCTAATCCAACTTCCTAGCCCTTTTCTTTACTCTGACACCATTTTTTTCTCAGACAATATGTTTATCCAACTTTATGCTAGCTGTCAAACTCAAGCAAAAACTGCCATAGTCATGGGCCCCAAGAAAAATGCTGAAAATAGAGTTTTGAGCTTTCTTCCATCCTAGGATCCCCAAGCTCAGCTGCTCTGTTCCTACTTTTTGGTTCCTGTACATTAGTCATTTTGTCTCACTCTATGTCCTGCCACCTTCCAGACACCAAGTTGCAGATGCTACCAGGATTCCACCCTGACTTCTCTGGGCAAACAACCTCACCAATGTGTCCTAGAACCTCACCTCTCCAGAGCCCTACCCCACTAGAAAAAGATAGAAACAGGCTGGGGGTGTGGAGTGATTGCCAACGCCCAAATCCAGTGGAGAAGCAATTATAGAAACCATAATTCCTAACTTCTGCAACCCCCAAAACAACTTTGATCCCTACTCCCACTGGGAGCAAAGTGATAGGAGGAAGAGGATAAGAGCACTGCAGCTCCGTCAGGTCCCAGAGAGAGAGGATGAAAAGGGGAGAGATATTTGGATGTAGTGATAGACCTACGTGTGACTTGGGGCGGAGGAAGAGAGGACTGGGCCTGGAAGAAAAAGGGGGCAGTTATGTGCAAATGGAGACAGATAGTTGTTGAGATGACTGTTAAACCATATCTACAACCTTGGGAGAACTGCGGTGGTTTGCAACGGAGAGACTTGGGATTCAGGACTGTAAACTAAGGTGGTGGGAACAATGTGGAATTGTACCCCTATTGACATGTAATTTTGTAAATCAATATTGAATTGCTAATAAAAAATAAAACAACTTAAACGTTAAAAAATTATAGTGGGGGTCTAATTCCACACCATTCCCACCACTAGAGTTCTGTGTCCCCATTCCCTCAACTGGAAACTGCAGCAGTTCTCCCAAGGTGCCAACTCAGATATGGGCTGACTATTATTTCTATAACCACCTGTATATATATATATATATATATATATATATATATATATATTGCCTATTTTTCCCCTGGTCTCATCTTCTCTTCCTTTCTAAGTTACACCTACACCTATCTTTAAAAAATTTTTTTATTGGATTAATTCTTTACAGTCGAGAGTAAAATACAGTAGTTTGTACATGCACAACATTTCCACATAACAATACAACCCCCACTAGGTCCTCCTCTGCCATCATGGTTCAGGATCTGAACCCTCCCCCCATCACAGCCCAGAGTCTTTTATTTTGGTGCAATACAGCAACTCCAGTTCAAGTCCTGCTTAGTGTTTTCCCTTCTGATCTTGTTTTTCAACTTTTATGAGTGAGATCATCCCATATTCATCATTTGGCTTCTGACTTATCTTACTTAATGTGATTTCTTCAAGCTTCATCCAAGATGGGGTAAAGAAGGTGAATTCACCATTTTTAATAGCTGCATAGTATTCCATTTACACCTACACTTATTACTACTTCAGAATGTCCTTCATTTTTTCCTCTTCTCCCTCAGGATCCTGATGGGGTTGGAGTTCAGAGCCCTCTATTCAATTTCCCCTTGTCATTTCTCCCCCTCTGTGAATATGGGCCAAAAATCTTTCTGGGCTGCAGAAGGTGGGAGTTCTGGCTTCTGAACTGCTTCTCTGCTGGACATGGGCATTGGCAGGTTGATCCATACCCCCAGCCTGCTTCTATCTTTCCCTAGTGGGGCACGGCTCTAGAAGTGAGGTTCCAGGATACATTGGTGAGGTCATCTGCCCAGGAAAGTCAGGAGGGAATCATGACAGCATTTGGAATTTTCTCACCATGTATATGTAGAGTCCAATTACAGTCTGATCCAGCTTTGGATCTTGTATGTTTTCTCTCTGGGAAGGTAGGATTGGATTGTAGCAGACAAATCAGTCCTTTACATTTTTTAATTGGGTTTTTTTTTAACAGTTTACATTATAGTCTTTATCACATAAACACAACCGCTCATCTCCCCTTGACTGGTGTCTAGGAGAGATAACAGGACCCCAGTGTCCCTTCATTTTGTCCCTTCCTTTCTTTCCCCAGTGTCCTTTGCTTTTGATGCAATACACCAAAACCACTCCAAATTTCACATTATGTTGCCCCTTACTATTGTTTATTCTTAAGTTCCACCTATAAGTGAGATCATTAAGTACTGTTATTTCTTTTTCTGGCTTGTTTCACTTGACACAACATCTTCACATTCTGAACACAATATTGCAAAGGAGACGATCTCTTTTTTTTTTTTTTTTTTGCTTCCAGGGTTATTGCTGGGGCTCAGTGCCTGCACTACGAATCCACTGCTCCTGGAGGCCATTTTTTCTCTGTTGTTTATCAGTGTTATTGTTACTATTATTGTTGTCATTGTTGTTGGATAGGACAGAGAGAAATGGAGAGAGGAGGGGAATACAGGGGAAGAGAAAGAGAGACACCTGCAGACCTGCTTCACTGACTGTGAAGCGACTCCCCTGCAGGTGGGGAGCCGGGGGCTTGAACCGGGATCCTTAGGCTGGTCCTTGCGCTTTGCGCCACGTGCGCTTAACCTGTTGTGCTACTGCTGGCCCGACCTCATCAGTTTTAACAGCTTCATATTACTCAGTCGTGACTATGTACCACAACATCCTCAGTCTTTTACCTTTATTTGGAAAATAATCTTGAATAAGATGATATGTAGTGCTTTCATTAAAGAAAGAGCCCACATAATTAAGTTGCTCCTCACCCCCATGGGACTGGGCTTATTATTATTAACCAGTGCAGAAAGGATTTGTTACAAAGGAGGTCCATTATAAGTAGATGCAATCACTCAGTTCTAAGTCTAGGAGGGAACAATTGGGTTCTGACATTAGTTTGTTTGAGGTTAAGTTCAAAGGAACATTAAAACTATTTATTTATTTCCATGAGAAATACACACAGAGATAAAGATAGATAGATAGATAGATAGATAGATAGATAGATAGATAGATAGATAAGAACACTGCTTCATTCTGTCAGATGATGGTGCCATGGATTGGGCCAGGAGCCTCTGAGGCCTCAGGCATGCAAGTCTGTTGTGCTGCCTCTCTGCCCCCAGACAAAATATCTTTTAATCAATTATCCTTGGTTAATTCTATTTGGGTATTTAATTAAAACAGAGTGTCAATAGTGCAGTTCTCAACTAGGGCTTATAAATCTCAGGGAAGTAGCTTACAAGCTGGTCACCATTTGTTCTTCTGTTTCCTTAAGCAGCTATCTTGATATCCAAGATGTCCTGTTTATAAACTGTCATCTGAGAGGCCAGGGAGCAAAGTGAGCCTTGTGATGGATCACCCTTTGCAGGCTGGCTCCGCCTGCAGTTCTCCCTGGCTCTAATTAAAAGACGACTAAGTCAGGGGTCTAAGGCAGGGATGACAATAGGGCGGCAGTCCCCAAAATAGCTGCAGAGGGAAATGGATGCCTTTGAGTGATTGCATGATGTCTGAATTAATGACCAGGAAATGAGCGATTATTGCATACTTAAGGCTAGGCTGTTTTATATAGCTTGCGGTGTGCTTAAAACCATATACGTGAACTTGGCGGTGGTGGTGGGGGTAGTTTAAAGACAAGAATTCGTTCAGTTATTGCTTGGCTGGATATAATGCATATCCAAGCAGTGATTTAAACTAAGGAAAACACTTTCTGTTACTGCTGTTTTAGTATTGATGTTTCTAAAATAAGCATGATTTTAGAAAACTCATTTTGTAGACACATGTAATATCTAGCCAATTGTTGACTTAGAGAAATAGCTTTTATTGTCATTGCCTCTGTTCTGGACTTATAATAACATTAGTTGGCATTTTAATAGCTGTTCTACTATGGAAACAAAGCTTCTAAGATCTCTCTCTCTCTCATATTTTTTCCCCTCTTAATATATTCCCATAGCACTTCTGCTTGGAAAGTCAGTGATAAGCACCCTTATTTTTCTGTGGCTGATTAGTTCAGTAGGTTAAAGCATCACACAAAAGAGGCCAAGGTCCTGCATTTGATTCCCTTATGGGGGTGAGCCTCCCATGGGCTGCACTCCTAACCCCAGTCGCCATCTTGTAATGGTGTCCATTCATCATAGGAGGAAACAGAGAGCGTGAGGGTGGATCTGAGCAAATCCATCACTACAACTGGAAACCCAGGTGATCATCTGGGCATTACAGATTGGGGGTTGGGAGGGGTCAAGGGAGGGACCTTTCTTTCTTTCTTCCTTTCTTCTTCTTCTTTTTTCTCTTTCTTTCTTTCTTTCTTTCTTTTTTTTTTTTTTTTAATGAAAACACCATGGTATGGAAACGGATAAACTACACTGCTGAATTTGAAAGAATGGATCATTTCAATAAAGTTCAAATCTATATTATGTCTTTCTACTTTCCAGCCCATTTTAATTCGTCAGATAAAATCTTCAAAACATTTACCACTATCTATCCTATATCACATATAGGCAGATAATTATTTCTTAAGCTATATTTTGTTCTAAAAGCAATCACTATGAATTTAACAGATGGAAAATAGATGTCAAATGAAACCTTGCTCACTATATATCTTCTCACAGAGAATGGCCTACCTTCAAAGAACTTGTAGGAAATAAAGAAGAGAAGAAATTGAAATAATGAAACATAACACTGACTTCAAAAGGCAGATGATTTTGGCTGAAGTAAGAGATGTTATATTTGGCCTGATTTTGTTTTTGCAGGACAGTTATTCTTAGAGTGGCTGACCTTCCTATTGTGGTTTTCTTTCATCTTGACTAACATTGGCTCCTCTGCTATTCATCCCTCTCCCCAGACCCCCCACCCCCCATTTTATGGTACTTTGGGGAAGCTTGCAGACCTTCCTGTCTGGTCCTCTCAGATTCCCTTAGTGGCTGAGGTTTCTGCCAAGCATTTTAGGCACACCAAGCTCTCATTCAAGTTAGCTATAAAGGCTCCAATGAGATGAGAAGCGTGGGTCTTGTTTCTTGTTTCGTACTGTTGAACCTTAGACTTTTCCTCATAGTGGGTCGTATCATGAACAGTGACTGAGCTGAATGGGAAACATAGCCAAGGTGTGAAAAGCTGTTTATGTGCTTGTTCAATGAAAGTGATTTGTATTTTTTTTTCCTGATGTGTTATAGGCACAGAAAGCCAGAGAATCCTCTTATCAGTTCAGGCAGCCTTTTCCTTAGACTTCTGGTTTATTATCTATTTCTAAGTAATCTATAGGCCTGAGGTCAGCTCCCCTTACCTTGACCATCACCTTTATTCACCCTCCCTTGATGTTCTGCTGGAAGTGTGTGTGCGTGTGTGTGTGTGTGTGCGTGTGTGCGCACGTGCGTGTGTTTATGTTATTGTATAAAGGCTGGTTTCCTGGTCTTCTTTCTCTGAGTCTTCTGTTCTATGTCCTGCATCTCTGCTTGACTCAAGGGTAGTTCCCAAGTAGTTACCCTTCCCACATTCTTTATTTCCCTTGATGGAAAAAACAGCTGATTAATTATCTTCAGAATTAGGTGGATAGTAAGCCTCCTCTTCAGATTGAAGATGGTTTAATAGAGTTGTTACTACAAACACAGACTCTGAAGCCGGACTTCATGGATCAAATCCATCATTTTGGAGTTCTGTGACTTTAAATACGTTACTTTTTAAAAAAAATTTCTCAACATGAATAATAGTATCTACTTCATAGGTTAATGTTTAAAAAGCACTTAAAGCAGACCTGGCAAAGTTTAAGAGTTATGTAAGAGTTACTCATATAAGAACAGAACCATGGTTTACATTGCAACAGTAAATACAGTAGTTGGCATATATGTAACATTTCTCAGTTTTCTGCATGACACTTTAACCCCCCACTAGGTCCTCCTCCACCATTATGTTCCTGGACCTGAGCCCCCACCCACAGCCCCAGAGTCCTTTACTTTGGTGCAATACACCAAATCCAGTCCAAGTTCTGTTTTGTGTTTTTCTTTCTCTTCTTATCTGAGTAACTCTTACATAACTCTTACCCCCCCCCCAAAAAAAAGAGTTACTCAAAGAGAGAAAATTTCCCTTCTCTCTCTCTCGCCTCCAGTTACTGCTGAGGCTCAGTGGCTGCACTATGAATCCACTGCTCCTGTGGCCATTTTTTTCATTTTTTTTTTTTTGTTGTTGTTGTTAGGAGAGAGAAGTTGAGAGGGTAAGGGAAGGTAGACAGGGGAGGGGAAGATAAAGAGGGGAGTGTAGGGAAAAGATATACAGAGAGACACACGCAGATCTGCTTAAGCGACCCCCCTCCCTCCCATCCGGCAGGTAGGGAGCCAGGGACTTGAACCAGGATCCTTGAGGGTTCTTGCACCTCGTACTATGTGCCCTTAACTGGGTGCACCACTGCCCAGCCCCTGAAAATTTCCCTTCTCAACCTCCCATCTAATTACATTGTTTTTCCCTACTGTGTGATTTTTCTGGGTGGCAAGGAGACATTGTGTTTGGGGACCAGGAGCCAGGCGGCATCTGTAGTCTCAGTCCCTGGCAAACGTGTAACTCTTTGGTTAATTCCGTACATTCTCTCTGAGAGCACCTGTGACACCTGACTGATATTTGACCATAACCCTCAGTTGTGACTTTGTCATATTCATAGTCTTGCTGGCACTGTGATCTGTTTGTGGGCTGAGTCTCTTTTTTCTCCTTTTCCTTTTCCCTCCCCCTTTCCCTCCCCCTCTCTCTGTCACAGGAAATGTGGGAAGCCAGGGGCTTGTGTGTGGGTGTATTCTATAAAATACGTGGCTCTTACTGTTAGACAGGAGTCCCTTTGACTTAAAAAGCTATTTGAGACACTAAGAGACTTTTTTTTCTTTTTCTTTTCTTTTCTTTTTTTTTTTTTTACAATGAAAGAGAGCAACTCAAGAGAACCTCTGGAAAAGAAATGTGGGTGTAAGAGAGGTCGAATCAAGACAATGACAAACACTTACTTTGGGAGAGGATTTATGGACTTTAGTTACCTTTTCAGTGTTAGCGTGTACTCACTGTCTCTATGGTCAAAATCTGTTTGTAATCTTGACTAATAAAACAGTACCCAAGGACATGTATGCCAAGGGAAGGGAAGGACTAGTATCACCAGTTGCAGAAGAGTCCTGGTGTCCACTCTGAACCTGTGTGGATCTTCTGGTGCTCTCCATAATCTATAATAAATATTAGAGAAAACAGACTTGTATGAACTAATTTTGCGGTCATCTTCCATCCTTACATGACTCATGATTCACATGCATAAGGAAAATGCTATGTGTATGCTTTAAAGACAAACGAAATGGCATAGAATAAAATGTCTGTATTCTGAAGGCTAAAGTTAATTCTCTCAGACCATAGAACTCTGATCATGTCTCTTGATTATCATAAGCAGAAGGTCTACTCAGTCCCTTACCCTTTAAGGAGATGTTAAAAATGACTTTCCCAGGAGTTGGGCGGTAGCACAGCAGGTTAGGTGCACTGTAGCACAAAGTGCAAGGACCCGCCAAAGGATCCCGGTTTGAGCCCCTGGCTCCCCACCTGCAAGGAGGTCACTTCACAGGTGGTGAAGCAGGTCTGCAGGTGTCTGTCTTTATCTCCCCCTCTCTGTCTTCCCCTCCTCTCTCCATTTCTCTCTGTCCTATCTAACGACGACATCAATAACAACAACAATAACTACAACAACAATGAAAAACAAAGGCCACAAAAGGGGAAATATAAAAAAAAGACTCCCCCCTTTTTGATAGAAGGTAGGACACAGAGATTAATAAAAAAAGGGGGATAGAAAGGGAGACAAAGAGAAGAAGAGAAAGAAAAACACCTGAAATGCTACTCCACCATTCTGAGGCTTCCCTCTGCAGGGAGGTACTGGATACTTGAACCTGGGCTCTTATGCATGGTAACCTGTGCACGCTACAGGGTGAACCACCACTCAGCCCCTGTCTAATAAGTATTTCTTGGATGTAATTTCTGAAAATACAGGCACAAATGCCATTGTCATATCATCTTAAACAGGGTTCTGGGCTTCAAGTACATAAAAGCGGGTGGGTAATAATTTTGTTTCATGGCTTCCTCCAATCATTGGTTCTGCTTTTGTTTTTTCACTTGTCTGCTAATATAATTTTGTGAATATTTCAAGGTCCATGAACCCACCACTAAACACAAAATCTTAATCCTAATAATGACTGACATCAACATTATGAATGTTCCCATTGGGGGTTGGGCAATAGCGCAGAGGGTTAAGTGCACAGAGCCGGAAGTGCAAGGATCGGAGTAAGGATCCTGGTTCGAGCCCCCCGCTCCCCAGTGGGGGGGGGGTCACTTCACGAGCAGTGAAGCAGGTCTGCAGGTGTC
Source organism: Erinaceus europaeus (assembly GCF_950295315.1). Classification (NCBI taxonomy): domain Eukaryota; kingdom Metazoa; phylum Chordata; class Mammalia; order Eulipotyphla; family Erinaceidae; genus Erinaceus; species Erinaceus europaeus. Next base: position 15,240,315 of record NC_080179.1, on the reverse strand, counting down.
TTTCTTTCTATCCCCCTCTCTGTCTTCTCCTCCTCTCTCCATTTCTCTATGTCCTATCCAACAACAACATCAATGGTAACAATAACAATAAAGGCAACAACAAAGGCAACAAAAGGAAAAAAATGGCCTCCAGGAGCAGTGGATTCATGGTGCAGGAACCGAGCCCCAGCGACAACCCTGGAGGCAAAAAAAAAAAGAAAAAAGTTTCCATCTCATCTCTGCTCCTTCCTTAATTTGAGGGGGAACACCGTCCAGAGTAATCATCTAAAAATATACCTCCTGAGGTGAGGGTGAGGAAGAAGAAACATTCCCATGTTCCAAACAACCAACCTAGGAATTCCAGAAACATATTCATTTGCATGTTAGACACAATCTGTATTTTATTCAAACCAGTAGTGTCTAGTCTGATCCAGTTCATCTTGGTGTCAAGGATTTTGCATGCTTGTGATGAAAGGGTTAGGATAGAAGAAATTTTTTTTTGCACTTTTTTTTGCCTCCAGGGTTATTCCATGCTGGCACGGTGAATCCACTGCTCCTGGAGGCTATTTTTTCCCCTTTTGTTGCCCTTGTTTATCGTTGTTGTTGTTGTTATTGCTGCCATTGTTGTTGGGTAGGACAGAGAGAAATCGAGGATGGGAAGCCAGAGAAAGATACCAGCAGTCTTGCTTCACTGCTTGTGAAGTGAACCCCCACACCCCGGCGGGGGGGGGGGGGGGGGGCTAGAACTGGGATCTTTAAACTGGTCTTTGCGCTTCGCACCATGTGCGCTTAACCCGCTGCGCTACCGCCCGCCCCCTTTCTTTGCATTTTTATATAAAACATTTAACAAGGACATGATCCTTTTACTTTTAAAGTATGTGATTAAGGTACTTTGAAGTAGAATATCATCTTTATGTAAATTTTAATCTTTAGGTAAAAGCCACAAATGCCTTCCATGAGGAAGTATTGTCTCATTTACTGTGTGATAAATGTTCGGCCCATCCCCCATCCTCCACCTCCCTTGAATTACATTTAGCTCTTTTAGTTTGTTTCTTCTGGTGTGATGACCATGTTTCTTTTGTCTCCAGGGTTATTTTTGGTCCTCAGTGCTGGCACTACTCACCCACTCTTTGATTTTATTCGACAGGACAAAGAGAAATTGAGAGGGGAGAAATGATAAAGAAGGAAAGAGAAAGATAGATACCTACAGACTTGCTTCACTGCTTATGAAGCGTCTTCGCTACAGGTGGGGTGTGGCCGCTTGAACCCTGACCCTTGTGATAGTACTATATGCACTTAACTGGGTGCCGCACTGCCTGGTCCCCAATGTCCATATTTCTAAATAACGGTATGCTGGTTTCTCTTGAGTCATCAGTTGGCCTCATCACCTATTCACTATTTCTTTTACCAAGAGGGACTTTACTCTCTTACATTACCTGCTAGTCTTAACCTTTTAGAAGACAAGTATTTCAGACTATAGGGCTATAATGGTAAAGACAGCTCTATAAGCCCAATAGTGTTCCATGATTACATTCCCTCAATCATTCACTTCCCCTGAAGTTGCTGACAACCTTGATTTTCATTGCATTATTTGTTGTACTCATTAATATGCCTTTCCATATTCACTATGGTCTCAGTATAGTTTCCACAGGGTTAACTTAACTGATACTTTGCCGAGTTCTTCCTGTCCCCTCCTCCTTGATTTTTCTCCCTGGGAACATCTCTCCTGGATCGTGGGTCTTCCTGCTCTAGTCAGACCAATTACTCTAGAGGCTTATGCTCTTGGGATTTTTCCTTTGTCCTTCTCCTACCCTGGATTTCCTGTATCCTTGAAACACGTATTTTCTTTCTTGTTTTGCTCACTTGCTTTGTGAGAAGAAAAAGCAAGTTCCTGAGAGAAAAAGGAAGGAGAGATTATTATTTTGACACTTGAATTTCTTTTATTCTCTTTACTGGGGCGCTAGTGTTTACAGTACAGTCACTGACATATGGGTACAATTTTTCACCTCTCTTCTGATATGCATCTGCAAAACACTCTCACAACCAAATTAGGTCCCTTTATATAATCATGTACCAGGATTCTCCCCAGCCTCCTCAGCTCCACTTCTTTCTCAGAATCCTTTGCTTGGATGCAATATACCAAACTCAGTCCAAGTTTTACTCCCCCCTTTCTGTTCTTGTTTCTCAACTTTTGCCCATGAGCAAGAGCATCTGGTATTCATCCTTCTCTTTCTGGCTTATCTCACTTAACATGATTTCCTTCAAACTCCATCCAAGATGAGGTAAGGACAGTGATTTCAACATCCTTAATAGCTGAGTATTATTCCATTGTGACTATATACTACAAAACTTTCTCAGCCACTCATCTGTTGTTGGACATCTAGGTTGCTTCCAAGTTTGGGCTATTACACATTGTACCATTTTCACAGTGGCTGTGTGGTTATGGGCCTCTAAACTGAAAATGGTCTTCCTCCTTGTTGTTTTGCGCGGGCTATGTTGTTTTCGCCGGGCTGGCTTCACGGGCGGGTAACAGACGACCAGGGACTCATGGTTGAGCTGTAGGCAGTATCTCTTTATTCATGCAGGACGCAGCACAATCTAAGACGAGCTAAGCTAAACTCAAGTACCCTAAAACTCACAATGCTGTCTTTATATATACTTGCTAAGTAGGGTGGAAACAGGATGTGACATAGAGAGGGTGGAGAGAAAAGTGACTGGTGAAAATCAGAGTGTGACAAGGAGGGGGCAGAGCAGGCGAGAATCCTATCACTGAACCACCAATGCCCTGGAGTGCTTTATGTAAATGTAAAAGTGATTTATGTAAATAGACCAAAGCTTTGAATGGTATTAAATCTATCCCTATATAGGTATATGGTTAAGCAGAAGCCAGGGGGAGCTGGCATACTATCCAACATCTCCCCCTTTCTTTTTAACTATTTGTCATAGTATCAGGATTGTGGGGTGAACAGAAACCTATATTGTACAGGCATTTTCAAAAGAACTGGCATAAGACATGGAAAACAAAATAGGCGAGCAGCAATAACCAGTGTGATGCCAAGGGGAACGTTTCTTGCCTCAAAGGGCAAGGCCTAGCAGGCGAAAGGGCATTTCTTGCCTCTGGGAACGCTTCATGCCTCTGGGGGCATCTCTTGCCTCAAAGGGCGTTTCCTGCCTCTGTGGGCATCTCTTGCCTCTTGGGGGGCTTCATGCCTCTGTGGGCATAACCTAATAAGGAGGGGAGTTTTCTGCCTCTGGGGAAGAGCCTGCAGGCGAGGGGACATGGTCTATAAAGTCTCAAGGCAATTGGCTGAAGTTAGTCTTTGAGAAACACAGCAGTGTGTACCAGTAAGTCCGATGGAGGTGTCAGTCCAAAGTAGCTGACCACAGAAGAAAATGCCAGAGGATTAAACGCTGCACGTCTGTCTCAATGGGGAATGTCGGCCACCAGAATTCTGCTTTTCTGTAGAGAGTGAGCTTTGGAGTCTGTGAATCTGTTTCTTCAGGTTGTGCCAGGTCACCTCATTGGTTTCCGGGGGTGTGTTGTAGTCATTCCATCTTGTGGGTGATGTCAGAGAACAGGATCCAAATGGATTTCCAGGAATTCCATTTGAGTAGATGCTTTTTCATGTGAAGACTTTGACAGCTGAAATTCACTTACTTGTCAAACAAAACTTGTAGCAGATTAGAAGTTTACTATAATTGATAACTCCATTATAATTGGAAGTCCTTTCTAGTATGATTTTAAGGTTGTTTAAACAGTTTAAACTCAATAAAATGTGGAAAGGTAAACAGAAGAACCACGGTTAAAAGCCTCAGGCATGAGAGTAATTAACATAATCATTGCACTATCTGCCCCACCCATAATTCATACAGTTTTCAGGATTAAACATTTCAGATTCATGTCAAGACATAAAAGAGAAATCAAAGGAGGGAAAAAACAATTTTTTGGATTGTTTCTGGATGTCTCTAGAAATCATGGCTGCATCCAGCATTTTTTTTTTAAGTCAATGTCAAACAAAAATTCAGTCATTCAAATCATTCTCTTATGAAACGCAACTTGAACCAGATTATCAAGATCTCACCATGTAGGATTAAGAGTCCCCGGAGGGCGTCCTAGTCCCAAAAGCTCCTCGAAATTCCATTTAGGGTGTTTCTGACTGTTCCTGCTGGATTGCTTCAGGCACCCATTTTTAAAAGTGTCTTCCCATCAAAGAAAGAATCCAATCAGGAGAGTAGAACTAACCACGTGTCTCCATACTTGGGAACTGCCAGGGTACTGGAGAATGCTCCTCAAACTAGAGTAGTCCTTCTCCATGGGAAACATTAGAGAAGAAGTCCAGAAAGTCCCAGGGGAAATCCCCATGCATATCCCAAGGTCTACGAACATGGTCATAAAGAACCAAACTGTGGCCTGGAGCAAAATGTAGTCCTTTTCCTCAGGAAACATGGGAGAGGGAATCCAGAAAGTCCAAGAAGAAATCACCGTGCATCTCCCAAGCTCTATGATCCCAGTCATAAGAAACCAAAGTTCCCGGTCAGGGAACCGAAGTGTGGCCCAGAGTAAAATGTTCCAGAGACAGAAAGACTGTCTCATAATGAAACAGTAGAGGCTTTGGCAAACCTTTTCATAAGTAGAAGAGAAGACCATAGTGCATAGATAGGCAAAGTCTTCACTTATCTGGGAGTTGCGCAGGTCCAGTCCCACGTTGTAGCGCCATATGTTGTTTTGTGCGGGCTATGTTGTTTTCGCCGGGCTGGCTTCACGGGCGGGTAACAGGCGACCAGGGACTCATGGTTGAGCTGTAGGCAGTATCTCTTTATTCATGCAGGACGCAGCACAATCTAAGACGAGCTAAGCTAAACTCAAGTACCCTAAAACTCACAATGCTGTCTTTATATATACTTGCTAAGTAGGGTGGAAACAGGATGTGACATAGAGAGGGTGGAGAGAAAAGTGACTGGTGAAAATCAGAGTGTGACAAGGAGGGGGCAGAGCAGGCGAGAATCCTATCACTGAACCACCAATGCTCTGGAGTGCTTTATGTAAATGTAAAAGTGATTTATATAAATAGACCAAAGCTTTGAATGGGATTAAATCTATCCCTATACAGGCATATGGTTAAGCAGAAGCCATGGGGGAGCTGGCATACTATCCAACACTCTCTTGGTTCCAGTGTAGCTTTTGAGATCCCCAAGTGATTTTTTTCCTGATCTTTTTTGTGTCTAGGTTTACCACATTCTCTTTTAGAAGGTACTAGCATCTTCTCTTTATGCTCTAGACTTCTGGAATGTGGACATTTCTCATTAATTATCTAGGCCTTCAGTACATCTTTCATTTTTCATATTTACAAACTTTAATGCTGGAAGTGATTCTTATCTATTTGATAATTTCTTCCAGTCAGTTTCCCTTTGTTTCTGTCAGTTCTATTTAGTATTTATTTATTTTTTTGACCTTCTACATAGCTACTTCAATCTTCTTTTATTATCTATATAGGTAGGAGATTTCCTTCATTTTAGCTTCTAGTCTTTATACTGTAATTTTTCTTTTATATGTTCTATGTATATATATTTTATATAGTGGCAGAGATCAAACTCAGGGTCTCACACATCCACATTACCACTGATTCATCTTCTTGTCCCACTTATTTTATAATTCTAGAACTAGAGAGACAGGAAAGGAGAGCGAAGGAGAGAGAGAGACAGAGAGAGAGGTAGATAGGGAGAGAGGGAGAGAGAGATTGAGCCTGAGAGAAGACAAAGCACTGGTCCACCATCTACAGAGTTCTCCTTGCTGCTCCAGGGACTGAACTCAGAGACTTATGCATGCAAGGAAGGTGCTCTATCACTGAGCTACCTCCCTGGTTCTGCCATGTTTTTCTTTTCTAAAAGCGTTTCCTTGTTCTTTGTTTCCTTTTCATAGCTTCTTATTTCATGAACTCAGTATTTTCTCTTTTCCCTTGAGGACATCACTGTCGTTTTTTGGATGTTTTCTTCCATTCGCTAGATTATTTCTCTTACCTTAGAGCTCCTTTCCTCCCTATAAAGGCATTCCATGTGGTGACCCCAGTGCTTGAACCCAGGTCCTTGTGCACTGTGTCAAGTGTACACTCTCCTGGGTGAGCTCTCAGCCCCAAACATGTTGGACTTGTACACTTGGCTTTGTCAAGGGCACTGCTAGAAAGCCAGGTTCAGTTTCTCCTTCCTCTCTAATTACCTTCAATATAGTGATTTCACCAGAGTAGCTGGATTTCTCACATACCCTCTTATTAATGGTCATAATATTTGACTCGCCAGTCATCCATTGTTGGGACTACTTGGGTTTCTAGTTTGTTGCTATTATGTTATGTTGCACTGCTCTACACACATCCTTGTCTGCTTGTCTGACAGCTCTCTCGGGGAAAATTCCTAAAGGAAAATCGCTGAGAAATTGGTGAGGTGCATATTTAAGACTGAAGGTGTTGTTTGTATGTGAGGAACTTGTCCGTTGATGAGAGTCACTGTAAGATACTCAGATTGTGAGCTGCCGTCTCAGTGAGGGCCCCTGAAATGTGCACACTTGTCATTTTGTTTTCTGAGGCCGTCCACTAAGGGCCTATTATCTTTCTTTTTTCAGAGATTTTTTAAAATATGTATTTATTTATTCCCTTTTTTGGTTGCCCTTATTGTTTTATTATTGTAGTTATTGTTGATGTTGTTGTTGTTGGATAGGACAGAGAGCAATCGAGAGAGGATGGGAAGATGGAGAGAGGGAGAGAAAGATCGACACCTGCAGACCTGCTTCGCCGTTTGTGAAGCAACTCCCCTCCAGGTGGGGAGCTGAGGGCTCGAACCAGGATCTTCACACCAGTTCTTGCACTTTATGCCACCTTCAAAGAGAAACCCCTGCAGACCTACTTTGCCGCTAGTGAAGATTTCCCCCCTTCAAGTGGGAAGTGGGGAGCGGGACTTGAACCTGGGTCCTCGTACATGGTAATGTGTTTGCTTAACGGGTGTGCCACTGCCTGCCCTCCCCCCACCTGCCCTTTAATCTCATAGCTGGTGCTCCCCATTCCTGAGGTTTTCTGGTTTTTCAAATTCTGTCAGCTGTGTTCTCATTTATGTTCCTCTGCAGACAAGCACTTAGCTTTTACTTTTCCCACTCACTTTAGACAGGTACCACTCCAACTGATTTCTACAAGATTATACTCAGAAATATATTTATATATAAATGGTGAGTGGGAATTTTAAAGGACTCTTTGGCTCACCAAAAACTGAAACTTGAGATTCTGCTATTTTTCCCCTTATTGTCTTGAGTATGGTTTTCAGAAATGTGGGAGAAAATTCAATCTATCATATCTTGGAACTATATCTCTCTTTATATGTGTATATAAATAGAATATATGTGTACCACATATACATATAGCACAACAAGCTTTTCCAAAATATCCCCCCCCCCTTTTTTTTTTTTGGTTCTAGGGTTAATGCTGGGGCTCTGTGCCTGCAATAGGAATCCACTGCTCTTGTGGCCATTTTTTTGGCCAGGACAGAGAGAAATTGAGAGGGGAGGGGAAGACAGAGAGGGAGAGAGAAAGAGATACCTGCATACATATTGCTTGTGAAGCGACCCCCCTGCAGGTGGGGAGCTGGGGGCTCGAACCAGGATCTTTGAGTGGGTCCTTGGGCTTAATACTAGGTGCACTTAACTCTCTGCACCACCGCAACCCCCCAATATCTTTTATGAAAGCTAATGACTGAAATACCTGCTGGTCCCTTTTGGGGCTTGGGCCACTGAATGAGAAGGAAAAGGTCCAAAGAAAAAGGAATATAATTACTTGTGAAGCAAACTGATGATCCTGTTTATAATTTCTCTTAAGACTTGGTTATTTAATAATTTAAGTTTTAAAAGCAAAAACTGGCTAAGTACAATGTCTGTTGGCAATGGTCACTGGAATTCCTTACCATGAAGATACATTCTTTTGGAGGGTGGAGATTCTTCCTTTATGGAACTTTGAAACATTGTCATGCAGATCATTAAAAATAATTTTCCGAATCCTTAAATAGTAGTTTTGGTTACTCTTTCTTCCCTCTGAACATCCTGAATCATAGGAGCTAAAGCTGCATTTCTTAAAGATCATCCCATTCTCCTTTTTTGCTAAACAACCACTCAGGCAACTTACACCCAGAAGAGGAAACACTGACACTTCATCAACAAAAGAAAGTTGTACTTGATATCCTGTTTGTACAGAGACCAAAATAGCTCTTCAAAAATAGCAGATTGAGGTTGATATTAAAAACGTCCACTTCAATAGCAAGCCCTTCTCTATCTCTATACCTGAGGATATTTGTGCTACTATAATAAACAGGGTATTGAATAGAACATGATTGTATCAGAGTTGCTGTTTTGCACTAACAAACAAATACACATATTTCACAGTGACAGCTGATCATAAAGATTTGCACAGAAAAAAGCTGTTTGCACTTTTGTTATAGTTGCATTGTTATTGATGCATCTTTTTTTTCATGAAAAGTGAAGAAAGCAGGGTGCAGTAACAAGAAAGTGAAGAGGCAGAGCTCTAGTTGACCAGGCTCTTCCAGCCATGGGAGCTGGAGCTGCAAGGCTCCTCCGTCAGTCTTCTCTTTGCTCATGGGGCAGTAGACGCTGTGTCTCAGGTATGGGATCTATAGAGAAGTAATCTTTGGATTCCTTTAATAGGGTATTTAATAGAGTAACTTAGGGGATGTTACATGTTCATTAGATATAACAAACAGAAAATCAGAGATGATCTAAGCAGTCAATCTAAATAAAATATTTAAAATTTCACCTCATTCCAACTATCATTCATACCTTAGAGTCCTCTGTTCTGCAAACAAGGTCCCATTTTATCTACAAAGTGTATAACGTCCTAGGATTTGTCTCAGTAGTAAGCGAATCACTCAGTAGTAAGCGAATCACAAAATAAACAGAGATTGAATATTTGTTGTAGATTATTTTTTTTCTCTCAATAGACATCTAAACCTCCCTATATTAAAGGTCATTTTCCAGAACTAGACATCAGATGGAAAAACATCTCCCAGAGATCAGATTCTCCTCTCTGTACTCGAGTGTATTCCACCGGCTGTTTTTACATTCTCAAAGTTCAGGATCAGAAATGGAATTTTGAGATTAGTTGCAGATGCCCTGTCCTTCCCACTTTGTAACTGGATGTGCTTTAATTCAAAAGGAAACTTTTCAGGCCATTAAGCTTCAATACAGTTTAATGCCTTTGGGCTGTGGGGCTTGAAATCATGGAGAAGCCTGAATAAATGTTTTAAAATAAAATCTGGAACACAGAGTATGTTTTTTTAAATATATATATAGAATTTTTTTTTTCACTTTTGTGCTCATCCATTTGCTTCAAATAGAAACTCCTGCTCGTGTCCAGGCTGCAAAAGCCCCACTGGGTGATCTAAGCAGACTCGAGCGGACAGGCTGGTCTCCAGTTTGTCTTGTCACAACACAATGACCTGTGCCTCCTTCTGCTTGTCCTTTTAAAATGGTCCCAGGTGGCCAGTTTGCATTCTAGGTAATAGGGATTCTTTGGCAGAATGAATAATATTTTCATAAGCACTTTTCTGTTCTTAGTCACAGTTGATTTAAAAATGATTTAATGAATGAAAATACGCCATTTATAAGTCCTGGAGTGCACGTTATTTAGACTGGCCAGATCAAGTAGCATTGTTTACACTCATTTAATACAATAGCCAAGTAGGATGCTGTGGTGGGAACTCTCTCAACATGATGCATGGGGAAAACTGCTATGTGCCTCCTCATTTGTGTGTGTGTGTGTGTGTGTGTGTGTGTGCCAAATTTGAGTTTTAACATTTGATTCACTTTTCTAGCGGAGAAGCTAAGACTTATTGTTTAATAACTAACTCTAGACACAGGCAGTAAGGGTAACCAGGAGCAAAGTCAAGGTACTCGACACTTCTGCCCAATATGCTGCATATAAGCTACTAGGAAACCCCCTTAGTCAAAAGATAATTAAGACCAGGTCTTTCACTTCTAGACTTGAGAAGGAATTTTCCAAGCTAAGTAGTAATCTACAAACGACAGTACAGTGTTTTTTGTTGTTGTTGTTTGTTTTTTGTTTTTTGCCATTTTAATTCTGGGGAAGTGTTTAGACATGGAGACTAATTTTGAATTATTTCTTTCTTATTAATCAAATCCCCAAATAATATCTTATTAGGAGTGCCTTGCAAGCTACATGAATAGGGTTAGAAAAAATGACATTGACTTAAAATATTCTCTAACTTAGGTTAGACTGAATTAGGAAATACTGTAGTTTTAAGCTATCTTTAATATAGCAGTGTGCCATCTTTAAATGTTTTAATTTTAAAGTCAGCTTTATCCACAAATTTGCTACCATCAGTACACTAATCCATGTAAGATTCTCAATTTCTCTCTTTTTATATTCAAAATAAATAAGTAACTCAAAAAATGATTTCCATACAGAACCACTCCACTATTATGAACACAGGCTGAGATGAAATGTACCTGGAAAGTAAAGAATCTTGTAAGGGTATGTCACATCAAATTTTAATTTAAATTTATTTATTTGCCCTTGTTGGTTTCCATTGTTTTTGTAGTTACTATTGTTGTTATTGATGTCGTCGTTGTTAGGACAGAGAAAAATGGAGACAGGAGGAGAAGACAAAGGGGGAGAGAAAGATAGACACCTGCAGACCTGCTTCACCACCTATGAAGGACTCCTCTGAAGGTAGGGGGGGGTGTTCCATCCAGGATCCTTACGCCTGTCCTTGAGCTTTGTGCCACGTGCGCTTAACCTGCTGCACCACTGTCCGACTCCCCCAAATTTTCATGTATTAACATTCCATTTCCTTTTTAGTTGGACATCCTAGGAATAAATTGTGGTCATTTTTAACTTTTGCTGTTTTTGTCAGTATAGAGCTTTATGAGTTTTAGGAAGTCTATTGTTCTGGTAAAATGAAAGAGGCTATCCGAGTGTTTGTCAATACGAAAGAGGGTCAAGCGATATCATGATTCATCACACATGACACTCCAAAATAAAAATAGGAAACTAATTATGGGTATATATAGTGACACAGCCCTCCAAATGCAAAGTCACTATTTGATCTGAATTGTTTAGCAAACCTGTTTTTACACCCAAGTCCGCATTTGTGAGTCAAATACAGGCCACCAAAAGCTACTGAGAGTAATTTAGGAGGTGTACTGCATGGACTAGTCATGAGAGAATCTGAATTATTTTGAAGAGCTAAAGCTTCAAATTGTTAAGTGCTTAAAATGGGAAAATCTATCTTTTTTTTTTTTTTTGTACTTGGAAAGTCAAGGTCAGGCTAGAGTAATATAGTGTACCTTTTTTTATACAAAGAACACTTCAGTGGAGTCGGGTGGTAGCACAGCAGGTTAAGCGAATGTGGCGCAAAGTGCAAGGACCGCATAAGGTTCCTGGTTCGAGCACCGGCTCCCCACATGCAGGTTAGTCGCTTCACAAGCGGTGAAGCATGTCTGCAGGTGTCTATCTTTCTCTCCCCCTCTCTATCTTTCCCTCCTCTCTCCATTTCTCTCTGTCCTACCCAACAACAACGACATCAATAACTACAACAATAATAACCACAATAAAACAATAACACAGTAAAACAAGGGCAGGCAACAAAAGGGAATAAAAAATAAATATATAAAAAAACCAAAGACCACTTCAATTGATTTGAGGGCGGGATATCTTGATTACTCATTTTCAAATGGAGATTCCGTTCTTGGGAACTCTGCACTAAACCCAGTTTCATCTTCACCTCGGGAAGTGGCGATTTTCATCCAGCAAATGGCATTTCTTACCCAGTGGTCCTAACACAATGAAATTTTATCAGGTGCCTCTGTAATGTATATTTATCAGTGAATCTAACAAGGATATATTTTATAAGAAAATCAATAAGAGAAAAGGATTATATTGTTGACTGGAGCCAGCATCCAGAAATGAAAAATAGAAACAAAAATATCACTTTGCATTGGATGGGCTTTTAGTGTATATAATGTGCCTGGATCTTCTTTTCAAAGTTATTAGGTATCTAGTGCAACAGCGGGCGGCAAAAGGATAAAAAATATCTCAGCTCTTTTTAAATGTCAAAAACAACCTGAAAACCACTATTTCATCCCTAATCTATTGTTTGAATAAAGTGCAGTTTTCTGTCCAACCAAAATGTTTATGTGTTGAGGTTGAAATGTGCTATAAGCTACCATTTGAAGGTACTTAACAAATGGGAAAAACTATTCAGGAATAATAATCTCTGAAATTTCTCTATTTGTCTTTAAATATGTCTTTTAAAATTTTTTCAAAGATATTACATATTTCACAGATATTATGTCCTTCTGCCCTACTTTATTTGTTTCCTCCAAGTCTGGTCCTTCCTTCCTTTCTCCTCCTCCCTGTCTCCCCCCCCCCCTTCCATCTTTCTCTTTTATGCCTTTCATGTTAGAGATATATCTTAAGTATCTAATGATCCTAACTGTCCAATTTTTTTTTTTTTTTTGGTCTCCAAGGTTATCGCACTACAATCCATTGCTTCTGGAGACCATCCTTTTTCCCACTGTTGTTATTGCTATTGTTGTTGGACAGGAAAGAAAGAAATTGACAGAGGAGGGGAAGACAGAGGGGGGAGAGAAAGACAGACACCTGCAGATCTGCTTCTTAGCTTGTGAGGCGACTCCGCTGCAGGTGGGGAGCTGGGGCTGGAACCAGGATCCTTACACCGGTCCTTGCGCTTCGCACTATGTGTGCTTAACCTGGTGTGCTACTGCCCTACACCCCCCACCCCAACCACCAACTGTCTAGTGAGTTTCAGCCATGTGATGTGTATGTACCCATGTCAGTACTGGTGACCACTAAATGTCACTATCAGGTGACCTAATTGCTTTTGGCCACTGAAAAGAGCCTCAAACTGTTCGTATTTGCTTGTCCTTTCTTTAGTCTGGTTGATTTTTATTTTAATTTAATTTAATTTTATTTGTCAGAGAGGGATCCTGCATGGGAGATGGAAGCCAGGCATCCAGTGTTCTTGGCATTTAATAGAAGAAGGTTCCATTCCACCTGTAGAACTTACCTTTATGTTTTCTGTAAGGGTATCCTAATGCTCAGCTGCGGTTTATGTCTGTGTCCAAAGTCATTCTCACCCAACTTTTTAGAAAATAAACCTAGAGGGGAGCCGGGCAGTGGCGCCAAGCTCAAGGACTGGCGTAAGGATCCCGGTTTGAGCCCCCGGCTCCCCACCTGCAGGGGAGTTGCTTCACAGGCGGTGAAGTAGGTCTGCAGGTGTCTATCTTTCTCTCCTCCTCTCTGTCTTCCCCATCTCTCTCCATTTCTCTCTGTCCTATCCAACAACAGCTATGGCAACAATAAGAACTACAATGAGCATAACAACAAGGAAAACAAAATGGGAGAAATAGCCTCCAGGAGCAGTGGGTTCATAGTACCGGCACCGAGCCCCAGAAATAACCCTGGAGGCAAATAAATAAATAAATAAATAAAATTTTATATCTATTTTCCCTTTTGTTGCCTTTGTTGTTTTTCATTGTTGTTGTAGTTATTGTTGTTATTGATGTCGTCGTTGTTAGATAGGACAGAGAGAAATGGAGAGAGGAGAGGAAGACAAAGAGGAGGAGAGAAAGACACCTGCAGACCTGCTTTACCACCTGTGAAGCGACTCCCCTGCAGGTGGGGAGCCGGGGGCTCAAACCCGGATCTTTACCTGGGTCCTTGGGCTTTGCGCCACGTGCACTTAACCCACTGCGCTATCGCTCGAATCCCTAATAAATAAAATGTTTAAAAAAGTTTAAAAAAAGTAAATCTGGTCCTTTTTTTTTTTTTTAAAGTGTTGTACTCTTTTTAAAAAACATTTTTTTTATTTATTCCCTTTTGTTGCCCTTGTTGTTTTATTCTTGTAGTTATTATTGTTGTTGTCGTTGGATAGGACAGAGAGAAATGGCGAGAGGAGGAGAAGACAGAGAGGGAGAAAGATAGACACCTGCAAATCTGTTTCACCGCCTGTGAAGCGACTCCCCTTATAGGTGGGGAGCCGGGTCCTCGAACTAAGATCCTTACGCCGGTCCTTGCGCTTCAGGCCACATGCGCTTAACCTGCTGCACTGTCGCCGGACTCCCTGGTCCTTTTTTTTTTTTTTTTCTACCAAGTATCCCACTCCTCACCACCACCACCAGGACTAGTTATGGCTCATTCAATCAATCTATATAAGCAAGGACCTGGAGCAGCTCGCTCCCTTGATTGGATTACAGCACTCTCCCGTTGGTGGAGCTCCTGAATGATGCTGATCTCTTCACGCAGTGGTCTTGGGTAGCTTAGTTGTGGACTTTGGACTTTTGCCTATTTTCTTAGCTAGGCTCTCTCCCCCGCACCTTCACGTTCACAGTGATTTTTTGAATAAACTTCTCACTTGTTTAACCTGAAACGGAACCACGTGTTATTTTACTATAATAGTCACCTTCTCACCTGGCCTCTTAATACTTTTTGTTTTTCCCAAAATTCATTCAGTTACCATTTCAGTGGTGATTTGGAAGGGAGTAATATTAAGTGCATCTCTGAAATCTACCATGTGTAAGTGGAGAGGTCTATCTTCCTAACCTTTTCCCTGACTTTACTTTTGTCAGCCTTGCTTACTCCTTTATGTTAATCTGGTTTCCAAAGGATGGTTCTTAGCCCTGTGTCCTTTCTGTTCTTTGATGTCTTCTCAGAAAAGCCCCTGAATGAAACAACTGCTCTTAAATTGCATACTTTCAAGCTTCTATCTCCATGTTTATTTTTCATCTAAACACAAGTTCTGTATTTCCATCAGGCCAATAGTCTAGAGTCTAGGTTGAAGCAATTGAAGGTGTGCTACCTGTGATTGGAGAATGACACCTTCTCAGATTTTGCACCCTTGGGCCAGTAATAGGGTGGGAAGAATAAAATGCCAAGGGTGAAAAATATGGATATCATGCTAAATGAACTAAACCAGAAGGGAAAAGGCAAATATTGGATGCTCCCAGTTATTTGCAGAATTTAAGAAACAAAGCAAGGGGGAAATCAGGGTGAGACATAAACTCTTGACCTATCTCTGAAGATCTGGGATTACTAAAGGGTAGAGGGCTAGACTAGGGGGAAGGGCCCAGTGATCTTTGATGGAGGGAGATGGTACTATGTTGGGGGGGTGAACTATGCTAAGACATTCTTTTGAGGAGATGTGAAATTTTACACATGAGACAACAAAGTTATATGAAAACAGTATTGCCTAATATCTATATCTGTCTGCCCTTTCCAATAGGGATTTCAAGTTCGGAAACCTCGATAAAAATTTATTCCTGTTCCAAAATCCCTTACTTATTTCTATCAACACTCCTTTTAAAAATTATTTTTCTGTTTTTCTAAAAGAGAGAGAAGGAACAGGTGCTCAACTCTGGTTGGCGCTGAGTATTGAACTTGGTACCTCCCGGGCCTCAGGCATGCAAGTCTGGCATGCTACCACTGCACATTATACTATCTTCCCAACTTTTACTGTTTCCAGTAATCCTGCTCTAAAAATCTTTGGTGTCTAGTCCCTACCAATTTAAATCTAAAGTACCTTTAGGTTAGAGAGATAGTACAGTGGTAGCACATAAGACTTGTTGCATGCCCGAGCTGCCAGGGTCGGTCTCAAGTACCATTCAGAGACTTAGCTGAGCAGTAACCTAGTAAAAAAAAAATAGTTAAAAAGCCTTCTGTACATTCACAACATTTCCTTATCTGACTCTGTATCAGCATAAATGAGTCCATATCTCTTTTAAGGCTCAATAAAAGTCAGAGCCCTTTCTTGAAGCTCTGAGTCACTACTTACTACTGATTCATCTGTTTAGTTTCCTCTTTTCAGTTCATCTAATACTAAGTGTCCATTTCACACTCAATTTTACACTGACTTGCAGCAATTCATGACTCATGGCATTCTCTTACTTATTGGTTCAAAGCCAAGTTCATCATCTTCCCATGCATAATCTCTCTTTTCCTCACCTATCATTCTAGTTTCAGTTAGAGGTACTTCTAATCTCTCAGATTAATTTATCTTCCCCCTTTTTGATTTAAGGGCCTATCAATTTTCCTATGAAACGTAGCTTCTATATTTAATTATTTATTTTCCCTTTTGTTGCCATTGTTGTTTAATATTGTTATGGTTATTATTGCTGTTGTTACTGATGTCATCATTGTTGGATAGGACAGAGAGAAATGGAGAGAGGAGGGGAAGACAGAGGGAGAGAGAAAGACAGACACCTGCAGACCTGCTTCACCGCTTATGAAGCGACTCCCCTGCAGGTGGGGAGCCGGGAGCTCAAACCAGGATCCCTATGCGGTCCTTGTGCTTTGTGCCACGTGCGCTTAACCTGCTGCACCACCTCCCGACTCCCTGTATCTTCTGTTTTTATGTCTACTTCTTCATCTGCTGGTAAACTCCTGGAAGGCATGATGCACATGTAAATACAGTTTCTTGAAATGCCATAAGCAAATAGAAAGTCCTCAAATTCACCTTGGAGAATAAGAAAAAGTCCATTAACATTTTTTATACAATAGCTATCAATGAGAAAGAAGGACTGATTTATCTTCTTATCAGGTAAAAAGACCAGGGAGTTGGCTCATTGACAGAGTGCATGCCTTGTATCCTTTATGTTCTAGGTTCAATTCAAAGACAAAGGGGTGCTCTCTGGTCCTCATTAATAAATCATTTCAAAAAAACAAGACACTGCAAGATTAACTCAACCCAGTATAGGAATCACCAGTTAGTACACATGTTTAACATGTTTGGGTAAATGGGTAAATTCATGTGTTTAAAGCTTGTACTGAAACTATAAAGCCCCCTATTTTAATTATTCAAAATGTATGTCATTTTTTAGAAAACTGTAGTTCTGCATGAAGTATCCTATGAGATAAGACAGAAAAAAAACCCACTTTTAAAATATTTTACTTATTTATTTATATTATTGGATAGAGACAGAGAGAAATTGAGAGAGGAGGGGAGACAGACAAAGAAAGAGACAGACACCTGCAGCCCTGCCTCACCACCTGTCAAGCTTTTCACCTGCAGGTGGGAACCAGGGGCTTGAACCTGGGTCCTTGCACACTGTTATGTGTGTGCTTAACCAGGGGCATCACCATCTGCCCTGCCCAAAAAACTTTCTAAACACCATTAAACTTAGTCCTCAAGAATGCACTAGAACTGGACTAACTACAATTCTCTAGTTAGACTTTCCATGGCTAACATGTGTGGGCCCATTACTCATAACAAGGGATTTGAAAGCAAAGATGAGTGAGTGACAGTTGTAAAGATTCTCTGATAAATCTCCCAGATCTTTTCACAACACAATCTTTTCACCTGGTCTTTTGTGTAGTTACTCCAAACTTCCCCAAATCGTAAATCTCTGCAAGCCAGCAAACTGCCAGTTATTTGAGAAACGAAGAACTCAATTAGGAAATGGTAGCTGGGTTTGGATTAGAGCTTCTCTGGGAATATGTGATGTCTGAGTGCAGGACAGAGTTTCACAGCTTTGTAGACATCAAGGGCATTTTATGAGGACAGGATGTCACTGATTTATGGTAGTTTTCTGGCTGTTGGAGCCTGGACTCCTCATTACTTATTTCTCTAGTGTTTGTGGTGGTGATCCCATTGGGATGAGATTCCTATCTCTAGTCCCTGGTTTCCCAGTTGCTCTCACCTTGTAAATCACAGGTAGATGATGCTTCAGACTTTAATGTGCTCAGTCACCAGGAGTCTTCTTAATGTGCAGATTCTCATGAGGTGGGTCTTAGTGAGTGTGGGATTCCTGGTCTGCGGAAGCTGGCAAGAGAGGCCAATGCTGGTTTGCTAAGGCACACACACTGGCTGAGCAATAAGAAAGCAAGGATGTTCAGAAGCATTTATTCTTGCACCACTGTATACTTTTTTTTTTTTTTTTTAAAGATTAAAAGCACTTCAAACATAGCAAACTTCTGCGTAGTGAATCGTCACAGTCTGCCATTGATAATTACAGGCAAACTATTGGGTACTTGATTTCTATCACTTAGAGTCCCAGTGGGTGACTTGTTCTTTGCTCTCATGTGGGAGAAGACTGGTGTTGCAGACAGTCATGGCAGACAGTTTTTTTTAAAAGGAATCAGCACTGACAAAGCTTTTGGAAAGCCAAGGCACTAGTGACAGCTACTCACTCACCCATTCACTCTCTCACTCACTCAGGAACTTAATAACTTAATAACTTGGGTTATTTCTACTGTTATCTAGTTCTGAGGAATTGGAATTGGATCTTTATCTTTAGGAGCACTGCTTCAACGGCCTTAGCTTTGAAGAACATTCAGGGGTCTCACTGCAGGCTGGGTAGGCTGCATGAGGGCTCCAAGACTCTGATTTATGGAGCTTCGCTCCTGTTCATTCAGCAAGGAGTCACTTGCCAGATACTCAAACAGAAATATGACTCTTGGTGGCGATAAACATTCTGGGAAGAGGGCATGAAATGTGGCTGAGAAAGGAGCTGAGAGAGAAAATAACATTTTATTCACTGAGCTACACTCGGTTTCTATCTCTGTGAGATGGTGATTGTTCGTGGGGTGACGTAAACATATGGGGCTCTGGAATATCACACGTGGGTTGAGTAGGATGCATCCGTAAAGATCGCTTAGCCTGGAAATTCAGAAGGATTTACAGATATAGAGGATATACTCCTGTTTAGAATTTTTTAAAAATAAATTTATTATTATTATTTTATTTATGAAAAGGAAGCATTGACAAAGCCATAGGATAAGAGGGGTACAACTCCACACAATTCCCACCAGAACTCCGTATCCCATCCCCTCCCCTGATAGCTTTCCTATTCTTTAACCCTCTGGGAGCATGGACCCAAGGTTATTGTGGGATGTAGAAGGTGGATTTTTTTTTTTTTTTTTTTGCCTCCAGGGTTATCACTGGGACTCGGTGCCTGCACCATGAATCCACTGCTCCTGGAGACCATTTTTTACCCTTTTGTTGCCCTTGTTGTTTTATCATTGTTGTGGTTATTATTATTGCTGTTGCTGTCGTTGGATAGGACAGAGAGAAATTGAGAGAGGAGGGGAGACAGAGAGGGGGACAGAAAGACAGACACCTGCAGACCTGTTTCACTGTTTATGAAGCAACTCCCCTGCAGGTGGGGAGCTGGGGGCTCGACCCAGGGGCTTAAACCTGGATCCTTATGCCGGTCCTTGCGCTTCGCGCCACATGCGCTTAACCCGCTGCGCTACCGCCCCAGACTCCTAGAAAGTGGAATTTTTAAGGACAGGGTTGTCATTTGCTTACATTGAAAAACGTTTTGAGTGGTTCGGGAGATGGCACAGTGGATAAAGCATTGGACTCTCAAGCATGAGGTTTCGAGTTCTATCCCCGGCAGCACATGGACCAGAACAATGTCTAGTTCTTTATCTCTCTCCTCCTTTATCATTAATAATTAAAGTCTTTAAAAAAAAAAAGAAAGACGTTTTGAGCTGAACTGACTCTTGTCTGTGCTTGTTTGAGAAAAATGGCTTTTGCACACATTTGAAATGACAGCTCATGTAACTGTATAATCACTTTGAGATCAGACCAAACACACAAGAAAGGAATTGATTTTCCAGTTCCATTAATTAGTGGTTCTCAAAGTGTGAGCAGCATAGGGAACAGATTCAGGGGGAAAAAAAAAGGCAGGAGGCAGGGACGGGGTGGTGGTGCCCATAGTACTAAGTGAAAAGACTAGAGCAAGAATGGGCTTCCAGCCCCCCCAGCCCCGACCCCCACCTGCAGTGGGGAAGATTCACAAGCATCAGAGCAGGTCTGCAGGTGTCTGTCTTTCTTTCTTTCCCTCCTTTCTCAGTTTCTCTCTGTTCTAGCCAGTAAAATGGACAAAATGGCCTCCAGGAGAAACGGCTTCATAGCACAGGCACCCAGCCCAGTGATAACCCTGGAGAAGAGGAAAAAGTTTATTTATTTATTTATTTTTACTTCTGTATCACTTTCTTGAGGTAACATTATTGTCATGAGGGTACATTTCCATATTTCCCCAAGGCAGGTGCCAATACATTTCACCCTCCGCTGAACCAGCATTCTATTCCTGCGTCAGGGCTAATTCCCAACCTCCCCTTAATGTCCTTTCCTTTCCCCCTTTAGGTCTCCAAAGCTTCTGCTGTAGATTATAGTCCATTTAGGATTCATCCTGGATTGTCTTTTGCTTCATTTCATACAGACCATCTATGAGTGATACCACTTGCTACGTGTCCTCCGTTTGTCTTCAACACGAGAGTCTCTTTGGCTCCCTCCACATCCATATCACAGCAAAGAAGAAAATATTCATTTTTTACAGTTGTGTAGTATTTCATTGTTCTATGTCACAACTAACTTTTTTTTTTTTTTTAACTCTTGTTAGACAGTTGAGTTGTTTCCAAATGCTGGTCATTCATTACAAATGACACTGCCACATATATGGGTGGGCATAGATCTTTTCAGATCAGCTTTTGCACTCTTTGGTTAGATGCTTAGGAAAGGAATTGTTAAAACATATGGTAGGCTTATTGTCAGTGTTTTCAAGATTATCCAAACTTTTTTCCATTGGGGATGCACTAATTTGCACTCTACACCAACAGCGTAGAAGGTAGAAGGCCTCCTTTCTCTCCAAGTCCACCACACCCTCACCTCCTGTCTTTTTTGATGGAGGTTGTTCTCACAGGAGTTAGATGGTAGCTCATCTTAGTTTAAGTTTCTCTGATAATCAGTGATTTTGAGTATCCTCCCCCCCCCCCCCGTATATGTATGGGTTATCTGAATAATTTCTATAATTGCGTGCCGGGACTACTGAATCAGAAATGATAGAACTGGAGTCCACTAAGTTGTGTGCGACTAGTCCCATAAAGATTTGTATTTTTTTTCTTATGCATTCAACCAATTCCCCCCCACCCCGCTCCCCACCTGCTGGGGGTCCACTTCATGAGCGGTGAAGCAGGTCTACAGGTGTCTATCTTTCTTTCTCCCTCTCTATCTTCCCTTCTTTTCTCAGTTTCTCTCTGTTCTATACAATTAAAAAGAAAAAAAGTAAAAACTGAAAAAAACACAGCCCTTTAACCTCACTCTTCTGAGTTGGGCTTCCTTTAGAAATTGTAGCCTGGGTTATTTATTTCCTTTACCTTTTAATTTTGACATTATCATAGACTCATAGGAAATTACATGAAACAGAAGTATAGGGCTTTCCTATGTACTTTTTTTAAAAAATCTTTTTTAAAAATTTATTTATTTCCCCTTTTGTTGCCCTTTTTTATTGTTGTTGTAATTGTTATTGTTGTTGTTGGTGTAGTCATTGTTGGATAGGACAGAGAGAAATGGAGAGAGGAAGGGAAGACAGAGAGAGGGAGAGAAAGATAGACACCTGCAGACTTGCTTCACCACTTGTGAAGTAACTCCCCTGCAGGTGGGGAGCCGGGGGCTAGAACCGGGATCCTTATGCTGGTCCTTGTGCTTTGTGCCACGTGCACCTATGTACTTTTTTACCCAGTTTATTCCCATGTCAACATCTTATATATTTAGAATGCGATGTCAAAACTATGAGATTGACACTGATACAACCTGCAAAGTTTATTCAGGTTTCACCAGCTTTAACATACATTCAGGGGGTCGGGTGGTGGTGCAGTGGGTTAAGTGCACATGGTTCAAAGTGCAAGGACTGGTGTAAGGATCCTGGTTCGAGCCCCCAGCTCCCCACCTACAGGGTGGTTGCTTCACAGGTGGTGAAGCAGGTCTGCAGGTGTCTGACTTTCTCTCCCCCTCTCTGCCTCCCCTCCTCTCTCGTTTTCTCTCCACAACAACAGCAATGACAACAACAAGGGTATCAAAATGGGAAAAATGACCTCCAGGAGCAATGGATTCATAGTGCAGGCACCGAGGCCCAGTGATAACCCTGGAGGCAAAATAAATAAAATAAAATAAAATAAAAATACATTCAATTATATGCATATGTACAAGTTTGTCACATGCCTAAATGTAACTTTCATTACAATCAAGATATAGGATTGTTTAAAGACCACAAAATTCCCTTATCATTATTATTATTTTCCTTTTAAAAAAATAATTAGAGATTTAATATTTATTTACAAAATTATGAGATCACAGGAATATAACTCTCTGCCATTCCCACCACCAGAATCAGTGTCTCCTTTCCCTCCACTAGAAACTGCGGTGGTTCTCTTAAGGTCACAGATATGGGTTGACTATTGTTTCTGTAACTATATTTATATATATTTGCTCATTTTTTCTATGGTTCTGCCTTCTCCTCCTTTCTAAGTCACATCTATGCCTATTACTACTTCTGAATGTCCTTCTCTTTTTCTTCTTCTCTCTCCAGGTCCTGATGAAATTGGGTTTCAGAGCCCTCTGTTTATCTTCCCCTACATTTCTCCCCCTCTGGGAGTATGGACCAAAATTCTTTATGGGGTTCAGAAGGTGGAAGGTCTGGTTTCTGTAAGAGTTGCTCAGTTGGCTATTAGCCAGCAGGTTGATCCATACCCCCAGCTTGTTTCTATCTTTCCCTAGTGGGGTAGGGCTCTGTAGAGGTGAGAATTTTTTAAAATTTTATATATATATATATATATATATATATATATATATATATATATCTTATTTATTTTCCCTTTTGTTGCCCTTTTTTATTGTTGTTGTAGATATTATTGATGTTGTCATTGTCAGCTAGGACAGAGAGAAATGGAGAGAGGAGGGGAAGACAGAGAGGGGGAGAGAAAGACACCTGCAGACCTGCTTCACCGCTTGTGAAGCGACTCCCCTGAAGGTGGGGAGCTGGGGGCTCAAACCGGGATCCTTACGCCGGTCCTTGTGCTTTGCGCCATGTGCGCTTAACCTGCTGCACTACCGCCCAACTCCCAAGGTGAGACTTTGGAACACAAGGTCATCTGCCCAGGGAAATCAGGATGTGGTAATAGTGGCGTCTGCAATGAACTGCTGAGAAGTACTCCATTTAGTATATGTCGCATGCATTTTAAAAAATGTTATTAGTGGTTTAATATTGATTTTAAAAACCACGAGATAACATGGGCACAGTTCCATACCATTGCCACAACCTGAGTTCTGTGTCCCCATTCCCACCACTGGTGATTCTCCCAAGGTCAAAAATATGGGTTAACTATCATATATATTTTTTCCTATTTTTTTTTTATTCGTAGTGCAGGCACCAAGCCCCAGCAATAACCCTGGAGGCAAAATAAGTATATAAAAATAAAAACAATTCCCGTAGTGCGGGGAATTGAACCTGGGACTTCAGAGCCTCAGGCATGAAGCTCTCTTTGAATAAGCATTATGCTACCCCTACCCTATGGTCTTTTAAATAAGACCAAATTAGTGTTTTTTTATTCCATTGCTAAAGACTCCCCTTACCCCCAAATCTGAGTATTCCTCATAGAGTTCCCCACCCCTGATATTTTATAACTTTCAGGAAAGTGAAAAGGCATGCACCAGAGAAGCATGTGAGCCATTTGGGTAACCATGGTGGACCATACATGGAAGCTGAAGTCCATTTTTATTCAATTCTAAGGCCGTGTCTTCACTTCCTTTCTAAGCCACACCCACACCTATTACAATTTCAGAGTATCCTTACCTTTTCTTCTTCCCTCTCAGATAAGGTAATCAGCTCCTGGTTTACCTAGGTGTTCTACAAATTCTCTCCCCTCTCAATGATGCTGTAAAAACAAAGGTTCCTGGTAACAAAAGTTCCGGGTCCCCAAGGAACTCACTTTCCCTAACATTCCCCACTCTGGGAGTATTGGCCAAAAATATTTTTTGGGTTACAGAAGGAAAAATTCTACCCATTGTAATTGGACATGGGTATTGGCCAGTCAACATCCCACAGATATATTATGCCGTGCTTTTATTTTTAATTTAGTTCTAAAAAAAAATTCTGAGATTTCCTTTTTGTGGATTATTTGGGAGAGTAGTATTTGTTTCCAATTACTTTACCTGTTGTCTCTTTGTTACTAATTTCTAAGTTTGGCTTCATAATGTCTATAGAATATTTATGTATATTAAAGTCTTT
This sequence comes from Erinaceus europaeus, assembly GCF_950295315.1. Classification (NCBI taxonomy): domain Eukaryota; kingdom Metazoa; phylum Chordata; class Mammalia; order Eulipotyphla; family Erinaceidae; genus Erinaceus; species Erinaceus europaeus. The sequence goes on along the minus strand of NC_080179.1, from coordinate 15,216,242 downwards.
TGAATTTGTTGAAGTTTGTTCTATCATTCAGTTTATGTTCTTTTTTGGTACTACTCCAGGATCACCTGAAGAGAATTTTGCTTCTGTTGGGTAGAGTTCTGTAAATGTCATTTAGCTCCTGTGTGTTGACATCAGTTCTATATCTTTGTTGAATTTCTGTCAAGTAGTTTTATCAGTTGTTGAGAGGATTGTTGAAGTTCCTAGCTATAATAGTGGCGATCTGTGTTTGAATGAATCTGCCAGATGGTTCTGATCATGCTGCAGTTTTGTGAACAAGAGCTTTTTATTTATTTATTTTTATTTTAAAAGTTTGTTTATTTTTTTGATATTTATTTCCTTTTGTTGGCCTTGTTTTTGCTGTTGTAGTTATTGTTGTTGATGTCGTTGTTGGATAGGACAGAGAGAAATGGAGAGAATAAGGGAAGACAGAGAGAAGGAGAGAAAGATAGACACCTGCAGACCTGCTTCACCTCCTGTGAAGCGACTGCCCTGCAGGTGGAGAGTCGGGGCTCGAACTGGGAAACTTACTCTGGTGCTTGCCCTTTGCGCCACGTGCACTTAACTGGCTGTGCTACCGCCGGACTCCCAACAGGAGCCTTTTAAATGAACTATTTGCAAGTTTTAACTTTATGAAAGAAATCACCTTGAAAGCAGGAGAAAAATGAATTCTTTACGAAAGTCTGGTTCTTCCAAGTCATCTTCTTGCTTAACATGAGGTATATTTTCCTAAAGAAAATTCCAACCATATCACTTCCGGGTAGCCTTCAATCACTCCTGTTGTACTGAAGCCGAACTATCTTAGCTCGAGCAGGCGTTGTCTTCTCTTAAGCACTGTTATGAGCAATCATACTTAATGAGCTCTAGCGTCTTATAAACTGGACAAATCATAATAACGTACACCCATAATTCCTTTCTCTGAAGGTGTTTCCAGGGCTTGTTTCTATCTGGGGTATCCTCCATCCATCATATATATATGTATATGTATATGTATATGTATATGTATATGTATATGTATATGTATATGTATATGTATATGTATATGTATATGTATATGTATATGTATATGTATATGTATATGTATATGTATATGTATATGTATATGATGTATATGTATATGATGTATATGTATATGATGTATATGTATATGATGTATATGTATATGATGTATATGTATATGTATATATATATATTTTTTTCCCTCTTGTTGCCCTTGTTTTTTTCATTGTTGTAGTTATTATTGTTCTTGTTATTGATGTCATTGTTGTTAGATAGGACAGAGAGAAATGGAGAGAGGAGGGGAAGACAGAGAGGGGGAGAGAAAGATAGACTCCTGCAGACCTGCTTCACTGCCTGTGAAGCAACTCCCCTGAAGGTGGGGAGCTGGGGCTTGAACCGGGGTCCTCAAGCCAGTCCTTGTGCTTCGCTCCATGTGTGCTTAACCCACTGCGCTACCACCCGACTCCCTCCTCCATCCATCTTTATATTGGTTGGCATTTTCTGCTTTAACATCCTGAATAAAACCTTTTCATGAAGACTTTTCTAATGTCTGAGTAACATGTAATTTTTTTTCTTCTTGGAAGTCCCCATGACAGCTTCTTTCTTTCTTTTTAAAATATATTTTATTTTATTTTATTTTAATTTGTTTTTTAAAATATTTTATTTATTTATTAATGAGAAAGATAGGGGGAGAGAGAAAGAATCAGACATCACTCTGGCACATGTGCTGCTGGGGATCGAACTCAGGACTTGAGAGTCCAAGGCTTTATCACTGTATTACCTCCTGGACCTTTATTTTATTTTATTTTATTTTATTTTATTTTATTTTATTTTATTTTATTTTATTTTATTTTATGAGAACTACAGAGAGAAAGACCAAAACACTTCTTAGCTTTGGCTTATAGTAGTGCTGGGGAAATTACCTGGGATCTCAGAACCTCAGACATGAGAGTTTTTTACTGTCTCCTCAGCTCAGTTGTTTACTCCTCTTTTGCCATCAGGGTTACCACTGGGGCTGAGTGTCTGTACCACTAAACTACTCCTAGTCGCCATTTTTTCTTTTCTTCCCAAATAGAGGGTAAGACACAGAAGAAGATAGAGAAGGGCCATTATACAGGAGTGACTGAAGTGGGGAAGATTCAAAGTAGTGGAGAGGTTCTGCAATGTTTCTCCATCTTGCTATTTTTCTTTTCTTTTTTTAAAATTTCTTTATTGGGGGATTAATGTTTTTATAGCTGACAGTAAATACAATTGTTTGTACATGCATAACATTTCTCAGTTTTCCACATAACAATACAACCCCCAGTAGGTCCTCTGTCATCCTTTTCCAGGACCCATACTCTCCTTCTCCCCCATGCAACTCACAGTCTTTTACTTTGGTGCAATACACTAACTCTAGTTCAGGTTCTATTTGGGTTTTCTCTTCTGATCTTGTTTTTCAACTTCTGCCTGAGAGTGAGATCACCCCATATTCATCCTTCTGTTTCTGACTTATTAACTAAATAACCTAGAGATAATTAGTGTTTTCTTCCAGAGTCTCATTTGTTGTTTCTGCATTTCTGATGAAAATTCTTTCAAACTCTTTACTTACTCCTTTGACTATTTCCTTTGGATGTTGGATGTTGACCTCACTATTTTGTGGTTCAACCTTTGGGAGGCTTTTAGCTGGATTTTTGTTCTGGTTCATTTCTCCAGTGTTTCTTCTTGGTGGTTTAACCATTCTATATAATATGTTATTAGATCCCTCTCTCAGTACTTTCCAAATTACTGGTCACTCTTGCCTAGATTGACTTGTGTCTAATTAAGGTACTTAAACAGTTCACAGTTGTGGAAATTAACAGTTGTTTCAATATTATTTCAATCCCTGAGTTGGAGCACAGTGGCCGTTAAAGCCTCTTTTGTTCTTTTTCTTCCATGTAGGCTATGGGAGCCTGAGGGCTTGGAAACTATAAGTAGGCTTCTTAGCTTAATCACTCAGTGCTGACCAAGAGACAAAGCAGGGTGGGGGAGAGACAATACAGTGGTTATGCAAAGAGACTCTCACACCCCAAGGATCCAAAGATCCAAAGATCTAGGCTTAATTCAGCTTCATTGCCAAGCCGGGCAGCACTGCTGGGCCCTGTGAGTGTCTAAACAAGTCCTGTTTATAGTCTATAGGTTTCATTCACTATGTTCTCATCAGGAGAACAATGTGGAAAGGCTCCCACCACACAGCCCCACTGCTAGGCCACCAAGGTGTAGATCTTCTCCTGAGTTTCCTGGTTAGTTCCCTGCCTCCAGATGTCAACATAGGGCCTCCCCACTGCTGTTCAAGCCTCTGAAAGCAGTAGCAATGGAGACTCACAGTTGCATTTGGTGAGTCTTAGTGGAGTCCTCTCCTCCCTTCACAGTCTTTTTGTTGGTAAAACAGACTGGAGGTGGTGCCTCAACTGGTAAGCTGCTGGACTGATAACAGCTGCTCAGTCTCTCCTTAATCTCCTCTCTGTCGACGAACCACACATGTTTGCACTCACTGGTGATTTGGTAGGTTCCTGAAGTCGTTCTAGTCCTGTCCTGTCGCGGTTCCAGGTGATCTCCTTTGGTATTCCTTGTTGACCTGTGAGAAGAAAGGAGAGAAACACAGCTGTTGCTGCTCCATAGGCCTGCCTCCCACATCTTTCTATTTTTCTCTCAGATAAAGAGGCAATTTATTTATTAATGAGAATGAGAGAACCAAAGCATCATTTTGGCATATGTAATTGTGGGGGGATCAAATTCAGGACCTCATACCTTTGAGTTCAGCTCTTTATCCCTGGTCACAGGAATCTATATATTTAATAAGCCTCTTCTGTGAGTCCAATGGTCAGGTTTTTTAGTGACTGAAATTTCTCATTTCTTTAATTCATGGTTAATTTTTTCACATTAACTTATTATCAGTTAAATTGCCAGCTACTTCCACAGGAACAACTGAGGAAGTAGTATTGTTGAACACTTGATTTTCTAAATGAGGTCTTCATAGTAGTTTGTTTTATTAATTACATAATGCTTTTGTCCCATTAATGTAACTATGAAAATTGCTACCACTTTCCCATACTCAAAATAAAATACTGCATATTACTAGGGGAAAAATGCATAGCATAATATGTAAATACAATAACAAATAGTATTATATTGCCTTATCTGTATTTCATGGAAAACTGTATATAACTAACAGCTGATACAAAATAATTCTCCTTTTGTGTGTGTGTTGAAAAAACTGCATGCAGAGAACATCACCTTCATTTTGCAGTAATGTGTGTATGGGTAAAAGGAAGGCTTTTGGATATTTGTACATCCATTTCTCATGTTGTCATAAATATCAGTCCAGAAGATAAAGAACAGTGCTGCCAAACACTCACAGCTAGATAATTCTTCAAGTAGACTTATACCGGGGCACAAAGCTAGTTGTCAATTTTGATAGAATGTGAACAGATTTTAATGCCTTCAGATCCGTAAATAACCAGGAAGTAGGGAAAATGACAACCACAATAAAAAAGAAAAGCATAATTTTGACATTTTCCATGGTTTCTAATTGTGCCAGGTGTTAGGTATGTGTTGGGGTTTAAATCCCTTAAGTGCTAAGAAATGGTAAGAAAAAAAAAGACGATTATCTTAAAACTATTCTGAAGTGATATCAAAGGTCTAATTGTGTCAGATTTGATATCCTTTTTTGTTTTCTTTAGTGGATAACATATACATAATAAATAAGTATATCAACTGCAAAATATTTTTACTTAACGGGTGAAATAGCTCACAGGGATAGTGTGCAGTTTTGCTATGTGTACTACCTAGGTCTGAGTCCATCCCCTTCTACCTTGGAAGAAGCTTCTGTGCTGTGGTCTTGCTCATCTCTCTCCACCTTCCCTCCCCCCCGCCACCCCCCGCCATAACACTGCTCAGTTTTAGTTGATGCTGTTGTGGGGGGATTGAATCTTGGACTTGGGAGCCTTACACATGAGAGTCTCTTTGCATAACCATTATGTCATCTACCCCTGCCCCCTCTGTCTCTATCCTTAAAAAAATATGATCATGTTAACTTCATGTAAGAAGGAAGTTCATGTTTTAAAGCATATCACTACACATTAATTTTCAAGAGCTTACAGTGAGTGCATTATTAGTCATGAAGAAAAAGTGAGATAATTTTTTTCCAGATAATTCTGTTGAACAAATGCTGCGAACATAACACTTCCTTTGTCTAAGATTACTGACAAATGCTCAGTTGTCCAGGAGAAGTCATCTGCTTGCTTCTGAAACCATGTAGGGAGCTGTTTTCATGGAGCATCATCTGCATTCCGTGTAGGTATTCTCTAATCCATTTCTCTGAATGCTGATTTCTCAGCAGATAATCAGCATACAAATCTTGCAAATGAGCAAACCAGCAGCTAATCCTTAAACCAACGGCATGACTGCTTGCTGTGGACGGATAAACTGCGAATAAAAGGCCTCAGAGCAAGAGTGGCAAACAGGACATGTTCAGCATCTGTTTCTCCCTCAGACTCAGTAATATTCTTGAAGTAGTGACTTAAGTTGCTCAAAGTGATGTGAAACTTTAAGAGCAACAAGTCAAATAGATGATTGGGCTCAGGGGATTTGTAAAGGATCCAGACCTTTCTAGTGCAGATTATAGAGCCCTTAGTCCACATGCAGCTGTGCTTGGCCATTTCAAATAAATATTGAACTTGATAGCTTTCTAGGTCTGCTGTGAAGTGGGGCAGGCGCTCTTGTTTCCCTGGTAGACAGCTGGCCAGCTGCACTCCTAGAGGGCAGGACCACTGCTTCAGTTGGTGCTTACAGGAACATCACCTCACCAAAACTTCCCCGGTCAGCCGTGCCCATATGTCATCACCCTCTTAACCTGTCCCCTGGTGCTCCACTGGGACTCTGATGTGTGCTGGGAGAAAGCATGTCCTAATTGTGAGAACTGCACTGATTCTACTGGGGAAACTTTTCATGTGTGAATGCAGCTGCTGAGAACTGTGCTGGTGTATAGAAGATTTAATTTCTGGTTTTCTTCTTGTCTGTGAAAAAGTTACATACCTTGGGGGCCAGGCAGTGGTACAGACAGTTAAGTGCACATATTACCAAGCTCAAGGACCTGGGTTCAAGCCCCTCACTCTCCACTTGGAGGGGGTCCACTTCATGAGTGGTGAAACAGATCTGTAGGTCTCTATCTTTCTCTCCCCCCTCTAACTCCCCATCCTCTCTCAATTTCTCTCTGTCCTATCTTAAAAAAAAATGTTACATACCTCTGAGTTCTCTCCTGGCCCCTGTCCTGTGCCAAAGTATTAAGAGGCACCCAAGAAGACACCTTCAGGTGAGCCAAGATGCTGCTCCCTGCAGTAAAATTTGCATCAGGGTGTGTCTACACCAGTCTCCAATTCTACAACATAGTATTCAGGACTGCATCCTTTGCATTGGGCTTAGTGTCAGGGCTCTGCTTCCTATGAAATAATGAGCAGTGTTTCGAAGACGGAAAAGTAATCACTTTTTGGGCACTTGTGAAGATCATGCTATTCAAACAAACCCTGCCTATAGGCAGGCAGCAACTGGCAGGTCCATTTGCACTGAAAAAAAAAAAAAGATGAGTAGGATGCTATGTTTTTGTGATAAATAGATGCTGGTGGTGACAGA